>NC_134371.1:4517000-4840250 GCF_035582795.1 Mycteria americana
AGTGGCTCCGATCATATCCACAAGTATCTCTACATCTTCTTTATTTTCACATTTTTCTGGGCCGGCATCTTGCAGATTCTTGCTTTCATTTTATGTATTTAACAAATGTTTTGTGTTTCTCCATGGCCTATGCGCTACTGGCATTAACAATCATTATTTACAAGGTTCTGCCACAGAATAAGCCACCACCTATTTGCTTTCTTGTTGCATCTCAGACAAGCTGAAATGCAGCATGAAAAGCTGATTCTGAAAGAAATGCAGAGGTGATACAAAGTTGAGGTGAATCAGAATATCAGACCAGATGACTTTGGCTCCCTAGAGGACTGGAAAATAGGAGTGGTATTTAATAGCACAAAGCACAAGATTTTCCATTTCGGCAGGGGAAAATATATGCTGTGGGCTCTCTCACTGGAAGCAATAAATGAAGGAGGAAAAAATAAAAGACAAAAGAAGGAAAACCTAGGCTTCTTGGAATCCATCAACAGCCATAAGTCAGTAATGTGATGCACCCATGAAAAAATAAATGTAATCTAAGGGTCTAGCAAAAAACATGTTTGCACTGGAGATAGAGCTGTGTCAATGCTGATGGCCAAGGCCCTCTGCAACCTCTTTGCCAACAGGGTTTAGAGGTCTGGTCAAGACAAAAGAGTTCAGACTACAATAGGACCAGAGCAAATGTCCTGGGATCCTCAGGGAAATGGCAGAGCCTATTTTTGCAGTTCAGCTTGTTCAGCATAAAAGAGGAGGGAGAGGGTGATTTCAGCAGGAAATACATATACAGTAGAGCAGCTACAGCCTTTAAGCTGAATAAGAGAATTGTCACAAGTGGTCACAACTGGTGACTCAACGTGCCCCTGCGCCCCATCAAGTGGTTAGGAGAGAGATACCAAACCAGCCGAACCTACCGGGTCAAGTACAGGGGAAATAAGCAGCCCAGGACCCCACAGGAACTGCCTGTCGACACTCCACGTCACTTCATCAGAGTAGAACCTGGGCAAGTGGGAAGGACATAGCTGTGACTGGTTTTTTATGAACTCTAACATCATCAGCAATCCCAATAGTTCAGGGTACTGATTGTCTAGAATCATGACTGAAGAATGTCAGATCAAAATTGATTTTTTTTTTTTAAAATCTCAGGCAATCTGAAGAGGAGAAGGTAAGGTCTTACTAGTGTACTTAGTATTCTCTACACATGTGTGGAAATGTAGGGGTGTGTGTGTTCTTGACACAGCTTATTCAAGAGTTTCCAGGCAAGGAAACATATATTCTATGATGGTGGAGAATAATTTGATTAGCTGACAATAACATCTCATAGCAACTCGAAAGAGTGCCTGACAATAATATATGCATATATGCAGAAATTACAGTGGTTTCTGATTATTCTTCCGATTACTCTAAAATGGTATTTCATGAATTGAGAAGTTGTCTGTATATATTCCAGTGTGCAATTTCACAGACTACATCAGTGTTTAGGTAGTCCCTAACAGCATTTAATGTGTCTGATTTCTTTATTCCTCATACAACTATCACAAAGGCTGATGAATAAACTTACTCATGCAAAACTGGCCGTACGACTGTGTCTCCTTGAGTATGAGCTTTATAAAAGAGTGTATACAGGTAGGGCAGCAAAGTGTAGCGAATGTTCAAGTAATACTTGGAGGTTTTCACCAAAACTGAATTAGGTCCAAACACAGCCGGATCCTGAGGCTGAAAACAAGTATCAGATGATTATTATTTTCATCATGCAGAAGACACTCTGCCAAACATGTGAAAAGGGGCTGCTGTTTCAGAGGCAGAAATTCAATGGTGCACATCTGCACGGTGTTTGCCTTCTGGGTGCTGTGACCTGAGGTCCTGCTCCTCCAGGCTCCCCGTGCTTTGCACCGCATGTCCTTTATTGCCCATCTGGATTGAGGGCAGGGTTAGCCCAGGTTTCATCCTGGCATGCAGTCAGGTGCATGCTAAAGGGCTCGCAAGAGCTAGTCTGATGGGTCACAGAGCAGTGAGTGCTTGCCCTTGGTGGCAGGCACAACCGATAGTGATGAAACTGTTGCCAAATAAGTCTAGTCTCATTGTAGATGCAATTAACCTTTATGAAGCTGAACCTCTTGGATCTAGGATTTCATAAAGAGAGCTTAAGGTTCTGCCATTTTCAAACCGGTCAGCTACATAATCATCAGTGATAGTAATGATTACTAGTGACACTTATTAAAGGGAACGTGGTAGTGTAACACAAAGCATTTTGTAAGAGAAAGCACAACTTACTCTGAATCCTTCAGCATTGTGATTCCTGGAAAATGGGTAAAATGCTCCTACTTGCATCCATCGTCTGCAAAGTTCTTCTGTGGTGTTGTCAAAGAAACCACAAATATCTGCTCCAATCTTTAAATAAAAACAGAATGTGTTGGATGTGTAGTATGCTGCACCTCTAATCTCTACACAAAACTTCTAGTTTTCAGAGATGCATTAATTCAACCTTTATTGCTAGTCAGAGTGATCGAGCCATTCAAAATGTTTGTACCTTTCTTCTTTCAAATTGAACTATGTTGTGCAAAAAAATTAAACTGATTACTAGCTAGTACTGCCCATCGTTCTATTTCTTCCAAACCTTTACCTTCCTGTTTGTTGCTAATATGCACACTTTAGGAAAAAAGCTCAGAAGTCATACAAATTTAAATCATGGAAAGGAATTTGGCTATTTCCCTTATAAATGGATGTCTCTATTTCATTTGAAATGATAAGGAAAACACCAAAGTGTTTCACATCGATGACTAGTGTTTAAAAAGTACTAGAAGTGGCATAGTCTGTTACTTCTGTAACATAATCTGTTACATAATCTGTAACATAATCTGTTACAAAAAATAATCTGTTACCACAGAGATAGAGTTACTGGTTATCCATATATTTTTAAAGGATGTCACAAACTAATGTCGTACATAAGGAATTCCAAAGAGGTTAAAGTCCAGCATTCCAGGTATTGCCCATTTTAAGTGATCCCATGTTGCTGCATTATCTCCCAGCCAGTGTCCTGTGTGCTTTCCTGATCCAACAAAAGTAGACCTTGAAATAAGGAAGCTTCGTTTTCCAGGAAAGAGTGCTTCGATGACTCTTAAAAGGAAACAAGACTGGAATTATGAAAAGGAAAAAAGACAACTAGGACATCAATAGTTTTATATAAGGCAGATTTACACTGACAGATTTACAATAATTATTCATCCCAGGGATGTGGGACTCCTTTGCAGTTAACCAGGTGTCTTTTAGTGAAGTTCAAGACACTGATTTTAAGTAGTCTTTCTATACAGCTTTGACAACCAATTGTGGCTCTTACTACCGACTTTAGTTAATAGATTTTGCCTTAGCTGCATTGGCTTAAATATAATGCAGTATTTCCCAGGAACTGGGTTCCTTTAGAAGTGAAATCTCTCGCTGTTTTGGAAAATGCAGGCCATGTACTGTTCTGAAACCTTTTTGTGGAGATTTTAGGATACATTCCTTACTTCTGTGTTGATATGGCCATGGAATATCCATAAAGACTGTGGACATCATAATGTTTCCCCCACTTCTGCACTGCATCCATACAAAGCGTCTTGGAAAACATGAGCTTATCAAGAATACCTTCAATAAAAGAATACAAATATAACTTGTAAAGTACATTTTTATTATGAATATTTCCAATCTTTTCTTTAATGCACATTCATGACATTCAAGCCCTTTTTTCTCTTTAATGTTTGCACTAAGGCCAGTATTACTACTACAAAACCAAAATGCTACTCTTGGCTGCTGGTTTGATTCATCTTTGCTCTGTGACCTTTTCTACTCTTGAGCTCTGCATCCATGCAAGGGATAACAGAACTATGCTCTAAATTTCTGAATCATTATCTGACAACACGTTGGCAACAGTTACTTAAACCTGTGACTTAATACAAACTACGAACTCCATTTTAGTTCTGCATACATCTCGAAAACTACTGATAGTGAAAGATCATAATATTATCAGACCTTGTTAAGACAAGAACAATATTCAGTAATAATTTGAAAAGGGAAAAAAGCCAGTTACATAAACCACGCCTTCAATGAGGGCCAAAGTATACCAGTATTTTCTGTCAATAGTAATGTTCAAACTCCACCCATAAGAACTATACTAAAATCACTTTGCATCCTTGTAGCCAATTGCACAGTAATTCATAAACTTTTTGATATTTTGCTTTCTGTTTAAAGTAGATGGACTTACTGGGAGTGAAAGGAGGATAGTTTAAGTCATTCTGCGCACAACCGTTTTTTGAGCCTTTAATGAAGTTGGATACTTCATTCATATCCTGAAAAGGTAAGATGCAGAATGTAATAAAGTTTCCTGAAGTATGTTTTCCTAACAAAGTCTTACGTTCTCTTCTCTTTTCCTTTACGGAATAATTACTTAGAACTAGTACCATACGATTAGGCAAGAATGATATAACTCAGATACTAACCTCGTCCATTCCTGCATTAATATGGATCTCAGTGTTGGACAGACTTCTATATGCAGGTGAGCCTCATGTTGCAAGAGCTGCACCTTATCCCTCCACAGAGAGAAATTGCAAGAGGTGCTCATGTATACATTGTCCCTACCTGTGACCAACTCCACACGTCTCAAGGAAATGTCTTTGGTATGGAACGTGTGTTTGGAGAGAAATGGAGAACCAGCAAATGTGAGAACCAGTCACATTGTGACTTTCTGTCAAAATACACAAGGTGACTAGATATTCTTAAACATCTCCTTTATAATCCTTTCCGAGCCATTATACTTTCAAACTTTGCTGTCTCCTTCCATGAATATTTTATTTGGCAGTGCAGTAAGTGTATTTCTATGTGCATCCCTGAACGTGCTGCAGGAAAAGCATGCACGGAAGAAGAGAGCAAATTCATCATGGAGGCACTCTAGTCTAGTGACCAATTTGCTTCACTCAAATTATTTGCTCTCTGTAAGAGAGCTGTGCAGTCTTACACTTCATAGCTTGACTTGATGGAACCACAGAGTCAGCAAAAATAAGTGAGATAAACTCATTCTATCATATAGCAGCTGAAGGACTGTATTTTGCCATACAGGTTAATTTAAAATTGTTACAACTTTTTAAAATGCATGGCAAAATATTCAGTAGATTCTTGTTTTCTTTCAAAATATTTATTTATTTTTAAGTAAAAGGAAGTAGGAAAACCAAAAAGAATAAAGGGAAGAAGGTACTGAGAAAGGGATTGAGAAGTTTAAGTACAGATTTCCTTCAGGCACCCACTTTTAGAAGATTTATTATAGGATATTCCTTTAAAAAAACTAATCTGGTCAGTCAAAATGTTCTTAATCTAATCTGATTTCCATGAACTGTACCTAAAATCCACTGTGCCAGACTCTATTTTAGTTCTTTTGTGGGAGAACCCGACTAAGGACTCTGATTTTTCCAAATCCTTGTCTGGAATAGCAATTGCAAATTCACTAACTGGAAATTCCATGAGCTAATTAAAGCATAGATACATAGGTTGTATTTATTATACCCTGTATTCAGGATCTGTTTAGGACACATTCACTGTGCAGGTATGCAGGTCTCCAAATATTGCCATTCTGAGTACAGGAATGTGCTAGCATTTGCCTTTAGCAATGGTTCATCAGTTGAAGCATTTTAAAGTGTCACTGAACATCCAAAAAACAGCACACTGATCATTTAAATGTCACGACTAATGATTCAAATTAAAATTTAAAATTCAAATTTGAATTGCAAAGTCACAACCAGAAGACATACACATCCTGCACTGATTTCAGGTTAGTAATAGTAAACATCCCTTTCAAATTCAATGCAAATTGAATTTGATAAACATCTATCCTTACTTATTTTTAAAAATAAAAATAAAAATAAAAATAAAAATAAAAATAAAAATAAAAATGAAACTTCTGAATTACTTACAATCCAGATCCCATCATACGGCACTAATTTATAAAACAGCTTGCATTCTTCCACCCACCAGCTAGTGCAGTCTGGGTTGGTGAAGTCTGGGAACACAGTTTCGCCTGGCCACACCTGCCATATTAAAAGGGAAATAATTAATTCAACTTTTAATGATATTGAAAAGAGTTTTTACAATCATAGAACAGCCCAGGTTGGAAAGGACCTTGAAAGATCATCTGGTCCCACCTTTCATGGGAAAGAGAACCCAGATGAGATCATATAGCACCCTGTCCAATCACATCTTGACAACCTCCAATGACAGGGACACTACCATGTCCCTGGGGAGGGTGTTCCAGTGATTGATTGTTCTCACTGTAAAAAAATTTCCGATTGCCCCTTGTATTCTCCATGTGGCTCCTTTTGAACAGAGAGCCTCTGTCCTCTTTGTAGCTGCCCTTTAAGTACTGGAATACTGTGATGAAGCCCCCCCGAGCCTTCTCTTCTCTAGGGAGAAAAGACCTAACTCCTTCAGTCTTTCCTAATAGAGCAGGTTCTCCAGCCCTTTGATCATCTTCGTGGCCCTCCTTTGGATCCTCTCCAGTCTGCCTGCATCTTTTTTGAATTGTGGGGGCCAGAACTGGACGCAGTACTCCAGGTGCAGCCTGACAAGTGCTGAGTAGAGTGGGATGACAAGATTTCTCTCTCTGCTAGTAATGCCCCTGTGGATGAAGCCGGGGATCCGATTTGCCTTCGTCGCTGCAGTAGCAAACTGCTGACTCATGTTCCGCCTGTTCACCAGGACCCCAGAGTTAGCCATTGAGGGCAGCACTAACATAATGCTCTGATGAAGACTTTTGAATGACAAACTGCTAGAGTGACAATAGCTTGCGTGCGGAAAGAAGGCAGAAAGAGTATGAGTTCCTTAACTTTAGAGTTTTCAATTGCTTTTCTTTTAAGTCATACAAGGACCAATACACAACAGAAAAATTTCTCAATAGAAGTTAAAATTATAAATTAAAAGCGTAATGTGGGAGCTGACTCTTCAGTCGCTACTGAAAATAAATAGGAGCTGGCTGATGAGTTGTCCCTTGAATCTTCAAGCTACCTTGGTTTTCCTTTTTGTTTAATGTAAAAAACTGCAAAAAAAAAAGTCAAGAAAGGTTGAGAAGTATCATATCCTAAATGAGACCTTATAAACTTAGTTCTCACTGGCGGGTGATTTTGCTGGAAGAAGCAACTTAGAAAATGAGAGTTTAAAAGGAGCCCCCTGACCTAAATTAAACCATAACAGTGACAACAGACTGAGTTCAAATTCATAAAAACGCGATTACCTCCCCAAGTAATGCCGTTACTCCATCTGATTCATTAACCCAGACTTTTTTGCTCTGTCCCCTGACGTAGCTTCCATATGGACTACCATCAACTAGATTGTGTATGCTAATAGCAGGATCCTAAAAAAAATTAGAAAAAAAATAAGAAGAAACCAGGATACACTCCATCAATTACTAGAGACTACTAGAATGTTAGGCAATAAATGTAATAATTACATAGAATAAGCAAAGAATAATAATAAATAGTTATAATAATAGTATTTACAAGGGAAAAAGAAATAGTTAAATGCTTACCAATATGATAATATATTTTTGTCCATAGCCATGCATATAAGCTGCAAAATTAGGGAGATCTCGAAACTTCACTTTGTCATAAGTAAAATCTTTCTTTTCCTCCATGTAGTCAATATCAGTGATCTGAGCATCCTGAAAGAGAAGGGAGTTCAGCTTTAACATGAGAAGTGATAGGTAAAGATTTTGTGTATTAGTCCAACGCAATGTCTTCTGACAATTCCCATTTGTCCTATAGTGAATTTACTGTTGGGACTTTACTGCAGCCTGGCAGAAAGTATGCTGTCAGGACCACTTGCGAACAATGTGCATCTCATCTCATACTTACAGCCCTAATTAATGGTACTGACACATCTTTTGTGCCTAAAAAGACCTGCATTTAACATTAGCAGAATTTAAATGAATGTGTATATTGGCATACTTTCTAATAGCCCCTGAACGTGTGGCTACTTCATTGCAGTTGCCTGACTTCAAGAGCTATCCCCTTAAATCCAAACATTTCTTCCTCAACTCTTAGCTTAATGTTAGGGTATTTTTATTCTATTTAAGCCAACAGGCTAATGTAATCTGAAATCTAATTTTAAAAGTTAATTTTACTTTACCTTTGGCTGTCAATTAAGAATAATATATGGTTCCATAATTGTCCACGGACAATTAAAAAAAAATTCATGGATTAGGTAACATGAGAAGATAAATGGATATAGTTGGAAAGTAAAACTGAAAAAGTATTACAATAAAGTGCTCAAATATGACTTACTGTAATTAAGCCCCACCATGTCCCACATTCTGATAATGGGTCTACCATTAAAATGCATAAAAACCTTTGACACCAGAAGCCTATATATTAGAAATTTACTAATTTAAACTGATGGAAAATTAACCAGTTGTGGAACACCATGGTCAGGATCTCTGGGTCATTTCTCCAGCAGAGCTCTGACTTCACGGGGTTGCTGCCCTCCTCAAACCCCATACTTACATAAGGGAGTCCAATTGCCCTGTTCCTCTCCACAACTCTCTTCACCTCATCCAGAGACCCGTAATTCCAGCGGCTGAGCTGGAAGCCCAGGCTCCAGTAGGAGGGCAACGCTGGCAGTCCCACGAGCTGCAAGTTGAGAGCAAAAATCCCACGCGCTGTCAGTGGATGCTGCATGTGTCACCTCAGTGCCCATTTCCCTAAATCCATACTCCTCAAATCTATTTGAATGATATACACCAAGCTTGAGTGTGTGAAATGAGCAGCCCACTCCCAAATGCAATATTTTTCTATGATTTTTTTATTTTAAGAAATACACATATTTTGGGATAATGCCCATTTTTTAAGGTGTCACTGAAACGTAAGCGGATTTCAAGAAGCACAAAAGCTATCAGTAATATCTTATGACCATAAAATCATGACATACCTGTAAGCACATTATCTACCTTATAATATTGCCATATGAACAGGGATTTGTCCTAAGAGTGAGCTCCAGCAAGGAAGCATAAGTTATTCCATGTAGACCAAGTTATTCCATCTCTAGCTCCAATGACCACTGTGTAAATCAGTCAGACCATACAGACTGATGAATTTAGCAGCTACAAACTTCTTGGACCTTGAGCTGCTGCATGGCTTCTGCTCCAGCATCTCCAGCAAAAGTAGCACTTAAGTTTCAGCTGCCTGTAACAGGCCAGGTAAAAACATCTACACCCCATCTTAACCCCAGCTAGCTATTACTAATGGCAGCAGTCACATTAGGGACATACTAACAGCTATTCTAAGTTAAATATATACTGAGCCATATTTTGAATTCATAGATAACATAATGAAGACATACTGTCATATAAAGCGGAGGGAAAAAAAAATCACCAAAAAATCCCAAGCACTTTTAAAAATCTGTTCAATGCATAGTCTCTCTAGCTAAACATACCTTCAGGTACTCCTGGACTACTTGCTCTGGAGTGTTCCCCAAGAACATATAGAAATCAAGGATCCCACCAATGGTTCTGTAGGTCACTGCTGGAGCAGGCTGCACCACAAACTCTGCCGGACAAGAGTGCACAAAACCAATTCTGAATACCAGCTAGTTCTAAAACAACTTTGTAATTTTCTAATTGATGATTAGAAAATTTACTTAAGAAAAAAAGCACAAAACAAGAATACCTAAGAAACCCAAAACTATTAATTGAAATTGCAATGAAGGGGAAATGTATTCAGATGACTCTTTTAAATGTCTATATTTCCATTCCTTTACATCCTACGGAGAAGAGAATCAGAAGAAATCCAATGGCTCAACCTTTTATCTTTACATTTTTAGCACAACTTTCCAGCCTCAAGAGATATGAAGAGCTCTGTAAAGCATACATACATGCATGCTTATCTAAAGAGACTAAAGGGCATTTACTTTCAAGTATTGCTCACTCCAAATTTAGGCTCCAATTCCAGTGTCCTGCATATCTGCACAGAGCTGCACAGGCTTCAGATAGGTTTCTGACCCTCAGGTTTCCAGCGCATTCTTCATTAAGTGTGCGCTACTTACTGCTTACGTTGCATACACTGAACACTACAGTTTTGATCCCAATCCCACAGGTCATGTAAAAAAATATTTAACTGCAATGCTCAGAGCTACAGAGGAAGCTTTCTTACCCATGGCATTGCTATTCATTAGGAAAACACCAAAGGAGGCTCCAGTGCTGTCTTCCAAACACAGGAAGAAAGTTTGAGCTCCATACAAGTTATGCATTGCCTTAAAGGATAAAAAGGAAAAGTAAGATGATTAACATCTAGTAACAGCATCTGTTCTGGGATATTTCAAAATATATCCCAGGTAGAAACTGAAACTTCTCAAAATACAGCAAACAACAAAAATAAAAATCCTGACACTTTCCTACAGTTCTGTTTTCGCTTTCCTGGCATTCCTCTCCTTCATGACAACATTGTCAATTAAAACAAAAGTTTCCTGAATATGTAGATAACATAAGCAAGCAGATATGATCGATCTCCAGGCAAGTCTGCATACATTGCAGCACTACTTCTGGGTAATAGATATGCACATCAAGCGAACAATAGAAGGGTGTTTTCATCATCCTTCACCATAGATTAGATTTTACATCTCATCTACATTTCTTTTAATCCTGCAAGGCAATCATTTGTACATCTAATCTATGGAAATAAGAGCGTGCCTTGCTTCCTTTTTATTTCATTTCTAATGTTTTTTTTCTGTTATTATTGGCAACAAAAACCTTAGAAATCATAACAGTTGTTTTCATAGTTGTGCTTCTTCCCCTGCAAAAGAAAACTCAGAACAAATGAATGAGAAGCAGACCTTGAGCAATTTGAAATTAGTCTAACTTGATTTGTTCACTGTTAGTTTAACTTAATGAGTCAACACTCAATAGAGCCGTGCAGGTAAGAACTATCTTCAACCAGAGAAGACAGTGAGAAGGTGTCTCCAGGTAAGGGGTACAAATTCCAAATTATTAATTACTTACAGTGGTCTCTCCCCCTAGTTTCTGTTAGTACAGCTCCTATTTCAGCAAAACACTGAAGTGCTCTCGCAAAGTAAAGCAAATGGATTGCTGCTTTATGAAGCTGAGGTCATAACGACAAATAGTCTTACAATTATCAAAAAATGGGTGCCCTGGAAATCGTCTCATAAAGAGACAGCCATACAAACTGTAAAACAAATAACTGCTGACACACATATTTTCTCTTGTAAAGAGACAGCTGTTAAAGAGAACTTTTCCATCACTTGCCGAGCTACAAGGATGTTAACTGAAGAAGCACGTGTCATCTGTACTGAATGCTGCACACAGCAATGCATTAGCACATATTGTTATTTATTTTGTTTATCAGTAGAAACTGAAGGCTCTCATATATTAATGTTTATCAACTGGCTTTCAACTGCACGTCAACACAAAAATCAAAATATTTATAAAAAGCTGTTCCTCAGGGAACTTTCGTCAGTACCATCTAGCTTTTAGTAATAACATGCAGTGCCTGAAAAGCCTTTGGAGTAAAACTCAATGGATATTATTAATGTGTCTATTGTATAACAGGCTTGGATTCCAGACGTCATCAGCAAATAATGAAGCGTAATAAAACCAGTCCTTACTCCAGAGGGGCCAATATCCCTGCTGAATATGGGCCACGTTTTCCAGTTAACGTCGTGCCGGTACTGCTTATGCACATGCTCTCCCACACCATAAATATTACTGCTAGGTAGTTTGATTGATAGCTGTAAGAACTGGTCAGCATACTGCAGTGGTCCTATGGTGGTATCAAACCTGATGAAACAAGTTAAAAAAAAAAAAAAAAAAGTATTTTACCAAGAATTGTTGCAGTAATTGTTTCTACTCCTTTTAGTTAGAGCTGGATAGGAGGTTCAGCTCTCCATCAGAGACCTGCAGGAGAAGGAGGCGGGACGGTGCAGGGCTGGAGCAGAGCGACCCTTGCACAGACGATGAGATGAGCGGTGCCTATTGGTCCTACAGGAACCTCTCATACAAGTGGCCCATCTATTTTCAGGGGTACATTTGCACTCCCCTCTTCCACCAAAGCTTCCCACCCTGCATCTGTTGTTCTGAATCCTGAATCCACTCTGCTGTGACTCACAGCAATGGGGCAGATGGAAAATTTCCATAGGTGGACAGAAACACAAAAATAACCCACTCCATCAGATTTTGCAAATCAATTGCAGCTTTGCTTGACAGCAAAAATGAACAAGACCTGCTCTTGAGTCCTGCTAGGCCAGTGACTACAGGGAAAGGCAGACTATGGCTACATGCTAGGTCTCAGATACACCGAGCATAGATGAGCGCAGATTAAAGTGATAATGTGATCCCTTGTATGGTTTAAATTCCAGTTGATGGCTATCACATCTCCTGTAGCAAATTCTGCATAAAACAACTGCCAAGCTTTTTAAGGAACGTGAAGTTGGTGGTGTTGAAAATAGATATAGAGACTATTGTATATATCTGTACAAACAGAACAAGCTGGAGATCAATATTCCTCCTTTACATCCATTAGCAAAACACACAGGAAAAGTCAATTTCATCTAGAAAGTTTCTTCTGCTAATTTAATTTTGCACCTTTCACCACTCCCTTTCATTACAGACAAACAATTCATCTTCCAAACAAGGATTACGAGAGCTTTAAATACTTAAGCAAAACCTAATTTCACTCCTTGTTTCTACGGGGAGGACTCGGGAAATGGTGGGCAAATCTGAGCGGTGCTGAGGCAGAGAGCAGCGGAAGGCAGCCCGATTCCTGCCGCGAGGTGCACCAAGGAGCAGCTCACTGCAAGGCAATGGACTCATTGATTCATTCTCCTTCCTTTAGCTCTGCTGAGCTATTGCAGCTGTAACAGTGAACCAGACTCTAGACTCCCCTGATCAGCAAAGCTTTAGGTTGTGACCCCACCTGTGGTGTCTGATGGGGCCAGAAAGGCTTCATTGGGCTTCTTAGGCATCCTCACTCCTGATGGATGGAGGGGACCATCCGTAGGGATGTTTTTCTACAGCCAGGAGTGTGCCCACAACACCACCAAAATGTGGTCATTTTCTATCGTGTGACAAGAATGCCAGGATTTGGGTCATGTTTATCTTAGCGATACAATTAAATATCTCCCTAAGAAGCCAAATGGACAGGAATGCTTGAACTGCTTTGCATTTCCTAAGCAACACCAAATATCATCCTGGGTAAGGATGATATTTGCCACTCCTGCCACTCATGGAACTAACCAAAACATTAAATTTAATTCTTTTTGTAGTTAACCATGTTCATTTTCTCCTTCATTCCTCTAAGATTTTGAACATTTCAAATGGGAAAATGTATCAAAATTGACCCCAACCCAGAAGTAGTTTCAGTTTCCATCAGTCATCAGTTTTTAATTGAAGCAGTCATAAATAGAACGTAATTGTGAGTTAAGCCAGACGTAAGGCAGAGAGAAATTGGAATGGAGCTGATCCTCAGATTTGAAGGTTATCCTCAGCTTCATTAAACCAAGAGCTTACAGGGATCTGCAAAAACACAGTCTTTCCCTGAAAGCAGAGAAAATGACTGTCTTTGAGATGGCAAACTACCTCAATGTGTATTAACATCATACACAATTTCAAAGGAATATGCTTTTATCTACTCACTTTATGTAGTTTTAATTAGAAACTCTTCTCACAGCTGTATTTTCGTGTGATATTTGTGACATTTAACAGTCATGATACTCATACAGAGGAGAGCAACACAACTTTCTCTCGACTTAGGCAAACACAGCCACATTAATTTTAAGGGACTTTATCACTTCAGATGTATTAGTACACTATAACTACATTTATCACTATGAGTATGTCATTATCAGTAAATTCTATTACTCATAAAGAGGTCCTTAAACTATTAAATAAATACACAGTGCATTAGCAATTACAAACACTGCACAAACAAGAGACAAAACCAGGGGAGTTTGGGCTTGCTACAATTTTAATCTGCTCATATTACCTTTTCTTTTTTTTAAAGTTAAAAATACTAACACTTGAGAGAGGCTTCACAGGTCAAATCCTCATCTGATGTATTTCTGTCCACTTTTAATGAGTCCAAGGACTATCATCTTGCCCATCTGCTCATAAACTCTACTGAAACTAGCTTTTTTTGGAGGGAAAAGTTTGTATTTCCAATGAAACTATGGCAATCTTTCAGGTTGTCTTGCAAATGATGATGGTAATCGGTCTATCTGATCACTAACTCTTTCAGGGGGCTCAAGAGTAACAAATGATGATGGAAGGTCATAGGTTTTATAACTGTCTTAATAATTAAGATTTTTGTAATGAACTACAATAAAACATTGGTCCCCACTCTTCCTTTTCCAGAGAGGCCTCCCTTTCATTTGGTTGTTTAAGAGTTGGGGGAAAGCACTCATCTTGTCTAAACAAATTTATCACGGATTTATCTCTGAGGGGCTGCCCTTACCCCATGCTATCAACAGCTTTCTTTGAGATACTCAAACTCAGAGTCAAGCATCTTTGTCATTTGCTTTCTTTAGAGACAGAAAATGCAACCACTTTTATCAAATTAAACACAAGCCTAAGGAAAATATAGACAATCTTCCAGAGCGTTGTTTCAACATGCTTCTGTTAGACTACACTTCTTATTCCCCCTCCATGTACCTGTTTCATCAGTCATGTACACTGAATACCAAGTCCATCTTTTGTGCTCTCTATAATTGCAAATCAATCATTATAGAGGAGTCTAAGCAAGAAAACAGTACTAATAGAGCACAAAATAATTGCTAATTAATTAAACTTGAAGCATTGATAATCCAGCTGGCCTAGCACTCTGACAGATAATCATTCTTGGGCTGATTTAATAAGCATGTTCATCCTGACACTTCCCCCGTCTCATGGGTCTTAAAGCCATGCCGTTAGGTTTGTAGGTTTGTTTTAGTTCTTTATGTATTTTTAGAACCTAAATGGGATGAAAGCATTCAATGTACAAGTCCATCAAATATTTTACTTACAGCATTACATGACCAGCTTATCAGTGGCTTGCACCAACTATTCTTGGGTATCCTAGGTCTAAAGGGCAACCTGGTTTTGGTGGTTCAGGGCTTCAGCACGATTGCAACCAAGAAGATAAAAAGATGCAAGGAAGAGTGTTCCCACGCGATTTGAAGCACCAGCAAGGAGTCCTTCAGATAACAACATTTCCCCAAATTGATGGAAGAAAGCAGCTGTAAGGATTGCCCTAGTATCGGGGGAAAGTGAACAGAGAGCCAGATCTAAAACCTTTCAGACAGAGCTCTCCGTATCACCGAATTTATTTCCAAAGGCCTCACAAGAGTCCTTGCAGAACATCCATCAGTCAGAAGAAGAGGAGAAGTAGATTACATGTCCAAGAGGGCACCTCACATACAGCATCTTGGACACACATTGCTTGCGTGGCAATGGGCTTTCAGAGAAAACCAATGAGATCCGAGTTATTCCGAAAAAGCACCAGTGTTACTTACAGCACTCTGCCATTGCTCACTCGGGTCACCACAATGCCAAAGGGGTTCTGCTTCACATCCACTTTGTAGTTTAAATTGGAGGCTGCGGATCCAGTGAAAGATCGCACATGCTCATGGGGGACTTCAAATCTTTGTGTTTTAGGATCAGTGATCTGCACATAGTTAAACAACAGAAGGGTTGGACTTTTAAAAATGAATGTCTAATTCAAACATTTTCCAACATTAACACACAGTTCGGACTTAGGATATTCCCACCCCTCTCCCAGTCTCCTTTTCTGCCTTCATTGTTATTTACTTCCAACTTTCATGACTCATTTTCAGCCATTTCCCTCATATTACTTGACCCTGTGTTTCCGTGGTTCAGCAGGAACCCACTGCAAGAGGAAGGTCTCCTACAGAAGCTCTGCTCAACCCCAGATCCCATCGATATGCCACATTCATGGCACAGACTGTTGAGTTTTCCACAGAAAACAGAAATCATTGGAAGAGCTAATGTTGTCTGTCAAAAAGGTTGAGACATGGCCAGGCCATAAATAAAAGTAAGTAAATACATTTATCCCCCAAATTTTCCTGTGATGAGGAAAACAGGTAGGTAATATAAAAGCTGAGGTTTTCAAAGGTCTCAGTAATTTTTGATGCAGAAATCCCACTGTGCTAAACCCTCGTTGACCTGATGCATTGCAACAGCATAGAGGACAAAGAAAGGAGGAGCTGAGCACTTCAGTGGGAGTCATGAGTTCATCAGAGGGGTTAATCCAGTCCTCCTAACCTCACTGCACAGTAACAGCCAGCCTGAAATCTTGCATGGAACATGAACCTTAAAACAGCATAGAAAAAAGATTAACCTTGAACCGGAAGCGATTTGGTGTCTGATACTCTCCCGTGAGGAGAACAGTGTTGATATCATTTCCAAAGAGGGAAGGTGATGGCAGCCTTGTTAATGTAGTCTCGAATCCTTGGGAAAAAACACACCTTGCAATGTTACTGTGTTGAATGAGACATTGGCACGTGCATAAATTGGGGAGCTCAGCCCGCAGCTTACCTGCCTGAGTTGATCTTGTCGACCCATCCACTTTGTACCCATGGTTTGAAGAGAAAAAACACCAGGGCACACTGGTATCGCTCACAGGACTCCAGCAGCAGCCACGCAGGGTGCAGGTGCTCTGATTGAAGGACATGAGGGGCACAAATTAGGCAGTTACAATGCACATGGAGTGTCTTTTACCCCAAATACCAGGAACCTTAATAATACCTGCAATCAGATCAACTCCTTTGAAAATCTATCGGGTGAATTCAATGGCACAGAATATGCTACATAGAAAGGATTTTTTTCTGGATTCAGAGTAGGAATGTGCTTATTAGACATTCATTCTTTCTTAAAACCACAAGATCCACAGGCAAAATGAACATTTAAAAAGAATTATTGAAACATTTGAGCTGTGACAGATGCAGTGACCAAAAGTCACACACTGGAGAGGGGGTAAAAGTTATAATTGGTTTAACCGCTTGTAAACATCTGGTTGTTAAACATCTGCATATGCATAATTGATTATCATGTGTAATATCTACTTTTTAATGTAATTTTCCAATATCAGAAAATCAATATCAGAGAATCCAATATCATTGTTTCTGCAGAACCTCAAATTGAGATAAATCAACTTTTTAAAAAAAAAAACCCCAAGCAAATAAACCTATTGTTTAAAGCATATATCTCAGCATGGTGACACCAATCTTTACACTACCTTTCAGTATTCCAATAAGCTACAGTAGCTTTGCTTTGCTGTTAGGAATTAACTTACTCACGCGCTGTTTGCGTGAGCTTCATGTTTGAAGATAAGATTTGGGTAATACATCACTAAGTTTCTGCACATTTTCTCACATTAAAAACCCAACTCATTACTTAGGGCAAAGGGCAGTAGTAATACAACAAGCTTCACTGAGGGCAAAGGGCAGTGTCCGTAAGTGATCTCAGGTATCCAAATCCAACATGCAGATCTTTAAGACCTTTCCCTCCACCTGCCCACTAACAGAAGCTGTTTCTGCCTTCATCTGATTGTGCTCAAATATTTTTAGGTGTTTGTGCCATGCTTATTTAAAATATTCTGCAGCTTGAAACAGGTGGAGATGGTCCAAAATCTCTATTGCTGTTGTCCTTGGTGGCATTTGTTTTTGGGTTATAGAGCCCAACCTGTTTGGTGCAGTTTTTCTCAGCCTCTGAACAGAGCAAAGATAAGCCGCTGCAGCCTAGAAATCATGCAAGTGCTGAAGCAAAGCACAGAGGGAGCTCACAGAGCCACTGGCTTGCGAAGTCTTAGTGCATTTATTCGGTAGCGAGTGCACGGAGTACAGAAATCTCTGCAAAACCACCCAAGATAAAACCCAGATTCACCAAACAGATAAATGTTTGTCTCTCTGTCATGGACTCATCACATCAGAAAACATGTATGCTGTCATTTTCATTAGGTTCCAAGCAAAAAACACGGTTGGAGGAGATATAGTGACTCATTTCCCCCCACATTGATCCGCAAATCAATGCACTTTCTAAGGCTGTGAAAACCCCATGCTCGCTTTCCACCTTCCCAACTCCCACCATGAGAGCTCCCTATTTCCCATTTTATAAAGTACTTCAGAGTAAATGAGAAGAAGCACCAATCCCCTCCAAGACTGCAGAGATCAAAGCTTTGCTCCCTTGCTTCATTTCCTTCATTTCCTTCAAACATAGGGGAATATCCTAAATACATAAAAACAGAGTTGGTACCTCTGTCCTCTTATCCCTTCCTAGACTAGTGACTATCTCATGCAACGCAGAATAGCTTGAAAAACAGATTTTCCTAAAGCCTGGTAGTTCAAGCATCTGCGTTCCCAACTTCATAAGCATGCTTTTCTTTTTCCCCAGCTACTTCTTATGAGCACTTGTTGACTATTTTCAGCAGTTCCTTTACAGTTCAGTGATATTCTTACAGCTAGATCTTATTCCAGTGGCTTTGTAAGCTATAGCTCTGTATTTTTGTGGCACATTGAGCTTGCTGCATAAGGAAGTAAATACAGAAGTGCAAGACTGGTTATGCCTGACACAAGGAAAGGAGCAGAGTTCATCCAAAGACACTGGAGAGGCTGTTATAAAAGCTATCATTTAGTGTAAATAAAGAAGTGAGCTGATCACAGCCTCTGAGCTATAAAACCAGCATAATAGATACCAATACCCAATAAAGCCAAAGAGAAAGTCAAAGCTTAATTAGAAATAATCCTACAAGGAAACAGTTTACGCTGGGGTACAGTATGAGATGGCTTCTGAACATTGAACTGACCACCGAGGATTAAAAGAATAGCTTATCTCTGTGTTGAACTAAAATGTTTCCCTTACGTGCACCCAAACAAACCTCTGCCAGCAGGATATTTTGGGGAAAAAAAGCCACACAAACCAAACCAAAAACAACAATAGACCCTTTCCCCAGGCTTTCAGAGGTACCAGTCCAATAATGGACTACAGTAGCTCTGCTCATGGTAATTCATTTTTTACTGGTGCGTTCTTCTTGTCTAATCGAACTTCATGGCAATTTTCCACAGCAATGAATAGTTAATAAATATCTACTTGCTTTCAGCATGTCTATCTTCGTCAACCCTGTGATCAGTTAATAAATAGCTATTTGCTTTCCATACTTCCATCCTCTGTGATCCTACTCATTTTCTGGCTTCATCTAGGACATCGTCAGTGAATAAAGCAAGCAAGACAGACACTACCCTGCTAGATGAGCTTAGGCAAATCATAATTGACCCAGCTGCTGTTTATTCTGAAAACCACTAATGGAAACCACTACAGAAAGTTAGGTTATTCTCAGCAGGTACCTGTAGTTTTACAGCTCTGCTGGTTGCTGTATTAGAACGGCCTAAAGAAGAACAACCAAAATGCTTCCAGGAGAAAATTTGTACAGGAATGAACGGACACACTGGGGTGGGACTCTGCCTTGTGTCAGGCATGCACCTAACAGCTTTCATCAGGGCGCAGGTTAAAGGTGATATTTATCTCTGACCCTGTGAAATCTGCTGCCTGGTCTCCACCAAGGAAAGAACAGATTCAGGAATCATTTCTTGTACCTCTAATTCCAGAGCAGGTACCCCAATGTTCAAATCTGCATCTGGCCCTACTTTTCTGCTGGTGTCCATAATTTGATAATTTCTCATTTTTGCTAGTCACTGATGGTAAAAAGCAAGGGCAGACTTACAATAGGGCTTACAGTTGCAACCAGAGCACAACTATTTCCTGCACTGTATGATGAGTGCAGCACTTAACGTGGGGTGACTGGTCCAAAGGTAGCACTTAATGTGGGGTGACTGGTCCAAAGGTAGTAATTAAAGATTAAAGTCATCTGCATGACTGCTCCTACCGTGGTGTGCTTGCTCCTGGGGGGGTGAAGGAACCGAAAGAGTAGAGGAACAGGCTGTGAATTGAATCTTTGCTAACCTGTTTGCCCGCAGGACTTTATTGAACTATATATCATAGCAAAACCCTTGGCATCACAGAAGCTTTAACAACTGTCACTTCTGGAATTAGACTGGGAATTTCCTCGGAGATTGAGACAGCTGGTTAATCATTTTTTATATGTCTGTGAATGACATAAACATCACGCATCATAATATATTCACTATTTTTTCTCCTAAACTGGACCCCCAAACCAAAGAAAGATGCCAGGCATCCACCAGCTTCCATCAAACAACAAGAATATCCATTGGAAAGATGAAAAATATTAATGATATTATAATAACAAAAATAGTAACAATAATAATAGCCTTTCAAGACCAACCACTACAAAAATGTTCTGAGTATGACAGCACTGAAAAATTAAGATGATACTACTCACTGGGAATCTTAACTCATAGATTCTTAAGCCAAAGGGTCATTTCTAAACTCTGCACTCTCCCAGATAAGAGACACCACAACCAAGAAAGGAAGATGCTGAGATTCAAATTGCTTCTGAAAGGAAACTGTGACCATGTGTCTTATATTATAATAGCCTTGTGCATCTGGGTAAAGTGCATCTTCACCTGCTATTTCTGAACTATTATAAATGCTAGTACTTGACCATCAGACAAAAAGAAACTGTTCAGGCAAAGCTGTTAGAAGTAAAGAGTGACTTTTTTGCACTGCTTGATGTCTGACTACTTGTGTTTCCACCTGTCCCAAAACCAAACTGCTGGGGAGTACTTTGGCAGGGGTCTTCAACCTTTGACAGCAAACTGCTGCAGTGGCGAGAAAAATCAGACCTTCTGTCAATGGGCTGAAATGGGTTATACAGGAGTTCAGCTTCCCTGCAAAGTGTTCAGACAGTCACAGATTAAAAAAGGTTAAGAAAACAACTGATATAGTAGAGACAAGTTACATTTTAGTAACTAAGCATGAGGCTTTATGGGATAAAGCCTATCTTCTGATTCTTTCTAGAATGTTTTCAGACCTTTGTTGCTACTTGATCCGGGATGCAGTCAATTCTCTCTGCTATTAATATGTTCGGACATTCTGGCACAAATTCTGTTAGGGAAATAAATTAATGAGTTATTACCAGGATTTCCAAAACGTATACTCTAACCACTAATATAGATTCAAATGAGTGTAAACTATTGCTAGTGTGATTTATATTACCGTTGAAAAATTGCACACAATTTCTGATACAGGGTTTTTTAAAAGTTTTTGAACGTATGGGTGACATTGATAATTACATTTCTTACTGTATACATTGATCCAGTTTTCAGTAAGTCCTGTAGCTCTATATGCACTGCTTCTTGTGAAAATATATGCTACATTAAAATTGGAAGGACTTTTCTGTTTTGTATTGCGCTGCTGCTCTCTTAGATGCTCCTTCCCCTGAAATACTGTTCTTCCACAGGAGCGTGAATTAGAGCATCAGGTAAAAGCACCTTAAAGCTCCATTAAGATGCTCCATTAGATTTCAGGTTTGTCGGACCGAATTTAAGGTGACCTCTTGGCAACTTTAGCTGACAAAAGGGTACCCAATGGTTGTTTTCTTTTTTACTTGACATATTTTGGAACACTGTATATGTTTGTAATGAGAACTACAAAGTAGAAATCTTGTCTCAGGCTGAGATGCACACGGACTCGCCTGCTTGCATTATCTGCAATATACACGCTTGCATGTTTTGCTCAGGGAGACCCATACTCACCTTGAGACTGAAACAGGCAGAAAATATGCAGATATTAGTCTGTAAGGGCAACCATACTAAAACACTAAGATGTTTGTTGTGTATTAGTAATTATTTTCATTTTACTGCCATTTTCACCTCCAAGCTTTTTGCTTCAATCCTTGTGTGCAAATGGGATTACTCACACAAAATGGAACCGTATGTAAAGCACGGTGCTCTATATCACACCCCTGTAAGACAAGTGGTTTCTTATGTACCAATACATTGGTACCTAATGTACCAATACATTAGCAGGAAACACTGTAGGTTTTTATGGTTATAGGCTTTTTTTCCACACAATTTGGCTGCTCCCACATAGTCTCCCTGATCCCTTTTCTTCTTTCAGTGTTGTCTTTTTTATGTTCAAAAATTTTGAAATCATACTAGTTCTATATTTATAAAACAAGTCCAGCCTTTGGAGGAATGGATAAAAGTTTTTTTCATGACAATAAATTCCAAGTCACGTTATTTATTATGTTCATGACTGGTAACTTTACTCATATTATCTGTAGGAAGAATTGACTATGAGTCATCTTAGGGTAATGATAAGAACATAGCAGTAACACTGAGAGTCAGTACTTTACAGTGTTTGTTTTTTTTTTACAGCGCTTAGAGTGTTGGGTTTTTTTTTTTCATCCCTTGAATGTCCATGTTCTTGAAAAGTCTGAATCAAACAGTGATAGAAATGATGGCAACAGTTCATTCCTGAAGCTCTGTGGCATTTACAATAGTCTCAGCAAGCAGAGATGAGCAGTTCCCACTCAGGGTTTTTGCTCTGGTCCTACAGCAGCAATGGGAAGTACTTACCTGTAGTTTTGACTCCGGATTGTCCTGATGCTAAAAGCCCAATGAAGACACAGGTTATGACGGCCACCAGGCAGAAGAGGACGATCAGGGTGATTTCCAGCCCACTAAACTTCCTCTTGCCCATCTAGAGCCAGAGAAACACCATTCATATAAGGAAAACAGAAGTAACAGCTTTGAAAACTCTATAAATTACACTACTAATTTAATAATTTAGAAAAAATTATAAATTATTCAGGATTTAAACCATGTCCCCTAATCCCGGGGTTTAAATAAAACACTCCTTAAGGACTACGTGCAATAAATCTCCTATTCAGGATAATCCACACAGTGCAGATTACTGCGTTATTACACTAGTGGGCAATCACTGAGAAATGTATTTTGTTCCCTGCAAACCACTTCATACTCAAAGAACAATTTTCTCCTGAGATTAACTATGGAGTTTCTTACATGTTACTGAAATTCCTGAAATGGAAAACAAAAAAATCCCTTCCCTTTTTTTTTATTTTTTTCTTTTTTTTTTCCCAAGTTTTCTTCCTTCTTTAGAACAAACACAAACTATATCCTGTTTTATAAAGCAGGATGTTGATTTGTTAAAAACGTACTTGACAAAGCCTCTAATGAGCTCTGATAGCATGCTCGTGACACTTGGGAAAGGCAAGACACAGGTAACAAGGTAAATTACTTATTTGTAAAGTGGGAGAATATATCATGCGTATAATCCCATGGGATTTCACAGGGGCTGCAGTTCAGTGAAAGCAGAAGAAACTGCCACGAGAGGTACACTGGTTGCTGCTGAAATCACAACTGAAACAAGGGAGAGGATGTAGGTGGAGTCAGCGCCTTAGAAAGCTGTGTAAAACTTGTGTTTTCCCCAGTATTGCTTTTTTTGTGAGGCCCAGTGGAGCAAGGCGTGCTGCGCCGGGGGGCTGTGCTGGCTGCAGAGCCAGCTGCTCAGCCCTGTGCGAAGAACAAGACTGTACCATTAACGTTGAACTGTGCACCAGCAATAAAACTAATTAAAACTAATCTCCAGCATCCAGATCAATATACATTGGCAGCTGCTACTGCATTTTACATTTGGTTAAGAACACTTAGCTTTATAAAACAGCCTTAAATACAGAGAAATTGGTTCTTTTTAGTTAAAGCAAGGAAGTGTGGGAATACATGTGCATTGCACTGGCATATCAAAACACTTTCACATGTTTTAGTGATGACCCAAAGGAACAAAAAATACTTTAGAAGAAGCTTTTGTTTGTGTGAAATAACAGTTTAAGTCTATTGTATATTCTTGCCTCCCATTTCTTCCAAGTATATCCTGTCACCCCAGCTGCACCCTTATTCATGGAAATCCCACAGCCACAGGAACAAATGAAGAGTAAAAGCAATACTGGCCCATCCACAGTCCCCAGAAGAGTAAAGCTAGTACTTAGAAAATGAAGTCTTTTCAGTACAGTAATTAATAGAGAAGCTTTTATAAATAACAGTGCTATTCATATTTTCTCCATTAATATCAAAATTTATAGCCATTTTTAATATTATGATTATTGTTAATCCCCCAGGGAATAGTGTATTTAAAGTCTGCAACTACATTGTATATTGAAAAGCATACCTTTTAAGGCCTGTTCTTTACAGTGAATAAATCATATTCCAGCAGCTACTCTCCTGAGTTCCCTTTAACATTGCCTAAATACATGTTGACTAGGAATCCTAAAAAGTAACATTCATTTTTCTGATAACTAGAATTTTATGGAAGTTCTTGTCATCAAGCCCTAGCTCTCCCTCCCTGCCTCCAACTATAACGCTGCACTTCAGTTCTTTCCTTCTCATGGTCTCCCCCGAGACCTGAGACTTTGGAAATAAGGCTTTATAATTTATAAATGTAAGTTCTGTTGTGTGATGTGTACTCAGCAGTGAGGTAAACGTCTCCAGAAACTTGGATGCAATAAAATTAATGCCATACCTTAAAGCCCCTCTGCTTTCTTCATCTGCTGCTCTTGATTGTAAAGCTCAACATCAAAACCAATGCTTTATCCTTTGTTGTTATCAGCTATTGCATTGTTTGTTAACCACTCTACCAATGGCAGGTACAAACATAATTACAGGCAGATTGCAGAAACTCTTTGGACTAAACATAGTTACTGTGATTATTGCAGCCAAGGAATGGCTGGTTAATTAATAATATTTTGGTTCAATATGATGCATCACGTTCTGCAAATGAGAGAAAAGTGGCAATAAAATGCCAATAAGCTTATCCATGTTGCATGACTAAACTGTTTTTATTCTCTTCTTTTTCCATATCTTTGTTACTAGAACCGTCATGGAACCTTCACATTCTTTGTCTATCATTTCTTCTTTAAGCACCACAAGAAGTCATTAAATGTTCCCAAATGAGGAAAAGAGCTATTAAAATAGTTGCAAGAGAGAATTGAATTTATGACCATTAAAACTTTTTTAGGAACGAACTATAAAGTATTAATTTTAATATTAATATAAACACATTTCATGGGACACTAACAAAAAATGTCAAAACCAGAAGAAAAAGATGAAAGACTAACATGGAAAAGAGTTCATGGGGGAGAATATTAAATCATAATCTTAATATGAAACCTTCATACATAACTGGGTTTTGTCTTTTTCTCACAACAGATAGGTAGAATCTTAACATTAAATCTTTATTTTCCAAAGGAAAGCTTTCAATTCGTACTATTAAAGTATTTACAAGTTATTTTTCAGTAACGTAGAAATGTCTGAGAAGTGCCACTTGTAGTTTTTGAACTGTTCACAAATCTATTCAGTTTCCTGAATATCTCACCTCCCACTGTGAAGTGCAGGAATGAGATGTGTCCTCTCTGAGCACAAAGGGAAAGGTCCTCTTTTCCTTAGTCAGCACTTAAAAGAAAGAAAGAAAATCGATCATATATATAGAGCACTGGGGCTCTCCTGTAACCATCCATCTTTACACAAATCAATGCCACCACTCTCAATGACTCTGTTTTTGAAATGCAGCCTGTTATTTAGCTATCTCACCCTCTCCATTTCATGTAACATCATGCATGTCCGCCTGTCTGCAAGTAAGCTCTGGAAATGTAATTCTAACATTCCTCTCAATATTGCTAATATGCTGCTTTATGAGTGCATATTGAGAAATAATGGTTTCACATGGATTATGACGGTATCAATGGTTTGGGAGGCCTGGAGGTTTTGTTTGCTGTGTATCTGTTTTCCAAGGTTTATATCTTCATTTAACTGTTCCAGGAAAGTACTCAGTCCGGCAAAGCATATGGCCATGTGTTTCATTTAAACATGTCTGCAATCACCCTGCCATCAATATAACCATTTGCTTAAGTGCTTTCCTGAATTCATGGTGCTACAAACTTATATTATCAATCACCCAATGAACATTTTCTATGCAACTTGAGAGCATAAAAGCACTGAACAAAAAGGTCTCACAAGAGGGTTAACCAGCAGGTTTCCTAGCTGCGTATATTTTCATTAGTCTACAAAGGATATCAACAGCAGGGCTTTCAGGTCAAGATGTGATATTGAACTCCAAGAAGCAGGAATGGGGAAGGCTCTTCAGTTGGGGACACTGAGAGACCATAAAGACAACCAAGAACTCTATTAAATCAAGAACTGGAACAGCATGGTCTCTGCTGTGTCCTGCTTTCGTTTCCAGGAATTAAGAGCTGATTCATTTCTGACAGCTGGTAAGCAGAATTGCTAGAAGCCCAGGGGTATAGGCTAAGCTGTAGAGAATAGCATAGGAAAACAAGCTAGGAAATTAGGTACTTTTAAAAATGTAGTAATTTAAAAAGAGACATTTATCTAGTTTTTAACAGGTCCATTTTTAATTAAATCACATACAACTTGAAAAACTTGTTAGGTGGTCATAGTTAGCTCCCTGGTTGTATTCTTTCAGACAGTTGTGCTAATAATTGAGTTTTCAGCTAAGGGACCATGTTAGGAAAAAGAAATAGCTTATGCTTTTTCTATGGTTTCACAAGGTTTGTTTTTTCACTGTTTCAGTATCAAACATTTACTTTAAGTTACAGTTTGGAGCCCTTAATTCCTGCAAGAAGAGGCTTGCAGATTACCAGTTCAGTCAGCAACATAATCATTAACCATCATGGAAGGACATCTATCACGGATCCAAGGGGAGCACACTCCTGTACTCCCCACATGTGATGTTTGCATGGCTGAAACCAGTCTGCAATCACAGTTCAGCAATTTGGGAGCTCTTCAGTGCAGCTATGGTCATATTCAAGGAAGAAAGAAGGCTGAGCAGTTTTTAGAGGCAGCAATGGGGAACCCTGTGCTCAAAGACTCATCCCTCAAGTCTGGGAGAAAGAAAGTATCTTGATTTACCTTCTGCACATGACAAGGCAGCTGCCAACTGAGGTCTCCTCCCTCTCTGAAATACTAGATGCAGCCCTTGTTCCTTCAGAAGGAGATATCAGCCCTTATCACCTTTCTGTGTACTGAAGCGCAAGTGACTGTTCAGAGCAAAGAGCCTGCGCTCCACTCCCAGGTCAGCTACTCATTAGCTAACTGTCAGCTGCCAATCATCATGCACTCATCATCTGCTTGCTGCATGATTTTTCCATATGGGCAATAAAGATGAAAATAGTTCTGTGAATGCTTCTAAAGTCTTTAGATGAAAGGCACCATGTGAAAGCAGGATAATGGTCTTACCAAGACACAACCTGAGACAAAACCAGGCAAAGATGGGAAAGCTTCAGTGAGAGCTGTGAGAAGATTCTGCTTTAACAACTTATATAGTTTAGATGTGAACAGATTTGCATTACTCTGGTGTGAACAGAATATTGTAGGGCCTCAATGAAACATATCTGCCACTGTAAGGTCACATTAAGTGAATTACGGTTTGAGTAGTGATGTATAGAGCTTTTTACCTAGGGAACAGAAGAGGGTCCAGCCTCTCCAAGGAGTCACCGGATTGTTATCCCAGAGAGTCTTACGGCCCCTGAAGTTTCGGGCTGCTATGCTCTGCTGAACAAATGCCTTGTGGTCTGTGACCTGAGGTGCTGGTCTCCAGTGACCTGCTCTAGTAGGAACACCCCATGGCTCCCCCGCACTCGGGTTCCTCTCCCAGGTATGGGGACAGGGGGACCATGCACAAGTCCCTCCCTGGCAGTACAGGCACAGTTGTACTACAGTTTATATCTAAATATATCTGCATAGATCTGAACATTACAGATCTTGCACACATTGAGTAATAACTTACTTTTCCTGAGACAAAACAAATATCCTAGTTGGGCAAAAGTTAAATAATTGGGTCAAATCAACATTTTGGTGAGTCTCAGATTCTACGTGATACAATTGAACGGGTTGTTGGCAGGACACCCGATCTGTTCCTGCCATAACTCTGCTTTTCTGTAAGTCGGTTTATACTGGTGATGAATTTGCTCCCAAGAATTTCAGGACATGTTGGCAAAGTAATGAGGCAGGTGCACGCAAGCAGAATACCAGTCCAAATTCAGCACAGCTCTTAAAGGGCTCCTGGGAAACCCTTGATAAAATTCCACCATCAAATAACATGCAGATCTCATGGATGTTACTCCTACCCCCAAAATCTTCCTCTTTGACACTGAAATCACAGAAGACTTGTTCCAGTGTTCAACTAAAAAAAACCCCAAACTTTCAAAAATAGAAGCACAGCTCCTCTTCATACTGAAAAAGATCAGGTTTTTAGAAATTCCAGTAGAACAATCCCAGCCCATAGAGAGAGCTATAAAATATATAGTGCTGAAGCAGAGGTTGGAGACTAGGACTCCTTAGTTTGAGAGTCTAACTCAGTAAGATACTTAGTAAGAGTATCTTAGCCTTCCAGCTGAAGTCATTGCATGTTCTCTCTGGCTTGACCAGAACTGAATTATTAAACTACCCTTGCACTGCTAAACAGTAGCAAAGAAAAATGTAGGTTGATATGTCTTCCCCTTCATTTTCTATAGATTGTACCTTATTTTCTTCATCACGTGAGTAAATGGAAACCTGGATAAAATCCTCAGACCTTTGGAGATCACCGCCAAGCAAGGTAAGGTGTGATGAGTGGTGGAATTCAACCTGAAGAAGGCTCAGCACACACCTTAACCAGTTCTTCAGCATTCTTCTAAGACTGCAGTGAACATCTGGAATGAGCGAAGTGGCTCACAGCACAGCTTTTTCTGCTGCACCACCACCTTCCAGGGCTCTACCAGCACCTGTGAGCTCCATAAGGAGATGAACTGCAAAGAAAACACCTTCAGAAAGTTCATTAATGGCTATAACAAAGTAAATCTTGCCACACCATAGGCATAGTCTTCTTCTTCTAAGCTTCAATAACCAGTGTTCAGAATAGAGCTTTGAAAACCAGCGTGAGGCAGCTCTTTTATGGAAATTTCTAGAGAGAACCCTTACCAGACTTCCCTGGGAAATTTTTATCGCAGCTTCAAATCTGAGTGTGAAGGCACACTGTTGTTCAGCTTTGCAACATGTTATAGGCTGCTGAAGAGGACACAGAAGATTCCTCTGTTTAGGAAAAAAACAACTGTGAATCAATTTTAAGGAGAAACTGAGCAAGAAAACTCCTCATGAAGAAAATAAGAATAAAAAATCCATACCTGCCCTGGAGTCTCCTTCAGACATCAAACTGAGATTAATGCGGATCTGGCCAAGCAAGACAAAGAACTGGGAAAACCTCACAAATGCATTGCAAACATTTTTTTCCCCCAAAGAGACTCTGGAGAGAATGAATTTGAATTCATTCAAGGTTGTCTCATTTTTCCAAAGCACCTCACAATTCAACATCAGATACTGTGAGCTTGGTCTCAGACAAAAGTAGTGTTCATTTTATAGCAATTGACAGCCAAAAGTTTTTTATTTTGTTTACTAACCAGATACAGAAATAATGTCAGTTAAATAATTTCATTGTCATGGAAAAGTAGAACATGTTTGAAGTTCATTTTCAAAGTATGTGTAGTTCTTTTAAAAGAAATGTAATTAGACATTGTATAAACTCTATCTTTTGTAGATAAATAGGTTTCTGTGTGTCTAAACCATGGGTCTTTATCCTCATTCAAAAACCACTTTTGAGCCAATAAAGTATGGCAGATGTAGTGAACATAGTCTAAAATTGAATCCCAGTGAATATGAATTTTTATTAGGTCAAGTTAGAGATCAGTACAAGCCATGATAGTGATTGCAAAGATAAGAATTCCAACTGAACGTACAGAAATTTTGCAGCTCTTAATGCAAATGAGGAAATTACTTGTTGTGAATCTCTAAAATACAGCAATCATTGCTGAAAGTCGTACTGTAGTTAGTGCAGTACACGTTTCTCAGGTGCTTGTGATGATTCAGTTAAGACCTGAAATCAGAGAAAAAATGTTATACCAAAGCTTCTAAAAAAACCCCAAGCCTCTCATTCTTTTTTTATAGCTAGTGAACACAAAAAGCAGGAACTGAGAAGGAGTCTGGTGTAGAAAAAACAAGTGTCATGATGGTTTGAACCATAATCATGAATATAAATCATTTGATTATGTCTGTAAATTAATGACTGTTGTTATTCAAGATAGCAAATGGTAGGTCTTAGTAGAGTCAAATCTTATGCATTGCCACTATTTATTATTTATCCTTTCAGCTGAGAAAGGAATTACAAGATTGCTTGAAAAATGTAAATTTTCTCTTTGGCCATTCTTGCTTCAAAATGTGGAAATATCAAAACGTGTTTGACAGCGTTACTTGATCAAAATCTATTGTCTGCTTCTTTATTTTTTAAGCTGTAATGAGATAACATTAAGGATATTAAAAAATGTAAAGTGTCCTACAAGCAAGTGATTTGAACCTGTCATTTGTAGCTGACAATGTTAACTTTAGAATTTACTTCACTGCCTATAAATAAAGGGGGAAAAGGAGAATTAAATTTGCTTCCAGCTAATTGCTAGCTCCTGATAGTACATAAAATTCAAAAGTATACCACCACTAACCCTCAGCTACATCCTCACAGCTCTGCTCTGCCATCTCAAGGATGCTCCAAAGGGGTTAGCATTGTCCATGTCTTTAAGGAAGCTTTGGGCTGCTGCAGCACATTCACACTGAAGCCTACTGAGGGCATCTGCAGCTCTATAAGGTCCAAAAGCTGGCCCCATGCCACCCCCCTCAAACTTATTCGTGTCCCCCCTCCTTCACTTTGACCTTCTTAAGAGTCAGACAGTCTCTTTAGCAGCGACCTGATCTTCCTGCTCTGCTTTGGGCAACAGGAAAGGCATTTTTGATTTGCAGTTTGATAAAAACACCCATCATAGCAAAGCTGAAAAGAATCCCAAACAAACAGGGAAGTTTAATTCATTAGTACTAGTACTTATTCCTCCTCAAATATCTGAATTCACAGTTTGAGTCAGCTAGCAAAATTACTTTAACGGAGCTCAGATCCTTTTTCAAGAAATGCTGACTTTTCAGAAAATGAAGACATTATTGAAGGGTGGAACTTGGCAGTGTATTAAATCTGAATTGTTCACAAGGCATGTCATAAGCTGACAGACCAAGCCCATTTTGGAGTCTTATTGCTGGGAATAGCTGTTAGGTTTTAGTCTCAAGACTTCATTCTCTCAAGTTCTTCAGCCTCATGTGATTTTTTTTTTTTTTTTTTTTTTGGTGTTCCTTCCTATCTGAAATGTACTAGCAGAAAGGAATCTTCACTTCTGCTAGCAGATCTAGAGACATCAGAGACATTTTCTGAACATGGACACATCAAGGTTAACATTCAAATTACAGTTCTTTGCTTGAGTAGAAAAAGGGTATTGCTTCATATGACACCTAATTGGTGAAAAATTAAAGAACTGGTTTCAGGAAACAAAAATGCATGTATCGGGTATTAAATCTCTTTAAAAAGAGAGTCCTCCTCCTCCTCCTCTTGTGAGTCAATACCAAAGAGTGAAAACTGTGTCTTAAACCTCCCAAGGCATGCCATTAATTTTTTGCCTTCTAGAAATTGATAAATTCACATATGTGCTTAACGAAAGCACGTACAGTCTAATAATTCCACCACAGGCAAAACAGAGTCTTGGATTTAAGAGCCCAAATCACCCCAGTCTGTATTTAGGCTGTCAAAATGCACACTAACATAAAATAAATACTTATACGACTACCTACTTGTGCCAGGTTGAAGACACATATGCATAGAACACTAGGAAGCCCAAGAGTCTGCCAACTCCAAGGATTCTTGAGTCATACATCAGGCAGATCCAAAATAGCAATCAATAGATTTTTTAATGCTATTAAAAACACCACCACCACCACTGGGGACTCTCTCTAAGTTTCTTGGTTTGTGAAGTTGCATACGCACATTTTTTATTCTTTTTTGCAACCAGGAAGGATGGAAACTTTAGTAATACTTTTTAAGTGAAGGTTAATATCTTCACTTCATTAGAGAAATAATGAAAAAAAAAGGATACCAAGTATTTTAAGATGAAATTATGGAGCTGCAACACTGACATTAACCTAAAAGCAATAAAAAACTCCAGTTAGTAAATAACACTCAAAACACACCTTATTAAGTCCTAACTTCATTATCCACAATTCCTAACCTATTACATTTTTTTCAGGTCATTATTGAACAAAAGCTGAAATGACAGATTGTCTCCCAGCTTTTGGAGCGAGGAAAAGATAATTCTGAAAGTAGCTGCTTAATGAAATCACTGTTTTGACCCTTTGCATTTTTTTGTCAAAGCTTGTCTGCTGACTGTTTCTATGACTTTCCTTGTCCTTGCTGCAGATGGTCCTCCAGTCAGCGCCTGTGCTTCTTGCTGCTACTGAGCAGGAAACAAAGCAAAGCCACCATCATTATATACCAATTCCTCGCCAGCTTTTTACTTATTTAGAAATTTTATTACAGTGCATTATTCAGCTTTGCATTTTTTCCAATAAAAATAATAGATGTTCATTGTAAGAAAACAAAAGGATTAAAGACTTGAGAGCTTTTTTAAAAAAAGGGGGAATATTTAATATTTACATATTTGTAATAATAACTGAAAGATGTGAATAACATCAGTGCCAAGAATCTAATTTTCTTATGCCTCCATTTCTATATGGTAATTTAGTAAGCACTCAGCAGGCGTGCTGGTCTGCATAAGTGACACGAGGGCTCATGCAAGCAGTATGGATCAGCTCATACTTACACCATTCAAGAAATGGGAAACTAAGTTCAAAGACAGATGATCTCCATTAGTGTAGTCCCCTCCATGTCATTTAACCTACACAGTCACTGCTAAACTGTAGCCTTGCTCCTAGTGGGTATGTTTGTATCGCTAATATGAAGGATTAAAATCCTCAAATGTTAAATAATCCCCTTAGATGCTTCTGTTTTACACACGCATGCCTTACAAACCCTTAAAGATACTGATCATACTGGTTTCAAGGTTTTCTCTCTAAACACAACAGCTGGAAGATTTTTTTTTTTTTAAAAAAAGATATTTTTACTGTCACTTATAGGGAGACTCGTATTTACACCCAGTGCAGAGAAGCCTCAGCCTTCCTCTTGTGCAAATCTGTATGCATTGACTGACTTTGCTTAACTGAATTGCTTCCTACTCGCTGAAGATCTGGTGTGTTCAGTAGAAGGTTACAACTCGTTTTCCCTCTTCCAGATGTCCAGATTAGAAAATGTGACCCTTTTCTTCAGCTCACTGGATCTTCTTCTAAAAGCTCCATAGGTACGCTGATCCTTCCTTGAGTCCTAAGTGAGTTCAGAGACCGCAGCAGCAAACAATATAAAGGTGCAAGGCACGGAGCGTTTGCTGGGCTGCCGTTCTCTGTCCATAACGTTTCTTTCTTGACAGTCCGCTCACATCATGGGTACAGCAAACACCACAAAAACCCAGTCAAGGTACGGTAGCTGAAAATAATTAGAAGCGGCTCCAAAAATCAGCAGGTACAGTTTTTACATGTTCAAGGAAGACACAAACACCCCTGCCCTCTACACCTTCACGTGTTCACACCATCGTTCATTAACCAGAAGACTCGTGTACCTTGCAGCTCATTTGAGGTTCTTTAATATCACTGTCACCGCAAGGCTCAGCACCAGAAATTTTTGCATTGCTCTATGCCATTAATATATGTTGGTTTTTACCTTATCCTTAAGATGTGTTTACGCTCCCCACACGACAAACCTCCCAGCACAGGTATATTACCTCGTGGCCACTCTATTTCCATTCCAAGACTCTCTCTCATACAATCTCCTCTCCTTTAAACACCTCTGCAAAATCATGAGTCCAAACTGCATTATTTGCATTTAACACTGAATTCCTTGCCTCAAGCTCTTGCCATTACTTCATATAATCAAATAGGGAGGAAAATACCTTAGTGATTCAGTCTGGGGTAGAAAGCTACTAGGACCAGGCAATCCTCTCCTCTTTGATGGCTGCTGGGAGAACAAAGCTCCCCGTCTAGCCTGCAGCTCAATGATTTTGCAACTTGAGTGACCCCATGGCACACAGGAGGGTCTGAACAGAGTCGCGATCTGCGGAGAGTTGGGCACGTATGTGTCCCACAAGATCAGCAGTAGACAATGGCTCTTGAAAGAGAAAAAGGCAGGAGAGACACGGAGAGAGAACGGAAAGACAGGAGCAGGGCACTAGCCAAACCGAGGCAGAAAACTTGATCCCATCATTTTTGTAGTCTAAAATTGGTGTCTCTACAGAATGCAAAAGTGGCCAAGGAGCATACTGATGACGTTTTTTCCTGAGAGCAGGATAACTTTTATGATAGGTGCCTATGTGGCTCCCATAAGGAGCCAAGGTTGCCACACAGCCAGCAGCAGAAGGGAGTGTCTGCAACATCCTTGGGCGAACAGGAAAACTACGGGTTATGCTAGAGCCAAGATGAGTTGGCAATTACTTCCATAGTGACCAGCATACAAGAAGCACCCTAAGAAGTACCCCTTAAATTACCAAAACAACGGCAGCAGCTCTGCAGGGCCTCGGTAAATAGTTATCCCTACAGTTAATATTGAACCATGTTATTAAGGAAGTATTGATAAAGAAGCAATCTTTTACTAACTCTAGAGATTTAACAATGCATCACTCACTCTAGGAAAACTTTGCTCCAAGGAAGGAATAGCTTAATGACCAGTGTGACCTTGTACTGTCTATAAAGTTTACTAGAGTTGAATAAAGAATTTAATTTCAGTTGATAATACACTTTTGTGAACATATATAATTAACCCAAATTAATTTTAAAATGAATAAAGAAATTGGGAAATTAAAGCAAATGAAGTCGTTACTATAGTAATATGAAACTTTGCATAACAGTCCTAATTTATCATTAAGGAAATATGAAAGCTAATGAATTCAGTACGTGACATCTTTTCACAAAGGAGTAACTTTACCTAATTTTAGCCTGAGAAGACTTTTTTGTAACTCCTATTGAAATCCTATTTCCTCTAACAACGGGCCCCACAGCCGGGAAATTTTACCAGAAAGATTTTCAAAATTAGGAATGCAATATGACATTTTTTTCCCTGAAGCATCACCAAGATCTCCCAATGCTAATGTGTTTATATTTTGACATATCTAGTAGATTCATGGTATTGCTATGTCATAAGAAGGATGAAAAGAAAAGGTAATGTAGTCTTTAACAATAGGTATAGTTTTTTAAAATAGGTATGGGGTCATACCTATGCGTAGTGTAGGATGAATCAGGTCTTCTGTAAATTCTTTTCAACATCTTTTTATGTATAAAGGAAAAAATGTAAGCTTCAGAATACATGAGATCACTTTCCATATAATTTTTAGTACTTCTCCTTCTGGTTCAAGTTCTGTACAGCACTATTACCCAAAGCTGTATTCCAATAATATTTATCTCAAATCAAACACTTGACTGTAACATATGACACTTCATTGCACTATAATAGCTTTGTATTGTCTTACATGACATTGTCAGACACAAGCCAAAGGAGAACAGGGATCTCCGAATGGAACTATTTTAAGAAAGGAAAGACTACTCCCAAAGGAAAGTACTACTTGGAGTAGTTGTGTTAATTCTGAATTCTGTAAGATAATGCTTTTAAAAGACAGATCATATCCATTGAAAATGCTTCTACCTGTTAAATAATCTGTAGATTATTAAAAATCTACACAACTAAACCTAAAAAAAAACCCAATCAATTTGCCCAAGGGCATATAAAAGTGTACCTAGTTTATTAACAACAGTTTAATAACAAATAATGGTAGAAAAATATACAAGCTCTCCAAATATATTCTATGAATTTCTTATTTTTTAAATCCATGAAATCCAGAAATTCCTCAAAATCTTGCCAAAGGTACTAATTTCAGAGTTGTGGTTGCAAGGATCACTGTATCCTCCAGAGGGACCCAGGGAAATCTGCCACTTAGTTTATTAGAAAAGAAGAATAGTATCCTTTGCTTACTGACTTTCCTTCCCCAGGAGCCACCCTACCAGGACCTGCAGATGGTGCTGCACCTCAGTCCAACTTCCTTTTCTCCCCAGATTTCCTACCGGGGTACTCCTCCACATCTGCCTCCTTCCCTTTTAATCCAGTCCAATGATCACCACTGAAATCCTTACAGTCTCATTGCTGTAAACACCAGCTCACATCTAGACTCTCTCAATTAAAAAAGACTAGAAGGTCAGGAATGCATCCTCTCTGTAGCCTTACTGATATTTCACCTGGAAAGGATATATACAACTGAGGTTGTAGGTGAATAAAAACTCCTCTTAACTACAGAGCCACAGTGGGATCACAGTGTCATTATAACAGGAATGCATGTCCAGTAGTGATGGAGGGATATGCGTTATGGACTGTTAGATCTAAATTAGTATTAAATAAGGACCTTGTTAAATGAAAGATTTTTCTGTGTGAATTGGGAGAAGTGCAGCTGGTGACACATGTCCAAAGGGAATGGAAGGCAATCTCAATGGCAAAATAATAAGTAAAATGCCACAACTGGTGTAATACTATTGACAGAAAAATTATTATTCACCCACAAGAAAACATCTCGGGATCATTGAAAATGAGCTGAGCATTTGTGGCCACAAGTGTTGAGGTGGAGATACAGAGGTGATAAATATGAGAGAGAAAGACAGGAAAATAATATTGTGGCAAAAAAAAAGTCCTATATAGACATAAATGTCTCAAAGATTTGATGAAGAGGGTTATGTAATTCCATTAAAAAGTGGAAAAATAATAAAGCAAAGGGCAATTGGCTACTATTAGACAATGATGACTCAAGGATATAAGGAATTTTTGGTCCCCTTTTGCTAGAAAAGATCTACTTTATTTAGAGCACCTAATTTAAGATATAATGGTTGTCTGGTATATGTCTTTGTACCAGGTTGAAGCAATACAGTGTTAGCCACTTCAAAACAATATTGCATAACTTAACTGTCTGAGTCAAAAATTGAGGTATCGTCAAATCAATATTACTACCTAGGTGATTACTGCAATCAGAATGGGGGAAATTCTCAAAACTGAGAGTCTAGAAAATTGTGCAACAAATCAGAAAAGGGTAAAACTAGCTCAGGAATGATATACAGGTTTGTGGAGACACTCGTGCTGCCCTAAGATAAATTACTCGAACATTTGAACAAAGTTCTCTTTAGAAAGTGGAGGATATTACAGTATCCTTTGTTTGAATGGTGGCATTTCTCAAAAAGCTTGTTTTCATGCCAGATATCACACTACTCCCGATGAAAAATTATGCTAATATCTGAAGGGATATATTTATGTAAAATGGTCCTAGAATGTTGCCTATATTCCTTGAAGTCTATATTTCAGGAAACATATGAATCTATACTCATTTTTTCTTTGGACTGCTATCTGTTTTCAGCAGAACTTCCAAAATATACTGTCAGCTTATCAGGTTACAATGATTAAAAAAAAAATAAAATTCTGAAGATTAAACATGAGTAAGTTGCTATGTAAACTAGCCTCTTCATAGCTTTATCAAAACCAAACATTTCCAAAATTTTTATTAATTCAATTAACGTGTATTTAATAGCAAAATTTTATGTGTCTTAAGAGGCTTGCCTACATAATATGAAATTTCTGTGGTTTCGCACACAAAAAAGACAAAATGCTTGCCTGTGCTTATTTAAGAAAAACATACCAAAGCAAGAATTACCTTCTAACTTAGAAGCAAACCACTTAGGGTCATCCAAGTTGACCATCCATGCCTGATGGTAGCCAACGTGGGACTGGCCTAAAAGCAAAGAAATTATGGGCAGAATTATGGCCCCAAATCCATGTAGGTAACACTAACTGTATCTTTTTTTACAAAATTTGGCATGTGTGAAGTCAGCCAGAAATTTTACTCTGAGAGAACAAGGACGTTTACATTCAGTTCTCAGTTTCGAAAGACGAAGCAACACTGAAGTGCCACACTGCTCAAAGAACAGATTTTGCATCACATGGAGACCTTGTAACCTTCAACAATACTGAAACGTGACTGCTTTGTACACATAATACCTTAATATGAACCAACTGTATGACTATGTTTTTATCACTAAAAGTATTTTAAGATGAAAAAGAGGCAGTATGAAAGTTGAGAGATAGTTTTAAAACAATGAGAAAATTAAGTGATATGTTTTGTGACGTTGTTTTGCGACGTTGTTTTGCAGGCATTTTAGCTCCATTGCACAGTGTAGTCTTTGCCTAATTCAAGTTGAAGCTTGATGATTGTCAGGAGCTGTGAAAAAAACTAAACAAAATGGACAATGAGTGACTCTGCCCTGAAGATCCACTGCCCTTTCTGTCTTCAATGAGATAGTGGCTTCTCATTTTAGGTTACAATAATTTATTCCTCTTCCTTTGCTTTTGTGTTTGTATCACTATAAACATAGTTTAACTAGCATAGATTTGGGATATCTGATCATGAGGCTCTGATCCTTCCCCTTCATTCAGGGGCCCTTTTAGAGCTGAGGTTCCTTTTATTTAAAAAAGCAAGAAAAGAAATTTAAAAAGGCAGCAAAATTTGGAACACATTTTAGTTCAACTGTGCATATGAATTCCCTTTTTTCCCATCCAAAAGTCAACAGCAGAATGAAATACTTCCATTCTCTTTCACATTTTTAACTCATCTTTTTGGTTACGTACAAAACTTACACAGTCCTGGCTTTCCATGAGAGAGAGGAAGAACTAAGACTTAACAGAATACTGAGTTTCAAAGGAAGGGTGGTAAGATCCCAGTAACAGAAGAGGTTAGGCAGTCTCCCTCTACCAGAAAACTGGCAAGACTGAACGCCTCAGCAGTTCTGTTCATATTTGAAAGATGCTCCATAGCAGTGGCGTCTTGAACGGCAATACAATTATACACATTTCTTTCAGCTGCCTTTAGGAGTGCTTGATTTGATTGTCTGGGGAGGCGGGAGGGGGGAAGTGCCCTGGAGAGGCATGAGCCATGCAGATGGAAAACCATGCCGATAACTTTAGAAGTGGGATTATGAAAATCTCAGTTCAAGAATTGTGTCCATATACTATACACAAATATATGGTATGTCTATCTATTAATAAATAAAGTTCTGTATGTCCAGAAGGCATATTCTTTCAGACATAAAATACTTTCTCATAGGAGTGCATGCTATTTAAATGAGGCCAAAATAAGAACATTTTAGAGGTAAGATACAAAAGAAGGCAAACAAACAGCATCAGGAAGATCAAGGTGCTAAGATCAGAAAGAGAAAAATGTTTCTCCCTTGAAGAAGGCATGGGAGTCGTTTCCCACACGAACCTCTGCTCACTGTCCAATTACACATGACCATGATAGACGTTGATGCTTCTTTGAAATTGCTGTTGCGTATTTTATCAATCCTATTATTCAATTGTAGGTTCTTGCCTTTCTGCACTACCGAAGACAGATCACCGGCATCCTGGTGAGCTGCACCTTGTAATCTATCCTAATTTCCTTTATCATCAGACTTCCATAAACATGGCCATCATTTCTGAATTCCAGTTCCATTCTGAACAGGCAGTGGTGTATATGAAGCACCTCAAAATACACTACCAGCATCCTGCAAACTTCCCTACACATCATTATGCAAAATAACGCCATTTTCTGCATTACTTGCAGTAATCTTGGGTGATAGCTTTTTGTTATTACACTCTGGATGGAAAGGATAAATGACATTTAAGTATCTCTTATCTGAAGACGGTTTAAATGTATTAATGTTGAAGAAATTAGTTCAAGCGTCCCACATAATCTATGGTTATGGTTCCCATAGGTTTGAGAACAAATCTTTGTTATCTTTGTTGCCTTAGGTCCAGGGCACAATTTCATTTATAGAACATATTAATTCTATAAATCATAGCATTATGCAGTTTAAATCAGGAAAACCCATTTTTCTGTAATGCTAATCTGAAGGTTTAGTTTCAGTTTTGTCTCTGAGGCATGTTCAGATATGTCCTCTAGAAATGTGATTGCTTTGGCCAGAGTCCCTCCTTTCCATCTGCTCCTATTGCTCCTCCTCAAACACCCCACGCTACACTGAGGACTTCTAAGGCAGAAGCAACCACCAGCACTTCTTTTCCAAAGCCATGCAGGTTCTTACAGCTTGGAGTCCAAGAGTGGAGGCTCCACAGCCTCTCTGGGCAACCTGTTGCAGTGTTTGACCATCCTCGCAGCAAAAAAGGATTTTATGTGGGCAAGAAGCATCATACCTACCAATGCGAACCCCATCATCCCAATAAAGCTGTCCTTCTGCAAACAGAGTGTCATTCAAAGCCACGGTGAGTCCCATCGGGTTTTTTCGGCTATGGAAAACAGAATAATGTTTCCTCAATTTCCTCAGCTGATCACATTTCATATTTATCAAACACTAGACTTTTTTAAGAAATATTGTATGCCACTCAACTGATCTCCCATAGTCATCTTCCTAAGCCCATACCATTAAATTAAAGGAGGCCATTAGGAGGAAACCAAAAAGACAAACCAGCCATAAAGCTCCAGTGCTATCATACACGTAGCTTCTCTGAGGACTGGCAGTATCTATATGTAATTGTGCAAAACTAAATTTTAATTTTTCAGTTAATCTTACCTGTAAAAAGTTGTATTAGCAGGTCTTTGCCAAGCAAGGATGTATCCGCCTCGGATATGCAGGTTGATATGTTCCAAAGGAGCTGGTAAAAGTTTGAATTGTCCCCTAAAGCCAATATCTTCATCCTATTTATGAAAAAATAAAAAAGTCTTCTACTGAATTGCCCTCCCTTTACAGGTTTTTTTAGAATGAAATTACCATGTTTTGCTAGACAGATTAATTAGGAGTTGTTACTGCAAATCCTCTTGTTACTGCAGGAGTAACTACCTAATGGTTTTAAGAGTGCTGTTCAAGTGCGACTTGGTATTGAAAACTCATATTGAACAATCTCGTGCTTTTTTGTTGAAAGGAAAATTGCTGTAACTAAGAGAAAACTTTATTGTCAGGAGGGTCGTAACTACAGAAGTTTTAGTGGAAATTCCTGATAAGGGGAGCAGAGTAGTTGCACTTACTCATGGAATATGGGGTGGATCACAGTGCTGCCATGGGCATGAGCATCATACATTAACGTGTAGAGATAGGGTAACAGGGCGTATCTTATATTCAGCACGTTCCTAGAAATCTCCTCAAAAGTTGAGTTCCAGGAAACAGGATCTTGCCTCTGAAAGAGAAGTGACCGTTGTTATTCAAGCTGGATTGTTTCATTCAGAAAACCTGAAAAAAGAAAAATCAACATAGCAAGACAAAGCTGAGGAAATTTCTCCTGTGAACTAGAGCACTTTAATTTATTTATTCTTCAGTTAAGGAGTAAGTGACACAAAAACCAGTAGGCATCACCGTCAGCCCTAAGAGGGCAACTAGAAAGAGGGAAGGTGAGAAAAACCTGGGGGCAGTACTGTAAAAAATGTTTAATGCAAAATGCCCGAAGGCGTGGCACATCCCAGTGTACATAATTTATTATCCCTCTTTTCTGCAGGGCAGCACTCAGGACTTGCAAGAAGAGACCGAAGCACTAATGACTGATGTCAGGGAGCACTTCCAATCTTTATTAAATGTATTGAACAATACCTTGGCAAATTGGGTAAGACTGGAAGCAGCACGATAACCCTGAATCTGCATTTTTAAAGGCTTTAAAAGTCCTAGCAGAAGGTGTGCCGCTGCAAGATAAAGCACACAGTTTTTGAAAAGGAGGCTTTAATCCATTAGATATATGCCGTATAAATAGCTCTACTCTGCTAGACCTGAAGCTTTAACCAGAGTAGAAGTGCTGTTTCCATTTTTTTTTATTTTTCCAGTTATCTTGTTTTACAGCCTTCTACAATATAGTCCTTAGCCAGCACAGGCCTACATTTAGGCAATTATTTTCCTCTACTCTTAAAAGAAATACAATATCTGATGGTGGCAAATGTGCAAAGCACAGAAATTGCCAAGTCTTACGCCAGAATCTTATTACACTGTTCCATTTCCCATTTGCTGTATAATTATGGATAATTAGGGCTCAGAGCACCGAGGTCAGTTTTGCTCCTTTAAGTGCATTTGCCATAAAAGCACTCTATTTTAGTCTTGCCGGTGTAGTGCATTTAAATAAAAATGGCATACAGGGAAAAACATGCAGGAGTTTGATTCAGTCAAAGCAAGCTTAGAATATGCTTCCTTCAAGTGGTCCAAATCCCACAGCAGCCCCTCTGTGGGCATAAAACCTCCCAGGTGAGGGGGAGGCTTACAGCAGAGCTAGCGTATAAATAAAAACAATTATTTATTTGATGAAGAGCCAAACGTGTTCTTTTCCTGTCTATTTTGCTTGGAATGTACTTTTTTTGCGGCAGGCCAGCTTGTGCAATGTTCTGGCTGGTCTTTACACGTGCGTTGCAAAGACCCAGCCGTTAAGAACCGTTAAAAAATTGTGACTCACCCTTGTTCCTTTCTCATTGTGATTTCTCGAATATGGGTAAAATGCGCCCAGCTGCATCCAGCGAAGACACAGCTCATACTCTGAGTCTTTGAAGAAGCCACAGATATCAGCTCCTGTCTGAAAGTTTAAAAATAATCCGATTGGAATACTATAAAGTCATGTACAGCATCAAGATAATGAAATGTAAGGTAATAACTCATTAGCTTACATAAGATATTCCAAAGAGACTGAACTCCATCATACCTGAAAGGAAAAATAATTACTTTTTCCCCCCTTTTGTAAGCCAATGGTTACATAGATAATACATATTCAACAATAAACCCCATTCTTCAAATAATTAAAAAAAATTCTTTTTATTAAATAAAGCATTGGCCATTGCCACAAAGTACCTGCAAAGGTAACCAAGTAAACTTTAGGAAAAAAACCATTTAAATTAGCTGAGTTGAGGGGAATTTATGCTTTCTAGGTGCTCCGCCAAGGATACGAGCACCTTTCTCTGCAGCATATGCTGTTGGGCTGTGCCATGCGACTGGCATGGATGCATTACTGCTCCGCTTTCTTAGAACAATTCCTTTGCAGCCGTGCACACGTACTGTGGATCCTTACAGCAAAATACTAAAAACTACTACTAGTCAGACAGCTACACTGATTAAATCGCACTGCTCTCCAATGCTAGCTCCACAATAATTGCCTAAACAGCTGCTTCAATAAGGCACTATTTATTTATTTTTCTACAGGAATTGCAGCTTTCGTGACACTATAATTACAGCAAAAATACACAAGTCACTTAAATTTCCGTAGTAATTAAACTAGACTAATGTGCTGTAATTATTTCTTCCAAGACAAACAGTAAGTTTTCTAGTATCTTTTATTTCTTTGTAATATACTATCAAACATTTTCAGCCTCTGCTTGGTTTACCCTACTTCAACAATGCTTTGGAAATTGCTGCTAAAATTTCACATGTAAAGGAAGGGTACGTGGCGTGTAGAACTGCTCAAGGATGAGCACAGCCCGAGTGTTTTCCTGACTCGAGGTGCCAGCTCTTTGCTCCAGGACTGGGTCAAAGCTGTAGCCTTGAAAAGAATTACTCATGTCACAAAGCCTGAATTTACCTCCAAATGGTTACTGTATTCACTAGTAAGGGTTCTGGATTTCAAGTCTATGCAAAAATCTCATTATGAAAGAAAAGCGTTAAGCCAATATGCAGAAGCTGCCTCTGTCTAATGGATGGAGAACTGAAATTACATCAATTTACATGAAAAATTGCTGTTTACTTTTAAGTTATAGGCTTTTGTGAGTTTTGTATGCAAACGATCTTCCTATTCAGATGGTTTAGTATTAGAATAAATTATTATTAAAACAAGTCTTCAGGTTTTTTTTTTAAACTCACATTTTTCTATACATTTCAAGTACTAGAATATCTGTATAAGCTGTGTAATTTATCGTTGTCATTTCTGTTGCGGTACCTCTCAAAACGGAAAAAATATTTCACTACATTTCAGTTCATACTTAATACACAGAAAAGATGGTAATATTCCTCTTAGTCTTAAATTATTGTCTACTTACAATGCCCAAATCACATGTGATTTGGCTGACAGCAGAGGTATCAGACATTCTTTCCTGTCCTGTCAGCAATTTCACTCCTGCCTTGACTGGCAGCACCGCAATGGCACGCTGCCAAATACAACATCCACTCAGTCAAAAATTCAAGCAGCCTTGATATTTTCTTTCTTTATGCTAATATCAAAGTTACCAAGGGCTTTAAGGTCATTAAGACCTATAAAGAAACACTGTTCCTTACTCGTTGAATTGGAAATGAAACAGCACTGATATATTATCATTAGATCAGACGTTATCTAAAGCAGGTGGGGTACTATGCAGTGAGGAACAGATAACGACGTTTGCCTTGGAACTGAGAACATAAATTCTTAAAAGTAAAGTCTTACGCACACAGCTTGCATTTTAAAAGTCACTGTTTCCCCTTTTCACTACTACTAAATTTGTTTTAAACAGAGGACATAATCGATCCCTTCTTAAATTAACATTGTTAAAAAACTATATTCATTTTCCCTCACTAGACATATGGCGTAAGCAGAAAGCAGTATCAACATTAGGAGTAAACCAGGCTATCCCAGCAAAACCTAGAAACAAAAAGTATTTTATATTTTAATTACAGTAATTATTGAGAGTATCATTGAGTAATTACTGTTCCCAACAGCTGATCAAAGTGTTCAGCCCTGTCTCCATTCTGCCTTGTGCATGAATACCCGAGCGGTGTCTTTTGACTGACTGCTCTCGTTTACAATGCAGAGCATCGCCCCGGGACGGCCTTGGTGGCTGTCTCATAATAGAAGTCTCTGCTGAAAAGGCAACATGTAGTGTTCGAATGTGTTGGGACAAGGAAATGCTTGATGGTGAGTAATTACATCCAAATTAATCTACGTGAGAAATAGCAGCTCAGGTTCATACCACCCTGCTTGAACCACGCGCGAGATCACCGCGCTGAGCAGTGACATGACTGAAGTAATACCATCTGCAAGAGCTATAGCAGTGCTGCTCAAACTTCTGAACATCAGAACTTCACTTCTAGCTGAGTTGAAGAACTGATGATATTAGGATGAAAAGAAAGATATCTCAGGAATGTTAAATAAACTGATGAAAGTTTTGGCCATAAGAACGTAGACACAGAATATTCAATTGCTACAGATTTAGAAAATACTAAGAATATATAAAGAGAGTATATAGTTTAGATTTAGAAGATACTAATTTAGAAGATACTGCAAATCTTTGTAAATGCTGCCACATCATCAATATAAAGAAAAAACTAGATGGGGCAGGGGGAAGGTCCATGTCTGAATATCAACTTTCTGAGAATTCCTGAGAAAATATCCATTATAACTGAATACAACAGTAAGCAACAGGAGTACTTTAATAAACCATTATTAAATAATTGCTAATTACTACTACTTTACGCCAGTACTTAAATAAACCCAAGCTAAGAAATCTAAGTATTTTACTGTATAGATATATGCTAATGAGAGGATAATAAAGGGATGCACCCAAAACTCATTAGATATTCAGGCAACATCAGATGAGACCTTTCCATTGGCTTTATTCACATGAATTAGCCTTAAAATATCCACTGAGATTTACATCATATTTATCTAAAATCTCCTGACAGCAAGTTCAAAATTACTTTCAGTTTCCTGCTACAGTTGAACATAAACACTCAAACTAGGTGTTCTGAGGGTAGGTGAGCTGATGTAGGTTAATGCATTAGCTTTCCACCTCTGGATACGTACCATCAATCCTGCCTAGTCGTTCAAATGAAACTATGCCTGCTCCGCACATCTTAATTGCTAATGAATATTTATTCATCTGTCCTCACCAAATTCAAAGCACCTTTCAGCTTGAGCAACTGTTCAAAACATAGCCAGTCCATAACGGGACCAGAGTTTGATTTCACATGAAAAGCCATTTCCAAATATCCAAAATTACAAAAGATATTCCTAATAGTGCAACAAAATCAGGACAGTCCATCAACCACTTCAGCTGTTGCTGGTTCAAGAGTAGCTAGCAGAGGATTTTGGTCTTCATGCCTAGGATATGTGTCCAACCTGTAAGATTTTGATTTAGAGGAGCATGGAGTAATTTAGTGGGAGGGACTCTCTAAAGTTCAACCCTGCCAGGGCACGCTGCTCCCGTATCTTTATAGCCATGGGATATTAATAAATAAAACTATGAGGTAAAGAACTGCATGTTGGGATTATGATTTGGATAGACCTCCTCGACATGGATATAAACAAATATGTTCACGTAGGAATCAAAATTTCCAGGGTGTTCAAGGATTTCTTCTCCAACTGAGATCCAGAGGAATTGGTTTGACTTAAAATGTGCTTCAGTGACTATGAAGGTGAGACAGAGGGGATAAGCCTTGCGGGCCACAGTGCCAGTGAAGCAGAAGAGGTAGCTGAAGATGCAGATCTCAAGTCTATTCTATTTTTTCATAACCCTAATATTATTTCATTCCATCTCTCAAAAAATACCACATTTCCCCTCAATTTCTGATATATACTTTCAAAGAGCTTACATGGTTACCAGCTACCTTAGTTTTAGTGAGGTAAATCAAATCTGCTAGTACAGGCCAGCTGACGTCTGTGCCTCCATATTATTTAAATCTGACAAATCTGCCAGATTACTTTTTCCACTGTAACAACTATAGAGAAAGCTATGATTCCGGAAACATTTCTGTCTCATTAGTTTAGAGAAATCATTTTTGCTTACTTCCGAGACACAACCAAGTTGTTCACATTTTTCTTGTGTTGGATTGGGACGGGGATAACAATTAAACCTTTCATTGATATTTATACAAAAAATATGTTATCGTATTACTTGGAATCCTTGCCGTGTGGTATCTCTGGTCAATATTGAATAGAAACCCTGTCTGGACTCCACCCTGCCATAAATTTACTCCACCAATGCAGTTTCAGTTTAAAAAAATTAAAAACTAAAGCTTAGTCATGAAGTAGATTCTGTGGGTTCAGGCAAGGCATAGGTCTTCCCCTCACTCTTTGGAAACATTCATTCAGCTACATTTTTACAGGGTACAGAGACTTTTTTCAAATTTCCAGTATTTCAAGAATCACAAGCACTACATTCACCTCCTTTCTGACTCTGTTGTACCTGCCACTGATGTGCCACAGTTCTCTTGCTCCATAAATATTGCTGCTGAGTTTGTTATGTGAAAGGAAACAGGAGTTCTTTAGATACTTATATTAACTGGGAGAAGAAAAGACAAATAGCAGATTTTCATTCCCGTCAAATGACAGTATTTTGAACATGACTCCTCTTTGACTTTGTCAAATATTTTGCTTCTCAGTAAATATTATAGGGGAATGAGGAGGGAGAAAATAATGCCCTTTGAAGATACTATTGATAAAAATTGAAAATGAAAATAGGATCATTTAAAATAAAATACTTACATTGGAAACTGTAAACTCATAGTAAATGTAGGCTTTACTCTGAACTGTACCTAAAAGGTAAAGAAAGAAGTTACACTTGCTGTGCAGAAAGAACAGCATTAAAAACAGGACTGTGCCACTGCTAGAGACCAATAAATTGTTAATTATTATCATTACTGTGTTCAGAGGCTGCACTGAGCGGATTCTGTACAAACTGTAACATAATATAAAAATGTATTTTTCAATGAAAAAATGAGAAATGAGTTTTTATATTAACATGCTGCCGACTCAAATATTTAGTTTATTTTACCTAGTTTTACTGGTGGTTTCACTTTGTTCTCAAGTCTTGATTCGTATTCTGTATTCTTTTAAAACTCAGAATTTAAGATTTATTATCTTAACCCTTGTGGTAGAGGATTTCCTATTTCTAACAGAAAGGAATTAAAGCCTTTTCTTTTTCCCGGTTCATTGGGAATGTGGGAGGTTATTTGCCATTGTAACAGCCTTTTACATTTTCAAAATCTCTTTATATTTCCTCTCTTCTCTTGCAGTTTAGATAACACATCTTTTCCCATGAGGCATGTTTTCTAGACCTGTAACTGTTCTTGCTGCTCTCTTCTGGTCCCCTATTTACATAAATCTGTGTAGAGGAGTGAAATTTCTAAGCACATTGGTCTCTCTAGCTAAGGCCCACCAAAGTTAAGAGGAATGATTACTCAGTGCTTTTCCACTATAACACTAAGGACAGATTTTCTGGCCAGAAACCCACTTTCCACAGGAACAAAGGAATGTAAATTACACATAATTTTATGTATGTTAAGGCTAAGTATATGTGATAGTATCTTGACTTGGTTTGCTCTCTGTACGATTTCTTCTTCAGGCCAAAGACAAACTCATGATTCAGCCACGTTGAGCATTCACTACAATTTCCATCTGAAAGTTTTCAGTTTTGCTCTTACCATTGTTTCTCTGAGGAACTGACAGTTCTCTTACACTTCTTTTTTCCTTAGGCCAGTCTCCCAGGAGATCCAAATTTTCCAAAGTTTTCAAAAAATTTATCAATATAAGCTTTTCTAAAATATACTAATTTTTTATTTTACTGTTGTTCCTTCTTAGATTCTCTTAAATGTAGATGTACGGCTCAAACTTAATCCTTTAAAATACTCTAAATACAAAAGGGTATGCATGTATTACAAAAAGAAGTTTTACAAAAAGTATTACAAAAAGTATTACAAAAAGAAGTTGCATGTATTACAAAAAGAAGTTTAACCTTAAATTAGAGGTTTGTGTCTTTTTTTTTTTAAACTTGTGTTGAATAAGTTGCGACCTTAATGTTACCCTAAGCAAAGAAGGTATTTGTGTTGTAAATTGTTTGACAGAAAAAAACTGCTGAGGTAAGTAGTATCAATGCCAGTGCATCACAAATATGCACTAAATACGCCTTTTTCATGCAAAAATGACAATAATATTAATAACCTATGCCACAGAACCATAAGAGAGGAAACAACACACCACCAGGAAAGAGAAATACAAAAGTTGAGTCAAGCAATCTGGCATTTTTTTCCATGTACAAAAAGAAAAATACTGTCATCACAAGCAAATTGTAAACAGTTTCCCTGAAAAGACTGCAACCTGTAAGTTTTGGGCAGGAAATAACATCATAAGGTGTTTTATTGTTTTGTGTCTCAACAGAAGTGAGTACCATAATAGCTTCATCATTTTAAGTCTTGACAAAGGAGTACATATAGCTGTCATATCAGCAACCACCCAAGGCCTTCAATATTTATGGTAGCAATAATCAGCCAAATCCCAGCTCTAGTTCTTAAAAGCATCCCAAACTTCCACAAAATTTAAAAAAGTAGAGGCTTGAAAGTTTTTCTGAGATACGTTTGGTATACTTAAAATAACAAAAGGGAGTTACACAGGTGGAATGCATAAAGTTTTCTAAGGTTTTTTTTCTTTCCAATTAATTTTCTAATATTGCCACCACTTTACCTCTGGAGAACAAGTACTTTTTGGCATTTTCTGTAGTTGTCCCACTAACAGACTGCACAATAACCTCCACCAGCATCTTCTCCTGCAGGGTGCAGAAACCCTTCAGACTACGGACTTCTGAGCTGAGATTTCTGATGTACATGTCCTACTAGGAAATATGTTTTCAAACATGAGTTTGGTACTTCAAGGAGACCAGTGAGAGAAGCTGAAGGCTTTGACAGAGGTGCTCCGGTCAATGGAGTCGAGTGTTTCCTAGCCTTGCCCCCTCCAGCTGCCTGTCCCGACTTTCTCCTGGGGTGAAACCTCACAGTATAAGCTGAGGCATGGGAACTGAAACATAATCACATTTTCCCTTCTACTGCTTTTGTTAGAAGGCCAGTGACCTCCAGTAGAGGACAAAGTAGCTATGCAATTAGGGAAGGGGGGATGAAGTTTTGAATCCCAAGAGTTGCTTGCTTTAATGGACCTTTAGTCAGAGCCCTGGTGGGGCCTGCACAAGTGAAATAAATAGATTGTGACTAAGGATAAAGGTAGCTTTTAGCCACTGGAGGATAAACCAGAGAAACTGGACTGCTTAAGTACCTAGAAGATGGTTAGTTGTATCAGAAGACAGAAGTAAAAATGCACCAATTCAGATACCACATGTGGACCTGCATGGTTAGAAAAAATACCTCCATGAATCACTGTCTGAAGGATGTGGACTTAATTTTCAGGATTATAAATTAAACATGCACATAACATTGTAGTGTTATTTATTTTTACCTCAATGTTTTACCTTTATTCCAACTTGATTTTTATCTATACGTTCTTGCTGTTGCAGATTTTCCGATTTTCTAACCCACAGTTTATTCCAGTGAGGTTAAAGAAAGCTCTGACACTTTTGCCACTGACAGCAGTCTATGGATACAGTAGGACGTGAACTAGAGAAGATCAGGCCTGCTTGAAATGCAACAGTATTAACTGCCATATGCCATAAACCAAAGTCTTTAGCGCTGAATGTTATGGTTCATTGCAAATAAAACAATAAAATCTGTCAAATACAAGTTCTTAAATCATTTTAATACAAGCTTGAGTGTTTTGTAAAAGTTCTTCAAAAAATCATTTCAGAATAACCCTTTGAACTGCTTGCTGACTTTTCTGAAAAGTATGTACCAAAGGACAAAGGCTGCAAAAGCAGCCTAGAGGATTTAAGTACCCCAAATCCTTTTAGTTTAATGGAAACAGGATGCCTAACTAAATCCTCAGAAATCCCACAGAAAATCCCACAGCTCAAGAGACTTCATTTTTCAAAATTTCCTGCATCTCAAGATTAAAATGAAGAATATATCTATGGATATATAATGGAAAGGTTCTTTCCATTGCTCTAGAATGAACTCTGCTTTCCTTAGACAGCATGTACTACAAAAAGAACTTTAACCTTAAATTAGAGGTTTGTGTCTTTTTTGTTTTAAACTTGTGTTGAATAAGTTGCGACCTTAATCTTACCTAAGCAAAAAAGGTATGTGTGTTGTAAATTGTTTGACAGAAAAAACTGGTGAGGTAAGTAGTATCGATGCCAGCGCATCACAAGAGATGAGGTTGACGGCCTTGGCATAATCCTAGTGACTATCCCAGGGGGAAACAAGTTCTCCGGCAGCTTTAGTACAGGCGAGGTTGGCAACATGACAAATATAGCCCATACACCCTTACTCGCATGTTTACACACCAGTATGCTGTGGAAACCAGATGGCATAAAAACGTTAGCTCCAATACCGTATTTTTGAGTTAACAACATTTCTACTGTTTTCACAAGCAATTTAAATAATGCCAGAGAGTTAGTAACAGTGCTAGTTTTTCATCTGCTACCAATTCTTAGTGTCGAACACTAATTATGTGGATTCTTGCACCCGTTGAAGCTAATTTGGATATATACCAGAACATATATCATTCTTGACAGCACGGTTGAACAGTCAGCATGCTAATGTACCAAACCTTTACATATTTAAGGCTACAGTGAAACCTGAACAGGAAAAAAAATTAATAATAGTTACAATTTTCCACTTAAAAGTGGTGACAAACTATTGACATACGAGCAAGCATTAATAACGTCTTACAAAAATGTCTAATTCTTGCTCCATGAGAATCAGCAGGAAGACTGAAACTTTTAAGTATTAATGCCTTGTTAATCATACCTCTTTCACTACGGATCACTGCTCACCTGTAGATTCTCCATCATCCCAGAACAAGTCCCCAGAAGCTGCATTGTTGTCATCCAGGGCAATTATAAGTCCCATTGGATTCTTGTGGCTGTGGAAAGAGAGACTTTCTCTCTTACATGTATAACAAATATCCAAACAGTCTTAATACATCCTTCCTGCTCATGTTAAGAACGTCACACTCAGCAGGGTTGCAATACTGTGAGAATTGCCTTAGATATTAGTCCTTGCTTGCCTTTCATTTTCATCTAAACAGATTAAAATACATGGCAAGTTTACAAAATGCTATGCAAATAAACCTGTAATTAATCACTGAACCTGTAATTTAAGGAGCTGTGGAAGTCAGGTGTGGCTCACAGTTATTCCCATATTTCAGGGTGAAAATGCAAAATGCAATGGGCTGCTGCTGATTCGAAAGTCCTCAGCCCAGTCTTGAGAAAAAAACAAAGATAAAAGCATCTGGTTTTGAAGCATACCTGGCAACTGTTGTGTTAGCTGGTTGTTGAGTAGGGTAAATATAGCCTCCTCTCAGATGAAGTCCCAGTTTGTCTGCGGGCAGGTACATACTGGTCCATTGTTTTCTCACGGAGATTTTTGCCCCCTTATTGACAGGGATGTAAAAGAGAACGGGTACGCTGCATTACTCGCTGCTGCTGTGAACGTTTTCTTAAGTCCTGAGTTTCATCTTAATGCTTCCTTTCAGCAAAGGCTTAAGCTATGTAAATCTGTATGTGCCAACGGGCACATACAGATAAAACAACTGCAGATCAATATGATCTAATGTCATAAATCAACATCGCTCACTATTTAGGTTTGGCTCAGCCAATGCAGAGGGCAAGTCCTGTTGGGACTCTGACATGAATATGGGAATCTGACGTGAACAATGTCCTTTTTCACCCATCAAAAGGATCAAAAGAGCAGCGGGACAGTTATTTGCAGAAATGCGATTAGTAAACAATAATTGTAAACTCTTGTGTGTTATATTTAGAATTATTCTATTTTATTTTAATTCAAACATGGCCTTTGCTAAAGTTTCTACTCTATCTGTCTTCCCATCTCCTGTGCTATATTCCCCACCTCTGTGCCTTTTTCTTGAGGCATTGATTCGTGCACTTAATCCACCACCCTTCATCCCTTGTCTCACCCTTTCCCTTCCTGTGAGCTTTACTTTAGGTCTCTGTCACCAAAGCAGGGCTGACCCTCTCATTTGGTCACATAGCCATCTAGAAAATCTCCCCATAGCATCCTCTGCATTTACCTACTGTATCATACTCGTACCATACTGCATCAGGAATATATGCTTGAACTGCATCCACACCCTGAAAGGTGAACAAAGAAACAGCTTTCATATCTGAAGGCAACTTAATCGAGTAAACTCAATTTTCCAGTAAAACCAAAGTTCACATTGAGAAAATCTTTGATACTTCTCCTCTTCCCTGTTTTCTTTAATGCTTTTTATGATGAAGTCCAGAAAGGAAGACAGCAATCTAACAACAATTTCTGCAAAGCTCCTGGGAGACAACTGAATCCTGGCTCTACAATGCAGCAGCTCACCATATGCAACCCAAAGTCACAATGCTTCAAATCCAGTGGCTCCGATCATATCCACAAGTATCTCTACATCTTCTTTATTTTCACATTTTTCTGGGCCGGCATCTTGCAGATTCTTGCTTTCATTTTATGTATTTAACAAATGTTTTGTGTTTCTCCATGGCCTATGCGCTACTGGCATTAAGAATCATTATTTACAAGGTTCTGCCCCAGAATAAGCCACCACCTATTTGCTTTCTTGTTGCATCTCAGACAAGCTGAAATGCAGCACGAAAAGCTGATTCTGAAAGAAATGCAGAGGTGATACAAAGTTGAGGTGAATCAGAATATCAGACCAGATGACTGACTCCCTAGAGGACTGGAAAATAGGAGTGGGATTTAATAGCACAAAGCGCAAGATTTTCCATTTCAGCAGGGGAAAATATATGCTGTGGGCTCTCTCACTGGAAGCAATAAATGAAGGAGGAAAAAATAAAAGACAAAAGAAGGAAAACCTAGGCTTCTTGGAATCCATCAACAGCCATAAGTCAGTAATGTGATGCACCCATGAAAAAATAAATGTAATCTAAGAGTCTAGCAAAAAACATGTTTGCACTGGAGATAGAGCTGTGTCAATGCTGATGGCCAAGGCCCTCTGCAACCTCTCTGTCAACAGGGTTTAGAGGTCTGGTCAAGACAAAGGAGTTCAGACTACAATAGGACCAGAGCAAATGTCCTGGGATCCTCAGGGAAATGGCAGAGCCTATTTTTGCAGTTCAGCTTGTTCACATAAAAAAGGAGGGAGAGGGTGATTTCAGCAGGAAATACATATACAGTAGAGCAGCTACAGCCTTTAAGCTGAGTAAGAGAATTGTCACAAGTGGTCACAACTGGTGACTCAACGTGCCCCTGCGCCCCATCAAGTGGTTAGGAGAGAGATACCAAACCAGCCGAACCTACCGGGTCAAGTACAGGGGAAATAAGCAGCCCAGGACCCCACAGGAACTGCCTGTTGACACTCCACGTCACTTCATCAGAGTAGAACCTGGGCAAGTGGGAAGGACATAGCTGTGACTGGTTTTTTATGAACTCTAACATCATCAGCAATCCCAACAGTTCAGGGTACTGATTGTCTAGAATCATGACTGAAGAATGTCAGATCAAAATTGATTTTTTTTTTTTTAAAATCTCAGGCAATCTGAAGAGCAGAAGGTAAGGTCTTACTAGTGTACTTAGTATTCTCTACACATGTGTGGAAATGTAGGGGTGTGTGTGTTCTTGACACAGCTTATTCAAGAGTTTCCAGGCAAGGAAACATATATTCTATGATGGTGGAGAATAATTTGATTAGCTGACAATAACATCTCATAGCAACTCGTAAGAGTGCCTGACAATAATATATGCATATATGCAGAAATTACAGGTGGTTTCTGATTATTCTTCCGATTACTCTAAAATGGTATTTCATGAATTGAGAAGTTGTCTGTATATATTCCAGTGTGCAATTTCACAGACTACATCAGTGTTTAGGTAGTCCCTAACAGCATTTAATGTGTCTGATAAAAAAATCTAAATTTTTTTATCTGTTAGATAAAAAAATCTAAAATGATTTTTTTATTCCTCATACAAGTATCACAAAGGCTGATGAATAAACTTACTCATGCAAAACTGGCCGTACGACTGTGTCTCCTTGAGTATGAGCTTTATAAAAGAGTGTATACAGGTAGGGCAGCAAAGTGTAGCGAATGTTCAAGTAATACTTGGAGGTTTTCACCAAAACTGAATTAGGTCCAAACACAGCCGGATCCTGAGGCTGAAAACAAGTATCAGATGATTATTATTTTCATCATGCAGAAGACACTCTGCCAAACATGTGAAAAGGGGCTGCTGTTTCAGAGGCAGAAATTCAACGGTGCACATCTGCACGGTGTTTGCCTTCTGGGTGCTGTGACCTGAGGTCCTGCTCCTCCAGGCTCACTGTGTTTTGCTGTGCACATCCCTCCTTGCCCACCTTCAATGACCAAGCCGTTCCAAACATTTGTACCTTTCTTCTTCCAAATTCAACTATGTGTTAAACTGACTACTAGCAAACACTGCCCATCGTTCCATTTCTTCCAAACCTTTATCTTCCTGTTTGGTGCTAATATGACAACAACTTAGGAAACAAGCTCAAAAATCCTACAAATTTAAATCATGGAATGGAATTTGGCTATTTCTTTTATAAATGGATGTCTCTATTTCATTTGAAATGATAAGGAAAACACCGAAGTGTTTCACATCAATGACTAGCGTTTAAAAATTACTAGAAGGAACAGGTAGTTTTGGATATTTAAGATAATAAGTTTGTTACCCACATTCATCTCACCATCATACACACACAGCCACAGTAATCAAAATGTGGCCTAAACCAAAAATCAATAACTGGAAAAAAAGTTTTCCTAAAGGGGATTAATTTAGAAGTGAAAACTCTTGCTGTTTTGGAAAATGCAGGCCACATACTGTTCTGAAACCTTTTTGTAAAGGTGTTAAGACACATTCCTTACTGTTGTGTTGATATGGCCATGGAATATCCATGAAGACTGTGGACATCATAATGTTTTCCCCACTTCTGCACTGCATCCATAAAAATTGTCTTGGAAACCATGAGCTTATCAAGAATACCTTCAATAAAGGAATACAAATGTCACTTTTAAAGCACATTTTGATTCTGGCTACTTCTAATCTTCTCTTTAATGCACATTCATTACATTTAAGCCCTTTTTTCTCTTTAATGTTTGCACTAAGGCCAGTATTACTACTACAAAACCAAAATGCTACTCTTGGCTGCTGGTTTGATTCATCTTTGCTCTGTGACCTTTTCTACTCTTGAGCTTTGTATACTTCATGACAACACACAAATGGCAAAAGAATTCATCGATTACCGCTAACACCTCCATAAATGCAGCTTTGTTAAGGGAGTGGAATTTAGTACACCGATGGATAATGTGCTTCAATTTGTTCAGTGCATAAAATGATTAACTCACTGATTAACTCAGCCTTCTGCACAGGCTCCAGATAGCTTTCTGACCCTCAGGTTTCCATCGCAATCTTCAAGTTAACTGTGAGCTACTCACTGCTTATATTGTGTATGCGGAATACTACTAAACACTTACATTAATGACTTCCATCAGATATCTGGAGACAACTTTCTTTAAAATGTTACATGGTACAGTATTTAGAAAAAAAAAGAACATCAACATCAGCTCCGTTTTGATCCCAATCCCACAGGTCACGTAAAAAAATATTTAACTGCAATGCTCAGAGCTACAGAGGAAGCTTTCTTACCCATGGCATTGCTATTCATTAGGAAAACACCAAAGGAGGCTCCAGTGCTGTCTTCCAAACACAGGAAGAAAGTTTGAGCTCCATACAAGTTATGCATTGCCTTAAAGGATAAAAGGAAAAGTAAGATGATTAACATCTAGTAACAGCATCTGTTCTGGGATATTTCAAAATATATCCCAGGTAGAAACTGAAACTTCTCAAAATACAGCAAACAACAAAAATAAAAATCCTGACACTTTCCTACAGTTCTGTTTTCGCTTTCCTGGCATTCCTCTCCTTCATGACAACATTGTCAATTAAAACAAAAGTTTCCTGAATATGTACATAACATAAGCAAGCAGATATGATCGATCTCCAGGCAAGTCTGCATACATTGCAGCACTACTTCTGGGTAATAGATATGCACATCAAGCGAACAATAGAAGGGTGTTTTCATCACCCTTCACCATAGATTAGATTTTACATCTCATCTACATTTCTTTTAATCCTGCAAGGCAATCATTTGTACATCTAATCTATGGAAATAAGAGCGTGCCTTGCTTCCTTTTTATTTCATTTCTAATGTTTTTTTCTGTTATTATTGGCAACAAAAACCTTAGAAATCGTAACAGTTGTTTTCATAGTTGTGCTTCTTCCCCTGCAAAAGAAAACTCAGAACAAATGAATGAGAAGCAGACCTTGAGCAATTTGAAATTAGTCTAACTTGATTTGTTCACTGTTAGTTTAACTTAATGAGTCAACACTCAATAGACCCATGCAGGTAAGAACTATCTTCAAACCTCAACATACTGATTATTAAGAAGATGCAGTTTATAAGATGGATATTTAGTAGAGATAGAAAATAAATGGGATTATTTCTACAATAGAAGTTGTTTATAGTGAGACAAATGTGAGCTAATTCAGATTCTCATTCTGAAAACAAAAATGAGCTTCATGATGTTTCACCAGGCCAAATCATACTCTGCGTTGCCTTCTCTAGTAATTATATCTTGACAGTGCATAACTAGTTTCTCCTGTCAAATTCCCCCACAGCTATCAAATTTGCAAAGAAAATAAGAAATATACTCAAAACACAGAAAAGGTAGAAGACTCAGAAGACAGGAGAAATAGAAGCGGGGTGGGGAGGGATGTGTGTATTTATTTTAGTGACACATAGGGCTGCTAATATATAATTACAGTTGTCATAACTCCAGCTGGATCTAGACAAGAATCAGGAGGCTCAGGTCCTGTTGAGCCCCTGAGCATCCCACCAGCAGAGTTGGGAAAAGCCATGCTGCCAGAGGAGCAGCAATTTTTACCCTTGTCCTACAGGTGTGCTCTAATGTTCCCGCTTCCTTAGCCATGACCTTCCTCTCTGAGACCCCTCCTTGCTAGCTAATGGGGGAGGACACAGACAGGTACCACAGATACAGCAGGGACAGCTTAAGGACATACAAATCTCCATGGTTCACCTGCAGAAGTATCTACCTGCACCTTTAGATGCTTAATTAATTTTAACAACTTAGCTCATAATGATGTCCAACACTAATATTGTCAACCCCAGTGAGCTCAGTCAGACAGTGCTCACCTTGCCACACATCAACTCCATGTTGCAATCCCTTCTCAGAAAAAAACTCCCAGAGCAGGTGTTTCAAGGTAAGGGGTACGAATTCCAAATTATTAATTAATTACATACAGTGGTCTCTCCTCCTAGTTTCTGTTAGTACAGCTCCTATTTCAGCAAAACACTGAAGTGCTCTCACAAAGTAAAGCAAATGGATTGCTGCTTTATGAAGCTGAGGTAATAGTGACAAACAGTGTTTATTCGAGGCTTATTAGCTAGTTATAAATAAATTACTTCAGGAACTCCAATAAAAACCAAATCAAAAATATTAATGTTAACAAATATTCCTTCATTCGTGTTCTACATTGATTTCTTTCTCCAAAATGTCCATAATGTGTTGATTATGTACTAGACATGTAGGGTTTTTAATGTTTTTTTCATAGCATTAGCTCAAGCAAGTGGTTCAAAGGAAAGGATATTCGTGAACATAGCAATAAGATTTGATTGTTTATATCCCCAAAGTACAGAAAAGACTGTCTCTGGGAATACAAAGTCAGAAAAAGCAACAAGCAGAAAATGAGTATCGTTGTTTGAATCACCACCTCACCTGATTTTAAACCACATATACTCAGTGTATCTCTGTTAGCAAATCACTGCAGTCAGGAACTGACAGAGCAACAATGTGTACCTGTGTGTGCAACTGCTAAGAGAACTTGGATCAAAGCCTAAGGAAATCTCCCTGCAGATGTAAGAGTCTTCTCTTATAATTATCAAAAAATGGGTGCCCCGGAAATCGTCTCATAAAGAGACAGCCATACAAACTATAAAACAAATAACTGCTGACACACATATTTTATCTTGTAAAGAGACAGCTGTTAAAGAGAACTTTTCCATCACTTGCCGAGCTACAAGGATGTTAACTGAAGAAGCACGTGTCATCTGTACTGAATGCTGCACACTGCAATGCATTAGCACATATTGTTATTTATTTTGTTTATCAGTAGAAACTGAAGGCTCTCATATATTAATGTTTATCAACTGGCTTTCAACTACACGTCAACACAAAAATCAGAAATCAGGAAACTTTCGTCAGTACCATCTAGCTTTTAGTAATAACATGCAGTGCCTGAAAAGCCTTTGGAGTAAAACTCAATGGATATTATTAATGTGTCTATTGTATAATAGGCTTGGATTCCAGACGTCAGCAGCAAATAATGAAGCGTAATAAAACCAGTCCTTACTCCAGAGGGGCCAATATCCCTGCTTAACATGGGCCAGGTTTTCCAGTTAACTCCTTTGACCAGCAAAGCTTCAGGTTGTGACCCCACCTGTGGTGTCTGATGGGGCCAGAAAGACTTCATTGGGCATATTAGGCATCCTCACTCCTGATGGATGGAGGGGACCATCCATAGGGATGTTTTTCTACAGCCAGGAGTGTGCCCACAACACCACCACAATGTGGTCATTTTCTATCATGTGACAACAATGCTGGGATTTTGGTCATGTTTAACTTAGAGTTAAACCAGATTTAAAGCAGAGAGAAATTGGAATGGAGCTGATCCTCAGATTTGAAAGTTATCTTCAGCTTCATTAAACCAAGAGCTTACAGGGATCTGCAAAAACACAGTCTTTCCCTGAAAGCAGAGAAAATGACTGTCTTTGAGATGGCAAACTACCTCAATGTGTATTAACATCATACACAATTTCAAAGGAATATGCTTTTATCTACTCACTTTATGTAGTTTTAATTAGAAACTCTTCTCACAGCTGTATTTTCATTGATATTTGTGACGTTTAACAGTCATGATACTCATACAGAGGAGAGCAACACAACTTTCTCTCGACTTAGGCAAACACAGCCACATTAATTTTAAGGGACTTTATCACTTCAGATGTATTAGTACACTATAACTACATTTATCACTATGAGTATGTCATTATCAGTAAAGTCTATTACTCATAAAGAGGTCCTTAAACTATTAAATAAATACACAGTGCATTAGCAATTACAAACACTGCACAAACAAGAGACAAAACCAGGGGAGTTTGGGCTTGCTACAATTTTAATCTGCTCATATTACCTTTTCTTTTTTTTAAAGTTAAAAATACTAACACTTGAGAGAGGCTTCACAGGTCAAATCCTCATCTGATGTATTTCTGTCCAGTTTTAATGAGTCCAAGGACTATCTTGCCCAAGGACTATCTTGCTCATAAACTCTACTGAAACTAGCTTTTTGTGGAGGGAAAAGTTTGTATTTCCAATGAAACTATGGCAATCTTTCAGGTTGTCTTGCAAATGATGATGGTAATCGGTCTATCTGATCACTAACTCTTTCGGGGGGCTCAAGAGTAACAAATGATGATGGAAGGTCATAGGTTTTATAACTGTCTTAATAATTAAGATTTTTGTAATGAACTACAATAAAACATTGGTCCCCACTCTTCCTTTTCCAGAGAGGCCTCCCTTTCATTTGGTTGTTTAAGAGTTGGGGGAGAGCACTCATCTTGTCTAAACAAATTTATCACGGATTTATCTCTGAGGGGCTGCCCTTATCCCATGCTATCAACAGCTTTCTTTGAGATACTCAAACTCAGAGTCAAGCATCTTTGTCATTTGCTTTCTTTAGAGACAGAAAATGCAACCACTTTTATCAAATTAAACACAAGCCTAAGGAAAATATAGACAATCTTCCAGAGCATTGTTTCAACATGCTTCTGTTGGACTACATTTCTTATTCCCCCTCCATGTACCTGTTTCATCAGTCATGTACACTGAATACCAAGTCCATCTTTTGTGCTCTCTATAATTGCAAATCAATCATTATAGAGGAGTCTAAGCAAGAAAACAGTACTAGTAGAGCACAAAATAATTGCTAATTAATTAAACTTGAAGCATTGATAATCCAGCTGGCCTAGCACTCTGACAGATAATCATTCTTGGACTGATTTAATAAGCATGTTCATCCTGACACCTCCCCCGTCTCATGGGTCTTAAAGCCATGCCGTTAGGTTTGTAGGTTTGTTTTAGTTCTTTATGTATTTTTAGAACCTAAATGGGATGAAAGCATTCAATGTACAAGTCCATCAAATATTTTGCTTACAGCATTACATGACCAGCGTATCAGTGGCTTGCACCAACTATTCTTGGGTACCCTAGGTCTAAAGGGCAACCTGGTTTTGGTGGTTCAGGGCTTCAGCACGATTGCAACCAAGAAGATAAAAAGATGCAAGGAAGAGTGTTCCCACGCGATTTGAAGCACCAGCAAGGAGTCCTTCAGATAACAACATTTCCCCAAATTGATGGAAGAAAGCAGCTGTAAGGATTGCCCTAGTATCGGGGGAAAGTGAACAGAGAGCCAGACCTAAAACCTTTCAGACAGAGCTCTCCGTATCACCGAATTTATTTCCAAAGGCCTCACAAGAGTCCTTGCAGAACATCCATCAGTCAGAAGAAGAGGAGAAGTAGATTACATGTCCAAGAGGGCACCTCACATACAGCATCTTGGACACACATTGCTTGCGTGGCAATGGGCTTTCAGAGAAAACCAATGAGATCCGTGTTATTCCGAAAAAGCACCAGTGTTACTTACAGCACTCTGCCATTGCTCACTTGGGTCACCACAATGCCAAAGGGGTTCTGCTTCACATCCACTTTGTAGTTTAAATTGGAGGCTGCGGATCCAGTGAAAGATCGCACATGCTCATGGGGGACTTCAAATCTTTGTGTTTTAGGATCAGTGATCTGCACATAGTTAAACAACAGAAGGGTTGGACTTTTAAAAATTAATGTCTAATTCAAATATTTTCCATCATTAGCATATAGTTCTGACTTAGGATATTCCCAGCCCTGTAGCTCAATATGCATTGCTTCTTGTGAAAATACATGACAAATTAAAATTAGGACTTTTCTGTTTCTTACATGATACTTTGCTGATGCTCTCTTAGATGTTCCTTCCCCTGAAATACTGTTCTTACACAGGACCGTGAATTAGAGCATCAGGTAAAAGCACCTTAAAGCTCCATTAAGATGCTCCATTAGATTTCAGGTTTGTCGGACTGAATTTAAGGTGACCTCTTGGCAACTTTAGCTGACAAAAGGGTACCCGATGGGTTGTTTTCAGTTTTTCCCAACACTGAAAGTTATTTTACATATATTTTGGAACACTGTATATGTTTGTAATGAGAAGTACAAAGCATAGAAATCTTGTCTCAGGCTGAGATGCACACGGACTCGCCTGCTTGCATTATCTGCAATATACACGCTTGCACGTTTTGCTCAGGGAGACCCATACTCACCTTGAGACTGAAACAGGCAGAAAATATGCAGATATTAGTCTGTAAGGGCAGCTATGCTAAATCACTAACATGTTTGTTGTGTATTAGCAATAATTTTTATTTTACTGCCATTTTCACCTCCAAGCTTTTTGCTTCAATCCTTGTGTGCAAATGGGATTACTCACACAAAATGGAACCGTATGTAAAGCACGGTGCTCTATATCACACCCCTGTAAGACAGGTGGTTTCTAATGTACCAATACAGGTTTTTATGGCTATAGGCTTTTTTTCCACACAATTTGGCTGCTCCCACATAGTGTCCCTGATCCCTTTTCTTTTTTTCAGTGTTGTCTCTTTTATCTTAAAAAGTATTGAAATCATATAAAATAAACAGACTAAAACCCAGCCTTTGGACAAAAATAAAAACAACAATAGACCCCTCCCCCAGGCTTTCAGAGGTATCAGTCCAATAATGGACTACAGTAGCTCTGCTCATGGTAGTTCATTTTTTACTGGTGCGTTCTTCTTGTCTAATCGAACTTCATGGCAATTTTCCACAGCAATGAATAGTTAATAAATATCTACTTGCTTTCAGCATGTCTGTCTTTGTCAACCCTGTGATCAGTTAATAAATAGCTATTTGCTTTCCATACTTCCATCCTCTGCGATCCTACTCATTTTCTGGCTTCATCTAGGACATCGTCAATGAATAAAGCAAGCAAGACAGACACTACCCTGCTAGATGAGCTTAGGCAAATCATAATTGTCCCAGCTGCTGTTTATTCTGAAAACCACTAATGGAAACCACTACAGAAAGTTAGGTTATTCTCAGCAGGTACCTGTAGTTTTACAGCTCTGCTGGTTGCTGTATTAGAACAGCCTAAAGAAGAACAACCAAAATGCTTCCAGGAGAAAATTTGTACAGGAATGAACGGACACACTGGGGTGGGACTCTGCCTTGTGTCAGGCATGCACCTAACAGCTTTCATCAGGGCGCAGGTTAAAGGTGATATTTATCTCTGACCCTGTGAAATCTGCTGCCTGGTCTCCACCAAGGAAAGGACAGATTCAGGAATCATTTCTTGTACCTCTAATTCCAGAGCAGGTACCCCAATGTTCAAATCTGCATCTGGCCCTACTTTTCTGCTGGTGTCCATAATTTGATAATTTCTCATTTTTGCTAGTCACTGATGGTAAAAAGCAAGGGCAGACTTACAATAGGGCTTACAGTTGCAACTAGAGCAAAACTATTTCCTGCACTGTATGATGAGTGCAGCACTTAACATGGGGTGACTGGTCCAAAGGTAGTAATTAAAGATTAAAGTCATCTGCATGACTGCTCCTACCATGGTGTGCTTGCTCCTGGGGGGGTGAAGGAACCGAAAGAGTAGAGGAACAGGCTGTGAATTGAATCTTTGCTAACCTGTTTGCCCGCAGGACTTTATTGAACTATATATCATAGCAAAACCCATTGCGCCAGGGGAGGTTTAGATTGGATATTAGGAAATTTTACTTCACTGAAAGGGTTATCAAGCATTGGAACAGGCTGCCCAGGGAAGTAGTTGAGTCACCATCCCTGGAGGTATTTAAAAGACGTTTGGATGAGGTGCTTGGGGACATGGTGTAGTGGTGGTCTTGGTAGTGTTAGGTTTACGGTTGGACTCGATGATCTTAAAGGTCTTTTCCAACTATACGATTCTGTGATTCTGTGATCCCAGGGTTTAAATAAAACACTCCGTAAGGACTACGTGCAATAAATCTCCTATTCAGGATAATCCACACAGTGCAGATTACTGCGTTATTACACTAGTGGGCAATCACTGAGAAATGTATTTTGTTCCCTGCAAACCACTTCATACTCAAAGAACAATTTTCTCCTGAGATTAACTATGGAGTTTCTTACATGTTACTGAAATTCCTGAAATGGAAAACAAAAAAATCCCTTCCCTTTTTTTTTATTTTTTTTTTTTTAAGTTTTCTTCCTTCTTTAGAACAAACACAAACTATATCCTGTTTCATAAAGCAGGATGTTGATGTGTTAAAAACGTACTTGACAAAGCCTCTAATGAGCTCTGATAGCATGCTCGTGACACTTGGGAAAGGCAAGACACAGGTAACAAGGTAAATTACTTATTTGTAAAGTGGGAGAATATATCATGCGTATAATCCCATGGGATTTCACAGGGGCTGCAGTTCAGTGAAAGCAGAAGAAACTGCCACGAGAGGTACACTGGTTGCTGCTGAAATCACAACTGAAACAAGGGAGAGGATGTAGGTGGAGTCAGCGCCTTAGAAAGCTGTGTAAAACTTGTGTTTTCCCCAGTATTGCTTTTTTTGTGAGGCCCAGTGGAGCAAGGCGTGCTGCGCCGGGGGGGCTGTGCTGGCTGCAGAGCCAGCTGCTCAGCCCTGTGCGATGAACAAGACTGTACCATTAACGCTGAACACCAGCAATAAAACTAAGTAAAACTAATCTCCAGCATCCAGATCAATATACATTGGCAGCTGCTACTGCATTTTACATTTGGTTAAGAACATTTAGCCTTATAAAACAGCCTTAAATACAGAGAAATTTGGTCTTTTTAGTTAAAGCAAGAAAGTGTGGGAATACATGAGCATTGCACCGGCATATCAAAACACTTTCGCATGTTTGTATTGGGCTTACGTTTCAAGGTGTTTGCAGCGGGAGGCCGTAGGGCAATCTTCCGAGAGAAGAGACCAGGGGCTGCCCCATGTTGGGCAGAGCCAGTTCCACCCGGCTCCAAAATGGACCCAGCATCTGCCAAAGATGAGCCCACTAGCAATGCTGGTGGTGTCTCTGTGGTAACATTTATGAAAGGACAAAAAAAGGTTGCACAGCAGCTGTGAGAGAGAGGTGTGAGGAAAAAATGTGGGAGAAACAACCCTACAGACACCAAGGTCCATGAAGTATATTCTATCACCCCACCCGCACTCATGGAAATTCCACAGCAACAGGAATGAGCAAAGAGTAAAAGCAATACTGGCCCATCCACACTCCCCAGAAGAGTAAAGCCAGTACCTAGATAACTAACTGCTTTTCAGTATGGTGATTAATAAAGGAGGTTTTATAAATACCATAGTGCTATTCATATTTTCTCCATTAATATCAACATTTGTAGCCACTTTTAGTATTATGATTATTGTTACTCCCCCAGGGAATATTGTATTTAAAGTCTGCAACTACATTGTCTATTGAAAAGCATACCTTTTAAGGCCTGTTCTTTACAATGAGGAAATTATACTCCAGCAGCTCCTCTCCTGAGTTCCCTTTAACATTGACTGAATATGTTGACCAGGAGCCTTAAAACGTAACTTGGATGCAATAGAGGGAATGCCGTACCTTAAAGCTCCTCTGCTTCCTTCATCTGCTGCCCTTGATTGTAAAGCTCAACATCAAAACTGATGCTTTATGCTTTGCTGTTATCAGTTCATTGCAGTGTTCGCTAACTGATCTACCAATGGCGGGCACACACATGATTACGGGCCGGTTGCCTTCCCAGAGATGGAGGTGAGGCTGACCAGCCTGTAGTTCCCCGCTTCTTCCTTCTTGCCCTTTCTCAAGATAGTAGTGACGTTTGCTTTTCTCCAGTCTTTGGGCACATCTCCAAAGCGAGAGCCCATTTTGTTGATTTGGTGACCCCTTTCTGTCACCTCGCCCCAGGCCGTGGCCTGCTGACCCACCCTGTCTGTCACTCCCTCACAGGGCTGCTGGCTGCTCCCTCCCTCCCTCCCTCCCTCCCCGTCACTCGTAGTTTGAAGCTGTCCTCTTGGCACACTGCTCTGTGGCACATCACCGCCAAACCCGAGACGGTTAATGGCGGTACGGACCCAGCTGAGGCCCCTTCCACACAAACCGCTGTGCTCGGGGAGGGCTCCTGTGCAGGCCTCTTCTCCCGCGGCCTGGCTAAAGGCTGCCTGACCCTCCCTCATCGGGGGACAGATCAAACAAGTCGCTGAACGTGCCCAAATGAGGAAAAGACCTATTAAAATAGTTGTAAGACAACCAAATTTATGATAAAGGAACGAACAATAAGTTAGTAATCTTAGTATTTATATAAACAGATTTAATGGTATTCTAAAAATAAATGTCACAAGCATAAGAAAAAGATGAAAGCTTACCATGGAAAAGAGTTTACAGGAAAGAAGTTTCAGTAATAATAGAAATATGAAATCTTAATATGTAACTGAGTTTTGCCATTTGCTCACAACACATCTAATCTTAAAATTAAATATGTATTTTCCAAAGCATAGATATGGAATAACTACATATGCCATCTCCATTAGCGTAGTCCCCTCCATGTCATTTAACCTACACAGTCACTGCTAAACTGTAGCCTTGCTCCTAGTGGGTATGTTTGTATCGCTAATATGAAGGATTAAAATCCTCAAATGTTAAATAATCCCCTTAGATGCTTCTGTTTTACACACGCATGCCTTACAAACCCTTAAAGATACTGATCATACTGGTTTCAAGGTTTTCTCTCTAAACACAACAGCTGGAAGATTTTTAAAAAAAAAAAAAAAAGCTATTTTTACTGTCACTTATAGGGAGACTCATATTTACACCCAGTGCAGAGAAGCCTCAGCCTTCCTCTTGTGCAAATCTGTATGCATTGACTAACTTTGCTTAACTGAATTGCTTCCTACTCGCTGAAGATCTGGTGTGTTCAGTAGAAGGTTACAACTCGTTTTCCCTCTTCCAGATGTCCAGATTAGAAAATGTGACCCTTTTCTTCAGCTCACTGGATCTTCTTCTAAAAGCTCCATAGGTACGCTGATCCTTCCTTGAGTCCTAAGCGAGTTCAGAGACCGCAGCAGCAAACAATATAAAGGTGCAAGGCACGGAGCGTTTGCTGGGCTGCCGTTCTTTTTTTCGATAACGTTTCTTTCTTGACACTCCGCTCACATCATGGGTACAGCAAACACCACAAAAACCCAGTCAAGGTATGGTAGCTGAAAATAATTAGAAGCGGCTCCAAAAATCAGCAGGTACAGTTTTTACATGTTCAAGGAAGACACAAACACCCCTGCCCTCTACACCTTCACGTGTTCACACCATCGTTCATTAACCAGAAGACTCGTGTACCTTGCAGCTCATTTGAGGTTCTTTAATATCACTGTCACCGCAAGGCTCAGCACCAGAAATTTTTGCATTGCTCTATGCCATTAATATATGTTGGTTTTTACCTTATCCTTAAGATGTGTTTACGCTCCCCACACGACAAACCTCCCAGCACAGGTATATTACCTCGTGGCCACTCTATTTCCATTCCAAGACTCTCTCTCATACAATCTCCTCTCCTTTAAACACCTCTGCAAAATCATGAGTCCAAACTGCATTATTTGCATTTAACACTGAATTCCTTGCCTCAAGCTCTTGCCATTACTTCATATAATCAAATAGGGAGGAAAATACCTTAGTGATTCAGTCTGGGGTAGAAAGCTACTAGGACCAGGCAATCCTCTCCTCTTTGATGGCTGCTGGGAGAACAAAGCTCCCCGTCTAGCCTGCAGCTCAATGATTTTGCAACTTGAGTGACCCCACGGCACACAGGAGGGTCTGAACAGAGTCGCGATCTGCGGAGAGTTGGGCACTTACGTGTCCCAGAAGATCAGCAGTAGACAATGGCTCTTGAAAGAGAAAAAGGCAGGAGAGACACGGAGAGAGAACGGAAAGACAGGAGCAGGGCACTAGCCAAACCGAGGCAAAAAACTTGATCCCATCATTTTTGTAGTCTAAAATTGGTGTCTCTACAGAATGCAAAAGTGGCCAAGGAGCATACTGATGACGTTTTTTCCTGAGAGCAGGATAACTTTTATGATAGGTGCCTATGTGGCTCCCATAAGGAGCCAAGGTTGCCACACGGCCAGCAGCAGAAGGGAGTGTCTGCAACATCCTTGGGCGAACAGGAAAACTACGGGTTATGCTAGAGCCAAGATGAGTTGGCAATTACTTCCATAGTGACCAGCATACCAGAAGCACCCTAAGAAGTACCCCTTAAATTACCAAAACAACAGCAGCAGCTCTGTGGGAACTTAGTTATCTTTACAGTTAATAGTGCTTCTTTATCAAAACTTCCTTAAAAATGTGGTTCAATCTTTTACTAACTCTAGAGATTTAACAATGCATCACTCAGTCTAGGAAAACTTTGCTCCAGGGAAGGAATAGCTTTACTACTGGTGTAACCTTGTTGTGGAGACACTCTTGCTACCATCAGATAAATTACTCTTCAACATATGAACCAAGATCTCTTTAGAAAGCAGAGGATATTACAGTATCTTTTGTTTCAACTGTGGCATTACTCAAAAAGCTTGTTTTTATGCTAGATACCACACCGCTCCCAATGAAATATTACGCTAATATCTGGAGACACAATTCTGTAAAATGGTCCTAGTATGTTGCCTAAATTCCTTAAGGGCTATATTTCAGGACATGTATGACTATATATTCATTTTTTCCTTTGAACTGCTATCTGTTTTCAGCAGAACTTCCAAAATATCCTAGAAGCCCTTCAGGTTAAAAAGATTTAAAAAAAAAAAAAAAAAAGTAAATCACCACTTAAATTAGCCTATTTATAGCTTTATCAAAACCAAACATTGACCAAATTTTCATTCATTCAATTCACATTGAAACTGATATTAAGCCAGTGAGACCTAACCCTTGAACAGAAATCCTCAGATATCCCTCTTCCCAACTTTAACGCAAAAAACATAAAGGAGATTTAAAGCATGCATTTAGGGGAATAAAGACTCTTACATAGCATCAGCACTGTACTTGCTCCAAAAGGATGGTGGCTGGGAAAAAAAGACTCCTCTATATTGTTTGAACCTCTGATTAAGCTGCAGGTTTTGCACAAGCAGTGTAAAATCAACCGACTTTTGAAAGAAAAGGTATCACCAGTATATTTACCCAATGGTATTGGCTATTTTAAATGCACTTCACTGTACATTTTTTGTATTTGTCCACTATTTCTGTACTTTCTGATCTGCTACTTTTATTTTAATGGATTGGATCCATAATATCAGTTACTTTGTCTCCTCTTTATTACTAAAAGGAGGATGAAGGGCATGCTGACACTTCTAGCTACATGATGTTTTCTGTGGGGGCTGTGTCCTGCTTTGGGCCTCAGTGGAAACAGTCATGAAAAAACGAGGTCCTGTCTTGGTTCAGTACAAACATATTCCAGTCCTCACTTGAAAAAAATATTCTTTCATTGGGTTTTATGTGTAATTGAGAATAAGGTAGCAATTGCACTCTTTTTGCATGAGAAAGAAAAGCCAAACACAACACATTCTCCTCTTCAAGTCACACTTTCAAGTCCATGGATACATAGAAGAAAAAAGTTGCAATAATTTAAAATGAAACTTTTGTGACAGCAAACCATAGGCTGTTTTATTCAGTCCTTGTGATTTTTAAGATACCACTTGGTATAGAAACTACAGCCACTGGTTCTGCCTATACATGTCAGTTACACAGAAATACGTCAACAATTTTATGTCTTCACCTATTATCAGTGCCCCAGGAAGCTAAATGCAAAAGCCTTCAAAGCTTCCTGACTTTCTTCACTGCAGACAGCATCTTGAGTAAAACATAACAGGTGATTAGTGTAGGTCAGACAAAGATTGCAATCTGTTCATTCCTGTGCTGTAAACTTAAAATCCCAGACCCAAATTGTCCAATTCTGGTACATATGAAAGGCAGATTGCATGAATACAAAATACAAGGAGAGATGTTATAGTGAAACAAATAGGATTGAGGGGAAATCCTAATTACATGGATAAAAAACAGAGGACAAGGTATACCATCATTCTAAATAGAATTTTGCTATACATGGTAGAGTTTTGGTACCTCTACTACAAATAGAGGATAGCTTTAAATGAGAAAAAGCCGTAACCTAGCTAAATAGGAATAAATTACTGCACAACCTTCCCATTCTCTAATGAGAATTCAAATTCTGATTTGGATCACAAATACATAAAAAAGGTTATTAAGTTAACCAACATCTCCCTTAACCTTTCAAATCAATTAAAATACTGGGGTAGGAAAATATTTTCATTGACGGCAAAGACCCAGAGGGAGTTACTCAACCATATGTGATTGTCACAGGTGTGGACTGTGATTTTAAAAGAGCCTGAAGACAGTTTTGTTGTTTATACCAAACAAGCCCCATCCCTGTACTATCCTGGTTTTTGGGGGTGTTTGTTTTGTTTTTTCAAAATAAGTTCCTAGAATGCCAGAATTCTTTCCCATACAACAGCAGTCTTCATGTATTACCTAGGGGACAGCACTGAAATCACCAGCTCTATTAGTACCCTTCACATCACAGTGAAGGTCCTGCTGGAACAGCTCATAACTCCATGGCTGCCACACCAATCTTCAGTTGCTGCCTCCTTGTTGAAGGGTGGGCATTGCTAGCTGACTCAGCAACGGTCACCACAGGGAGGACCTGATCACACATTTCCGTCACCCAGTAGTGGTCACTGGAAGGAACAACACAGCCCGTTGAATGCCATTCCCCAAAACTGCAGCACATGAGGAATAATTCAAAAGCATTTGTGCAGCTGGACTCCAAACATCCACAAAAGTCTTCTAACTTAAGACCTTGAAAAGCTACATTGTGCCACAGGTAGAGAACTCAAAGCTGTGTACCAACAACTAGGTAGCACCAAGAAACGTGTTGGGTTGAATGGCCCATGGGAGCCTGCTGAGCACCTGAGTGCCTTCCCCTTTAGTACCTTCTTATTTCAGTAGAAACCTGGACCTCAAGGACCTCATGCCTGGTCGCCTGTTGGTCAAGAGACAATGTGGAGCATGCCCTGTTGGTGGGTGTTTATGTGCGTGCTGATTGGCTGGCCGGGCAAACTGTGCAATCTGATTGGCTAGAAACCAGGTGTGTTTCAATTTGATGGTGACCTGCAGCTTCTACAGACCAGAAGCCCAGACACAAGGTCTGAGGAGTTTGGTTGTTATCAAGCCAAGCTTGTGGTTTTAGGGACTCATATAGCCAGGTACACCAGCTTTGCTCACCCAAGAAGAGGCAGATACATATCCAGCACCTACAGAGGTTTAAGCACATCCACATGTTTTGCTATCAGAGGCAATGGGGAGAAAGATTTAGAGATGCTTTCTAAACCCCTAAGGGATATGGGTAGCCATGAAATAAGGTGAAGTAAACAATGAGGATAAAAATAGTACAGATTATGAAAGAAAGCTTAAAAAAAGAAAAAAGAAAAAGTCAATTATGCTAGGTATCTTGCACCTCTAAAGTGTATTGCTTAAACAAGAAACAGGAGAAAGGACAAGGAAATATTTAATATTTCATCTGACCTAGTTATTTACTGAGTTGATGTTTGAAAAGACTATCAGGAGGAAAAATTATTCCGTTCACTTGTAATTCCTGAACTTGTTTTGTCACTTGTTTTGCCCAGGATTGCAAGTGAGGAACCAGAAGCTGCAGCCCCCAGTAGCTGGCAATATAATCACAAATGAGATTATTTCTCAGGCACTCTGGTGACCTGTGCTTATATATCTCCTCTTCCTGCAAAGACGACAAGGTAAGTGGTTCCTGTCACCTGTGCTGCCACTAGTCCATGCTCATGCCCTTGCTCATGCATGGTGCTCATGATACTGCACGAGGCTTCTTGATTTGCAGAGCTGCTGTCACTCCTTTCTGCAGCCAAGGGCTTACTGCTGCAGCTTAGTCTCTACAGAAACAGCCCAGTGTCAGAAACATTCTGGTGTGACGCTAGACTAAATGAGACATGTCACTAACCTCCTCCTGTCATCGTCCCTACCTCTTGCACAAAGAGGGCTTAGCCTTGTCTTCAGATTTGCTATTTGCGCCAGGTAAGGATTCAGACATTTGTCGTAGCTTGAGCTCTCACTGTTCATATTGGAGCTTTCAGGTGTCTAACAGCTTTCAGAAAGCTGCTTCTCACGCTCCCAGGGAGCAGCCATACTTTGTAGTATCACACCTGCAGGCACGGCTCTTGCTCTGGAGTTGAGTGACCTGGCCCTGAACTGGTGACGTTGATGGATCTTTTCTTTTTCTTTAGTTGCTGCTTTCTCATCCCTTTCTTCCTTCCACAGTAAAAGGAGCAAGTGAAAAATTGGCTTCCTCAGGGTGAGGTGAAATCAGCACATCAAATTTACTGGTGGCTTGCTCAGCTGAAACCCTGCAATGTCTATGGAGCTTGGAGAAAAAGTGCGTGTAGCCTGTCCTGCTGGCACCCCTCCCGAAATGCTGTGGCTGCTGGGGGGAACTGCACAACCAAATCAATTCAAAGGGAAATGATAACATTTTAAAACATTTGAATACTCAATTGTTTGTCTTGAAACTACTTTAATGACACAAACAAAGAAAAAACAAATTCATTATTGCTATTTTGCAGTAGCCCAGCAGGCTGAGATTTGGCATCTGCATACGACAGAAAGCACAGCAGAGGGACCAGATGCCTGAACCCTGCCTTGGGAAGGCTGGTTTGAAAACGCAGGGACAGTTCAGGTTCTGTTGCCACCTTCAGCCTGTGCGATCAGTGCCAAAAGGCATCAGTTAGCACGAAACAACGATGGCATTGTAGGTACCTGGACAGGAGGAATTTGACCAAGGCCAACTACTCTAGTCACATACAGAAAGAACCAGAACAACTTTTTGACCAATCCTAAACTAAATTTAAACTCCAAAAAGGTGTTAAAAGGCCTAATTAACATGAATATTGCTCTGAAAGTGGAAAGCATTATGTAATTGCAAATTATTTTTAGACAATGAACCGTTGGTTCTTAACATGTAATTTTTCCTATCTGAAGATTAATACAGATACTTTTTTCTAATTTTCTAAAATAAATCCTACCCCAAGAGTGAAAGTAAAAGCTGGTTAAATGCACAGTCAGAGAGGAGGGAGAGCATGCCTGATCTGTACACATTTCTTGAATTTACCTTGCATGTACCAACAGTTGAGGTGGAGAATCACTGGGGTCATGGGACAAAACTACCTCTTGTTTTTTCTCTGGATGTGAAATGACATCCAGGAGACAGTAACAAACCTTTTCCTCAGCAACTCCCATCTTAGTTGCTTTTCTTTTACGTGGGTGTTCCCCTTGGCCCAACTCATAGTTTCAGCTTGTACAGTGGTAATCTCTTGGTGGGGTTTGGTGTTTTACACACACTTCATCCAGGACTGTGTGGCCACAGACGCTTTGTTTAGGTTGTTTTTGTCAATGAGTTCAAGCTCTGGAGAAATGAACTTCATGTGCTTTTTCCTGTCATTCTTCCCTGGCAGCAGCAAGGGGACAACTTGGAGTTTACAGGCCCAAAGCTTTGTTGCTGGTTGATCTGAAAGACATGCAACAGCATAAAAGCTCAGACTTGTTTAAAGCAGAAATAATACTGCAAATAAGTCTTGCAGATATTCAACATTATTCTTTCACCTTGCTCTTAAACTTGCTGTAGTCTGACCTAAGCAGTCATGGTCATCCATGTAGGGTGGGATAGAACTGTTATCCTTGAGGTCCATACCTGCCTGTCCACTCTTAACTCTAATGTCTTTAAATTGGGTCTCTGCTCCCTGATGAGGAATGGTTGATGAGGAATATTGTTTGTCCTATCTGTGAGCTGGGAGAACTTCCTCAAGGATGGTTGTTGTCACAATGTGCAGGACCTACATCTTCTGGCTCTACCAGAAGGTCTCATGGCATTGCAGCAATTGCTGGAGAAGGAAGAGTTTCCTCACCCTGACTGCTTGTGCATGTGGTTTGCAACATGATCCTCTTTCTTCCCCTGAAGGAGTTGCTGTTGGTAGCAAGATGAGTAACTAAGCTTTGCTTAGAGACTTGGAAGAACATTAAGACTGCTTCTCAGTTAGCATTTTAAGCATTTGAAAATAAGGAAAAACAGCAGATGCAAACAGATAAGCACGCTCTATTCCTAAGGTTTTAGAGTTATTTCTGGTGATTTAATAAGTCGCTGCTTGGTCAGCTATTGCTATAACTGATGAGCTAGTTCCATCTTTCAGGTATATACTCTTACTGTTCAGAAAAGAATATGCAGTTTAGTTGACAACATTACTGAAGATCTATTTTGTTAATTACCATAAATCTTCAATATCTATTAGGGATGTTTGCCCCTGCCAGAATGAATAAATGAATTGACACAAAATGCATATAGGTGGATCTAGTATTAATAAAAAAATACTGTCAGTTCAAAAAGGATTAGTTTCTTGTTTCCTCTTCAAACAAACATATATCACATCTTCCAATTAAAAAGGAAAAAGAAGAAATGTACTGAAACGTTTGCAACATGAGCCTTGGAAAAATCAGTCAGCTATTGTCCAAATTCAGAAGGACCTCTACTGTGTGTCCTTCCTACACAGCAGGCCTGCTTTCAACAAAAGCTATATAAAGCCAGCCCTTCAGATGACAGCAACCCTGACTGAGACACTGGAGATTCAATTTTTTGGAGAATTTCACTGCCTGTCTGGATGTTTTACAGTTCCCTGTCCAGATACAGATCTTCAGTTTGAAGTTGTGGCCTGGAAACTATAGAAATCTTTCAGGCTCAGTGCTTCTTTGTGCATTTTTGGGGTACCCAAAAAGTTATCACTGCAACTGAAAAAGCCCCATACGGACCCCAGTCTCAATCCGTCTGTACTTGCACAAATTCTCCACAACTGGAGTGTTTTACTGAGTGAAATATTTGATGTTTGTGCTTTAGAATCTCATTTCCATTCAGTTTTGTGCTTGCATGGTACTTACACAAAATTCAAAGAATTCTTAAGAAAATGACTGTTTGTACTTAAATACAGAATACACTTTTTCAAACAAATAATTAAAACCAAGGTATTTCCTACAAGTGCATTGAAATCCACGTGCCCAAACTCAAGGCTAGACCCCTGTCACATTTCAAGTTCGTGTTAAAACCACTTTTTAATTAAAAATCTGTTTTCTATTACGTTCTATGCATGTTTGTCTTACATGAAAACTGGAGCTTTTGGGGTGTCATTTGCTTAAGACTGGAAAGGGAAAAAAATAATTTGAGAATAAATAATACCCAAATAATTCCAATCTGAAGATTGAAGAAAAAGGGCCTCTGGTATTGTAACTGCTCTGCACTTTTGATTCACAAGCTACAACAAACAATTCATTCATGTCCTTTGGGAAAAATGTAGTTGGAAAATTTCACGTTCCTGACTTTTGGTTCATAATAAAGTAAGCCTCTACCTCACATACTCTGGAAAATATATGAAGTCTCCATCAAAAAAAAAAAGGAATGATCAGGAGACAAGGAGGTGAGCTCCACTGAAAACCTGAGATCTGCAATTAGTTCCACCAGTGATAAAACTGGTAAAACACACAGCAGAGAAAAGGCTCAGGTTTTTCTGTATACTAATACTATCTTAAGAGAGACATCACCAGTAGAAGATTAAGCATACAGTTTCCTCAGTATAATTTTCAAGGCGGGGATTAGATTTCCTTCTAACTCATATCTATTTATGGCTAAACACAGTTGAACATATGTTTATTTCCAAGGACAAACGTTAAAAAACAATACAAGGTTGTAAATGTAGTGAGCATTCGATGTAACAAACTCTTGTTTATAAACCAGGATTGTACGTTGGGAATTTTCTCCTGACAGTTCAGTGCTTTGCATCAAAGTCGCATCTTCTGAAGATTAACATCAGAGTAATTCAACTCGTTACGGTGGTGTTTCAGCGAAGACAGTCTGCCACATCTCTGTAAACTAAAATGGAATAACTGTTATCAATATTATATTGACTGTATTACAATTATATTGTAAAATATGTGATCCAATGTAGATAAATATTTAAGGAGGTGCAAAAGATGTCTGTCTTAAAAAGACAAGAAGTTGGTTTTACTTCCCTGTTATGATATTTAACAAATAATGAGGCTACCATAAGTACAGCACTTTAAGAAAAGTAGAGAGTCTACAGTGTGATCCGTAAGACAATATCATAGGACTTAATCAGTACTATATAGTATTTTCTTTAGTCAGACAAAATGCCCAGTGAGGGACTTCATGAAGCAGTGACAAATCTTAAAAGAAGACAATGAGCAGAATTTGGCTCTCCGTGGTTACTATGAGCTAGATTATATTTTTAACAGATTTTGATCTTTCTGGAGAATAATTCAAGACCTACAGTTGTTTTGAGGTCCTGAGGACATCTGCAAAATGACTGAAATATGTATGTTTTATGTATACTTATAGTTATGTATATATAAATAAAATTGTTAGGTTTTTTAATACATAGTTCACATAAAAATGAGTGAATTTTGAGAGGTGACTAACTTTTTATTTCATCAAAAACTGCTTCAGTGCAGCTGAAATGGTCTGGGGTTTGTGTGATTTCTTTTCCTGAAATATCACGTGACCTTTATGTATTTTTTCAGTTTAATTTCAAAAGTCCATCAATAAACAAGTACAAGAGTTATTCATTGATACGAGTGGAGATTCTCATGTAGCAAGCTACTACTGACTCATAATCGTGACCTCACAGTAACAGCCTTGATTTGGCCATTTTGTAATCTTGTACTTATTTTATGATTTGAAAATCGATATAAAACTGTAAACATAAGCATGACTCATTTTATAGACATATTGTCCAAAAGATGCTTACCCACTATTTTTAAATGCTTGCTATTTTATGCTTCTATTTCCTGGAGATATTTAGAGAAATAATTAGAACCAGGAGGATGCAAAGCTACTACTTTTATTAACAATGCAAGAAATTGTGACAGTCAACTTGTACACAGTTACTTAGAGTATCCAAATACTCCAAAAGTACTCTCGGGGTTTTACATGAATATTATTTTCTTGAAAGCTTTAATATTCTGGATTTTCAGCCAATCAAGTTCTCTCAAATTATTACTATGAACTTAGATAAAAAATTAACAAATGTGTAAACTTTGCAGGAACTAAAGTTTTGGGTTTTCTTCTCTATTTTGTACATGTCCATGCATTTTTCTGTTGAATACATGCTTTGCATTACAGTATATTCTTTATTCTAGTCAGTGAAATATAACCTTCATGATCAATAAAGCATCGGTCTTTTAGTTGCTCTGACTGCTTAGTTACCCTCATTGGAAATTCTGATCACACACAAATCCACATCATCTACTGAGGTTTTCCAACCCTGCAGATGGGAAATTCTATTGAATAATACTAAATACTATTACAAAAGAGACAAATAAAACCCTGAAACCTGACCTTTAGGATTGCAAGCTTTTAAAACGCAGCTAGTAATTTTGAGCATTTTTTGCCTACGTAACTTTTGTGAATTTTTACTTTTTCATCAGTAACATGCACAATCTGGCACAAGACGATAAAATGGTAAGCAAGTCCACGAGGAAATCATTTCAGCGATTTTTCTGAATGTTGCAAACTGCTTTAGTGGCTGTAAGGAAACTTACTTCATTGAAAGGATCCTTCTTACACCCTGTTTCTATGAATTGCTATGCAGTACTCAGACCTCATTTTGCTGGGGCTTTGTGTGTCCACAGGGATGTGCCCACACAAAATCATGCGAGGAACCATGCCCTAGAAAAGCAATAACCTGAAGAATGTCTTTCTGCTTGTAACCCTACCGTTAAGTGGTTATTGTTTCTCAAATAAACACAAAAAGAGGAAATGCATCACATCTTTGTTCCTCTTTTTAAGGACTATTCTGCAATCTTCAGTTGAAATTTGCTTGTACAAAGTATTTAAAATAAAACATGATTATCCATAATACCTTCTAGCCTAATTTCATCCAGTGTTTACTCATGATGCAAGCTGACATTCACAGTAACTGAGGACTGAGTTTAGCCTCCAAACATGCATGTTGAATGCAGTTCTACCAGCATTCCCTGCAGACGTGTATTGGCCTTGACTTAGAGGGATGTAATCTGTTCCGTCTGGCTACGCTGTACACGCAGTTTCTGCGATACTGGAACAGGAGATCATCTGTGGCAGCAGCTCCAGGCTACGGTGCAGATCTGGATGTGCAGTGCTGCTGCTGCCCGCCAGCCACGCTCCCCCGTCCCCTGGCACTGCAGGTGCCTGTGCTAGCCCCAGCCCTTCTCTTTGGCACCGAGAAAACATCCTGTTGCTTCACAGATGCACCCACAGGGTATCTCACAGGTGGGAAAGCTAATGCAGAAACGGTGGTCCAAATACAAATTTCACCCAAGGTGGGAGGGAATCATTTTCACATTGATTTAATTTTAGGCTAAAGAAAAGGGATTTTTCGTCTCCTACTATTGCACTTGAACACAAGGCAGACATTATTTCAAACCCCTAAGGACAGGCTAAGTTATTAGTCAGATCCAAAACATTCTTCCCTTTTTAATTCCTTCTCCAGCTGGCAGCACGCTTTTTTCAGTAGAAACCCCCATCCTCTTTCTCCCTGTCTTTGCTGGTGGACATTTCCCGGCATTTCTGCAGAGCACTGTGGCCACAGTGTCACCAGTCCCCACTTGAGCTTCTCCCTTCCCGCTCCCCATTTCTGTACCTCTGCTCTTTGGCAGTACTCAGGCCCACAATATTTCTGTATCTGGCTCTTGGGAACCAGCATGTCCCCTTTAGAGCAGATGTGACTAATTCCTAGCTTTTATGTTATGCTTTCCATACACTGATTTGTGCTTTAAAAAAGGCGTTAACAGTGTTCTATAGATGAGGAGAGGGAGACATGCAAAAGCTAGAGGATTTTTCCAAGTGGCTGATATAAGCTGAGATGTAGATCTCCAAAATCCAAGTACCCCATCCCAGCTTGGGCCAAGCTGCTGTCTTACTGTTTTCCTTCTTGCAAAACATTATTCCTATTTGCAGACTTAAAGCAAAGTGATGAGGTATTGACCACAAAAAAGCCAGTGGCTGGGATGGATAGTAAATAAATCTTCCATGCCATACTGTTGCTTCTGAAATGAGAAACTAAAGGTGACACGTCTTTCATTACTTTGTGTTGTTTCTTATATAATTTATGAATCTACATTGCATGTGTTTTGAGTCGTAAATTTGATCTGCATCTGTATTTGACATAAGGCATGCAAAGGACAGTTCCCAATAGCACTGTTAGTCGTTTATGTGCAGAGTTACAGTAAATAACACTTAATGTGAAATATGTAGTGTCATAATAAACACAACAGTGGGCTAAGGTTACTTATACTGAGGATGTTGAGACTACTGGCAATGAGGTGCACTGGTAAGGAGCTACATCAAGGACTGGGGACCAGGGCTCATGGGTTCTTTGCAGACTCCCAAGTTCTTGCTATTGCTAAAAAACCACACTTAAGGTAAAACACTACAATAAAATTGTTTTGATACTTCTGTTACAATGAATTGTAAGAGCTCTGTCTAGACAAAATAATACCTCCATTAAAGCTACTCAGAAGCAGCTCCAGGTAATCCAAGCCAATTAATCCAACGAAAATGTGGACGTATCTCATACACTGGTAAATATGAACACAAGGTCTCCAACCAGGGCAATTTTTCACCAGTTTCAGAGATTGGTCTCGGCATTCTCTCTAACTGCCTCCCTAAACCCAAACAGGAGCACTACGCAAGAGCCTGACCTTTTCTTTTAGGGTGCACTCATGTACCGAGGTATGTGGGATACCAATCACTGCAGGATGAAATACTGTCTCTCCGTAAGGCGTCTAGCATAGCAAGGAGCCTCACTAGGCTTCTGAACTCTAGAAACCACAGGAATCAATTTTCACTCTTAAACCAGAACTCAAATGCTACTTTTTAATTTCTGAAAAACACTGTAGGTAAATTCTGCTTTAAGTTACACTCACATGAATCTATAGAAACTCAAGGGCTGATCCTGCAGTTTCTGATCTTTCCTGAGATCCATTGACAAACTCCTCTTTATAGATAGAGCTGTGCCAGTGCCCAGCTGTGCTGGTTTTGGCTGAGGTAAAGTTAATTTTCTTCCTAGCAGCTAGTATGGGGCTATGTTTGGATTTGTGCTGGAAACAGTGTTGGTAACCCAGGGAGGTTTCAGTTCCTGCTGAGCAGTGCTGACACACAGCCAAGGCCTTTGCTGCTCCTCACCCCACCCCACCAGCGAGCAGGCTGGGGGGCACAAGGAGCTGGGAGGGGGCACAGCCGGGACAGCTGACCCCACTGCCCAAAGGGACATTCCACACCATACGGCCTCATGCTCAGCACATAAAGCTGGGGAAGGAGAAGGAAGGGGGGACGTTGGGAGCGATGGCGTTTGTCTTCCCAAGTCCCCGTTACGCGTGCTGGAGCCCTGCTTTCCTGGAGATGGCTGAACGCCTGCCTGCCCACGGGAAGGGGTGAAGGAATTCCTTCTTTGCTTTGCTTGTGTGCGCGGCTTTTGCTTTCCCTATTAAACTGTCTTTATCTCAGCCCACGAGTTTTCTCACTTTTACCCTTCCCATTCTCTCCCCCATCCCACCGGGGGGGAGCGAGCGAGCGGCTGGGGGGGGCTTAGCTGCCGGCTGGGGTTAGACCACGACACCAGCAATGGTACTACTTATTTCCTACGCCACACAAGATGTGTTTAAAAGGTCAGCTGAAAGTGAAAATACCTGTATGTGACCTCTCCAGTGCCACTTACAATATTTATCAGTACTTGATAAAGGTATTGCCCAGATCTTCCCCAGTGCTAACCTTTCAGCAAGTGCACAACAAGTCTAGAGTTTGTGTATTTTGGGATTTCATTGCAAACATTTAGCTCAGTCTATAATATATTATAAATATTTCTCAACACAGACAGCAGCACCATATATTTCCACCATGCCTCCCTGGTACAGAGATAAGCATTCTACAGAGAGGTAAACTACAAACGCAATATTAAAGGATTTATCTAAATCCGCACAGCAAATCAGTATCAGGGCTTGGGAGGATGGCAGGAGGTCCCAGATGCCAGCTCCTCGCTTACTTGACCAGCTCAATAGCAAGCACTCGTCTATCCTTTTTTATGTAATTACGGAAAAACCATTGCAGCAATTTTTAATGTTGTCTACACTTGCTATTCTGGTGACAGTATCCACCAGGAAAGGAATATGATCTTTCATAAGTAACATCTCTCCTTAACACAGCCAGCCCCATTCATCCACATTTCAGCTGTAATACATGGCCAAATTAGCTATAACTTCTGATCACGGCTTTCAAAACTGACTGTAATGACTTGTGATGGTATGTCACATTTCACAAGATCTCTAGAAGATGGATAAACAGAAATGTGTACCAAGTTACCCATCAAAAAACCTAGTCACACCCCCCCCCCCCAAAAAAAAATAGTTATATATAAAAATCTTGGCTTCTGATCTTAGTTTTATATTGTCAGCCTATTACTTTAGCCTTCTTTGCAAAGCATGTGGTAATGACCTAGAGGCATCAAATCCAACCTATGCACATCACTTTGAATATATTTTTTATTTTCTCTGCCATCCTCCAAAATAAGGCCATCAGTCAGTTTCACTACTGAAGATATACTACATCTCTTCTGCATTTAAAAAAACCCAGAAAATTAATAGAAGATTAATGCATTTTTTTTCAGAACATCTCTGTCTAGTAGCAGTTTCTCTTTTCCTGCCCTTCCTGAGCCTGTATTTAATCCACTTTAGTACTTTTCTCAAATTAAACACTTTTTCTTCAAAAAACAACTTGTTATTGATGCAAAAGGTAATTGATCGCCTTCTCTGAAAAGCTTGCTTGTGGATTTTGGATGTATCCTCTCTCCCAAACACAATAAACTGCAATCTTCTCTTATTGCTCTGCTATGTACATATCCAGGCTACTGTCAGGGTTCTGGAGCAGATAGTAAACGCTACCTTTTTTTTTTTTTTTAATTGCATACAAGAGGGAATAGTCTTTAAGAGCCTGCACTTGGCTCCCACTTTTCTACTCAAGGAGTGTTGTAGAAGTACTTGTTCTTTTCAGTTCCATTTTAAAAAAATGTTTTCCAGGGTGTTAAAAAAAGGAATAGAAACTTTGGTTCATATTTTTCAAAAATATCTGATTTGGGCCACTCAGCTTAAGAAGCGATGAAGACATCTAGTGATTTCAGAGCTAGATTTTTAATGAGCTAGGAATTAAATGAAACTAGCCGCCAGCATTGCATGGGCCACCACCTTGGCCACTTGGCTTTCAGCTTTCAGTTACTCACCAGTCACTCAAGCAGAAGAGAACTTAAAAGGCTTAAAATATTACTAACTTCTCCTTGAAGAAGCTAGATGCTGCCTCCTGGCAAATATACAACACTTACTTGTTTATCCTCCAAATCTGAATTACAGTGTTTAAATTTTTTTGTAATCAAGTCACTGCGCTCATTTAGGTGACCCTGACCGACCCAGAGAGCTCTTCTATTCTTTGGACCAGCTCCAGCCACTGTCTGCAATGACTCTACATTTTGCTGGTATCTCCGTCTTCCAGAATTCAACAAATCATCCGATACAAACAGGGCTGTGTCTTCACTACTCACCTCACGCCTGCTCAGACTCCGCAGTATATTGTTTAATCAGTGACTGTCATCCTCCATCCAGCTTTATGTTCCCAGCGTCAGACTCTTCTCTATTGATTTATGCTTTTGGCACTTTCATTCACTAGATTTAAGGATTTTTGTGATGTTTACATTGTAATAAACTAAGGCTATAAAGATATACATTTCTAAATTAATGTTATGGTTAATTTAGCAGGGGCCCAATCCTCTGAAGTCATTAAGAACATGGGAAAATTTCCAGTCACTTCCTCATATGTCAGATCACAGGCATGGATGTATTTTTTTCCGTTCCTTATCCGATGGAAATTTCACTTTGCGAAAGCAGATTGCATCTTAAGCTCAGCAGTTTCAGTTCAAGATAACCGGTGAATTTACACCTTTATCAAATGCATTCTGTGCCCAGGAGTGACATACCACAGCAATCAGTGAGCGCCTGAATCAAAGTCCACCGCAGCGAACAGTAACCAGCCGCGGGAGGTTTGGGATATTGTTTAAATGAACAATGTCACAATATTCACACAAAACTAAACAAAAATATCTATACTCCATCAGAAGCAATACTCTTCCAGCACAATCACAAAAGCCAACAATTTCAAACACTGAGAATATTTTCTACATTGGAAATATGATGCCAAGGGATTAATTTCACGGTGAGTGGGACACGCATTTATTCAGACACTGGACATGGATGTCTGCTATGAATCCATGGGCCCATGGATCGGCTTTCTAAGCTTTTTTGAGCTTAGGCTACTAAAAAATGCACTGGTATTTAACACAGTCATTGTAAAAATTAATACTGCTAATTTGCATAAGGGATAATGGGGAGTTATTCTAACAGATATGGTAACGGACATTGCTTTGAAGAAGGATATATTTGAAGTAAAGATTGCCTTTACTGGTACCTACCTGTAAATAAACACATACAGCTGATTCATGCTTGAGCACTGACTCCCTATCGTCTGCAAATAATGCCAACGCTAATGCGTGAATCATCACGGAAACGCGATACACTTTAAACCTTTAAATGTTATCATGCTCACGCAATATCTGCTTCAAACGTGAGTTGTCGGAAACATTCTAGAGTTAGAAGGCTATATCCAATTTGAGAGGTACCAGACTTACTGGGTATCAGCTGCACAGCTCTGGAGTTTGGGACTTCCTGCATGTTTGCGTTTTCTTTACTTATTACAAGGAGTTGCAAGGTTACGAATTGGAAACTAGTCCAAAATGCAAGCAACTTTTCATCTGTAAGGTTTCAGGATTGCAGCGTTTTTTCAAACACCTGTTTAGCACCAGTAGTGCATTTCCCTCTCTGGGCTCTCTCCGCTCAGCCCACCACGGCATCATGACACTTGGAAATAATTTTGCGGAGAATCGTCATTTTAAGTTTTTCTTGTTCCCTGATTTAGCTGTGAGAAGAAACAGGCAAATGTAAAGAGATCCACCCGCTCCAAGCACATTAATTATAGGTGCTGAAAACCAGCCAATAATGAAAGTAAGAAAGAAATTCAACGCATTAACAGCTTAACAATGTTCATTCTTTTAACTTTTATCCACACCTGCAAGTGTATATAGCACATGCTTTGCCTTCGCAGTGGCTAATTTGAGCATACTAAGACCATGACTTTGCCAGCAAGTGTTCATTTATATATCTATATTATGTTGCCATACCTGTCCTATGCACATACAGATTTTCAGCCTGTAGGCACATTTTATGTTTCATGCACAAATAAACAGATGAAAATCTGTTTGTATGCACTCCTTCAAGGACCACTATATGATTCAGGACTACAGATGCTGCACAAAACCTAAAAAAAAAAATAGGTCCCTGAGACCATTCTCCTGATATTGCAGTGATATTCTTCCTGTGGAAAAAAAAAGGATCTGTAAAAGAGTCAAGCTTCAGAAAAATCATCTTACTTCTGGTGTTAACCAGTCCCAGCAGTCAGGGACCTGCCCATACACAGATGCATCCTAGCATGCCAACTGAAGAAACACATTTGGACTTCTTTCCCCTTCTTCTCTCCGTGATTAGTCATTCAATTTTACTGTTACTTCATTAATTTGGGTACACATAGTATGACTTTTGGGTTTAGCATTGCACATCACCGGAAAAGCAAAGTAACTGCAATTTTCTTGAGGTTCTACTATTCCCACTCTTTCATTTTCCCAGAACTATTACTTGTAGTAATGACAAGGTGGACAACGACAAAGATTATGAACTCAGTCGTAGTTTGAATTTGGAATAATATAATAACAGAAGTGAGTAAATTGTCTGATATTCATTCAAAAGGATTATGCATTCACAAGCCCCTGTTGATTACGCCTACACTTCTTGGCAATGGAAGCCCAGTTTTGGAACTTGAAGCCCTTTGCCAGCAGTACTTCTGTTACTCTTTCCTTCAATACTTCATTCCTTTATTTATTATCCATCCTTTATTTCTTCCTTAAAGTAGTCAATTACTGAAGTTACAGAACATGTCATATCTTTTATTAGAAAAATTGATACAGATAGACAAAGTTTTTGAGCACAGATAACAAAACCTTCATGTGCCTGAGTGTTTTTTCCTGCATAATACCAGCAAGATTAAAGATACTATTTTTTCCCTACAAACAAAATTTACACAAACCAAAGCACATAAAAGGTAGCGTGGTTTTTTTGTAATAAAAGAAGAAAAAAATTGCTCTACTTCTATTAGTAGAAAGTCTTGTTAAAAAATGTTTTATTCTAAATTAGTATTATTTTCAGAAAGCTTCTCTATGCTTCAAAAAGGAGCTTGCTTAAGCTGAAAAATGTGTTTTCTTAAGACGAAAACTGTTGAAAAGATTTTTGGTATGCAGCAACATTCAAGGAGTCACATTTTTTTCAGCTACCAAATAATCATAAAAAAAATCAGTTTGAGGATTTTGTTTTCCAATTAAAAGCAGACATTTTTCAGTGGAAAATTTTGGAAGATGAAAAATCTTCAGCAACTAAATCACTATATCTTAAGTGTTCAGAACTTAATCCTTTTCTGTCAGGGCCTAACACTGTCACCTGAATATCCAGAGTTGACAGTGATTTATTACCGTAGCTCAGTATTTTGATAAGTTAATAATTATTTGGATTTTAATAATTTAACTTCTTGTTTGTTTAATGTTTACATAATTCTTAAAACCCCTTTACTACAGAAAGAAATACTAGTAACATACTTTTTCCTTTTTTTATATATATGCAATGTTCCATTAACTAAGAGTATCCGGACATCTAATAACACAGATTATACTCATAATATTTGTATGAGATAGGAAATTTTCACTGTCTTCCCCATGGAGGTAGGAAATTGGGAACAGAAGCTTAGTTCCAGTTAAATTCTAATTAATTTTAAATATCTAAATGTTTAGATACAACAGAATCACTCAAAGCTCCAGGTAAGATTAATGGGTGGGATAGAGCTCGCCCTGGCAATGTTTTGCTCTGCTTAAGACACGAACCTCCTAAGATACTTTCCTTTCCCATACGCTACTTGGGGAACAAATGGCATCTCATTAAAGTAGGATGAGTCTGTACCAAAATGATTTACGGAGGGAAGAGGAGGAAAAATAAAGACTTTGTCAGAGGAAAAATGGGTAGGCATCTCTTCTATTCCAGACAAGATCTTGGTGGTCAGTACCTGCTTATTTGTTAATAAAATGTATGATATAGAGCTATATCATTATTATTACTGCGAAAATATCTTTTTTTTAATTTTTATGCAATTTTATTTTATAGGAGTTTGCCACATCTTTAGCAATAAAGCAGTGAGATTTCAGGTCCCCGTTCAGGAAAGCACTTACCACCTGCTTACCCATAAGATATAGGTTGCTGCTGTCTTTGAGTTGAGCTTTGCTGATTCAGGATGGTGTTTCAAACCAAAGGCTGCCGCTCTCCAGGAATCCACACCTTCCATAAACATGACCTCCATGGAGAGGGAATGCAAAATTTCGGGAGAGGCTGAACAGCAAGGAAGCATCTCACGGCTCGGGAGAGACACCGTGAAAGAATAAGCAGACGTTCCCACCTAAATGCCAGCAATAGTCATAACGAGACTATCTTTGTGCTGTGTCCTGGCCGTAAAACTGCCACGGCTTCCCTGACGGCTGCTGTCTCTGCTCATTGCCTTCCTTTATAACCATCAAAACTGCAGTTTCGTGAGCTCAGCCGCTGCATCCGAAGAGCCACATCTAACATTATGCCATCTTTTTTTTTTTTTTGTTCTTTTTTGTTAACATCAGTACTGAGCTCCAAAGCTGCTCAGTCATTAAGTGCTTTACAACAGATAATTATTCTTTGGAACCAGCCTTTGAGACATCTTGTTTTCACATGAATTGTAGGAGCCTAATTCCTGTAAATTCATAATGTATTCTAGTAGAGTGCCACTGTCCTTTTCACTTAGCAATTACTTTAAGGATTGGTTTAAGCAGGATTTGGTAAATGGAGATTTTCTTAGGGAATTTGCGTTTTCCTAGTTTGGGGTTTTTTTCAACAGACAAGGACAGGAGCAGGTTTTAGGCGGGCACAGAAGCTTGTGCAGAAGTTGGATAGGAATCTAGGGAACCCTCGTCCTTGTGAGTTAACAGCCCGTCCACAGGCCAGGTGACACAGGCGCTGCCAAAGATCATCACACAGCAATGGCTTCAGCTCTTTGCATTCCCACAGAAAGAAAATCACCAGCTGGGTGAAAAGGGAGATTGCCACATACAGGGTCAAGCTCCCCACCAGCACTGAGCAGCCCACGCACTTTGCTGGGCTGACACCAGCTCACACTAGCTGAGAAGCTGGGCTTGTTCATGTTCATTTTTAAACTTGTTTAACAAAATACTAATGGCTACATGGAAAGACCTCCAGAGAAACTGCTACACCAGCGGGTACCAAACATCTTTTAATCACCTCCCCAGTGCAGGGATACGAGCACTGCTGTGCTGAGAGCAATGGAGCTGCAATGATTTACGCCAGTGGAGCCTTAGGCACCTACGTGCTTTAGGGCATGTAATTTATTTGGATGTCTATCTATAGCAACAACATGATTTTGTATGTCTGATCCTCAAACCACACTGTTCTTTTCCTAAATATAAAGTGGCATGGCAAAATTCAACTATAGAGAAGGCAGGGTTGGTTTATTGTTTCTTTAGAGCAATAGTGCAAGTAGCCCAGGTTCATTATAGATTAAATTCATCCTGCGAGGAAGAGATTGCTACAGAGTACGAGGAGATTTGCAAACTTCATCATTCCTTTACTGGCTTCAGTTTGTGGGCTTCTTGTGTCAATGGCTGCTTCCCTGAGGATACGAACATCTAAGCATCTCCTTTAACAAGTGACATCAGAAAAACTTAATTCCCAAAGTCTCCAGATGCTCAGCAAAGCAGCAGCCCTCTGAGCTTTGTGATATACTGTGCTCAAATTCTGATGCTTCTTGCTGAAAAAAATTAGCCATTTGAAGATGATGTTCCTGTGTGTGCCCCAGAGACACTGTGTTCAAGTGGTTACCCTGACATTAGGCCTGCATGAGTTAACTAAAAAATAATAATTTTTTTCTGCTCCCCTTCCAGTTGTCTTCATTCAGGCAAACATGCTGAAATCACAAAACCAGCAAAAGTATTGCTTTAACCAGAAGATAGTATATGAATTCAGCATATTTTCTGCATAAAAATATGACATTTGTATGGAAATGACCTATTTTCTTGAACAGGCAGCTATATATCACACAAAGTTTCACTGTAACATTTATGCAAAAGAGATTGGGAAGCACTTTCCCATAAGGTCCTTATTTCCTCCAGATGAAATAATAAGGCAAAGCATAATCAAGAAGCTTAAAAGAAATATTTCACTCAATATCATATGTTTTAAGCCACTGGGTATTTGTTCTGATATCTGTGATTATTTTGCGTTTGTTTCTCTTCTGCCTTAAAGGAAGCAAAGGACTTAGAAAGAAATAATCCGTTCTCACCCTTTTCTTTTCCAATGACATTACAGTTTGCAGACGATGGCAGGTTGGCACCATGACAGATCCACGCTGCTCTAATAACCATGAAAGCGCGGGCCTGCTCGGTGTTGCAGGCAGAAGGACATTTCTCTGCAGCGGCACCAACCCCGAGCACGTTGTGCCTGTCCCCACACGGGCTCCGCCGCCCAGGAGCCAAAATCATCATGAGAAATCCACGTTGCCGCGACCTACGTTTATCCCAGCACAACACATGTGGCAATTCAGCAATCATTCGGGGCAGGCAGCTTAGGGGATGCTGACAGAGATCATCACTTTTCAGCTTTTCCTTTGAACTGCAGCGTATGAGGGTGCGTTATTCCGGGGGCTGAGCTGCTTCCAGCTCAACTCAGGGGCAAAACTCAGCGTAACAACCAGCAGCACAAAATCAAAACCCTTGCCGATACCCAGCAACTGCACGAAGGTCTTATCGATAGAAAGATGCTATACTCATAGAATACATAACTAGTAAATCATTTTTAGGCTCGCTTTTATTATAAAATTACAATTTTAGTTAATAGTTGCACAACTACAAGATTGTTTTAATGTCAGCGCTTAAAGAAACACTCTGATCTGATTCAACCCCACTGAAGTCAAGTGCAAAATTCACCCTGATATGAATGGGTTTCCAGCTGAGAAATTCGTTGAGCTTTCACGAATTAAGGTATAGCTTGTTCTGATGATGAAGCAAAATTATTTAAAATCAATTATAACATGAAAGACACATCCCGAATTAGACGTTCGTTGAGCTAAGATTCTTGATTTACAGCCTAACATCCTAACCCTAAATGGAAATCCATACATCACTGAGTCAAAGTAATCAGACTTCAGATAACTTGCGCTAGAGCAGGAAATTAATCTTGTTTTCCTCTGTTCAAGAGCCGTTAGCATTAGCTGGGACATTAACAGCAACCAGAATAATTACTAGTCCGGCTATTTCACCATCAAAACTCTGTGAGCATAACAGAGATTTCCAAAGCACAAACAGTCAACAACCACCTTCCTTTGCCTTTAAAACCAGCCCTGAGTCATTTTGGCCCCCCCTTTATTTCACAAATGTAGAACAGCTGTGGAGCAGCTAATGACTTACTGGGAATCCTCTGGAATAGTAAAAACCTTCCAGGCTTGTGCTCAACCACTAAGCAACACTCCTTTTCTATATAGAAAAGATAACTTAAGACATTTGTGCCAATATGGTATTAATGGAAGCAGCTTTTTGTTGGGTTTTAAAGAAAAGGACACGCTGTTGAAATGTTATTTCCCATAGTTGCATGACTATTTATATAGAGAAATATAAATTTATATAAATGTATACATATCTATAGATACACGTATTATACATTATAGGCATATACATACATACATATATACACGCAGTGTTATATACACATACACAGATTTGTATATACATATATATAAATATATATATACACACAAATGCACACAGAGCTTGCTTCTTTTTAGCTAGCTATAGTTATAAATTCTCCCTCCCCCACGGAGCCAAGATAATCTGAGTTGCCTCCGCTGAACTCCCCACGGTTGCCTTTCCATCCCGACTTAAATATAATACTCATTATTCTGCCATTCTGGTTCCTGAGAAACTTGGCAACCTTTCTGAATGACTTCAGATGCAGCAATTTCTCCTGCATTACCTCTACTAACCTATCCTAGGAGATGCAATATGCTGCTAAGATTAAGTGTCCAAAATGCTAATAAGTCTTGAGAAGTGCCTCCACTGACCTACATTGAGAATGTAGGTCTAAATGTATCTATTTTTAGCTTCATAACCAAAATGCCCATATTTTGAATAACAGTCCAAAGCAAGCCATATACCTGAATCTCCAGAACTGTCCAAAAATCGACTTCTACACTTCAACATGCTAGCATATACACGTATACACACATATATATACACACAGTATATATGTATATACTGTACATACTTAGTATCAGCGTTTCCATTACATGCATTAGCCGCCCTGTTCCAGTAGAAGTAACGACATAGGAGGCAGTTATTACTGCTTCGAGTTAACAGCAACCAATTTTAGGTCGTTGCGAATGGAACGTCTCCACTTTATCCCTGATGCGTACCTGTTAGAGATCCATCTTATCAGTGTTTTGTGCTCTGAAGGCTTTAACAGACCTTGGCTGGCTTGTAGGGGCTGGCAAAGCACAAGGCATGTAATACCACCACGGCTAACCTCGGGAGGCTGCTTACAAAGCTGAGTTACAGGTAGGCAATCCAGTCGATACATCTTACAGAATGAAGTCTTGAGGTGCAAAACACCACTCTACAGAAAAACCCAACAAAGATAACCATATTTTCAATTGGTCTCCATTTCATGCACATGTTCAATGTGCAAACCGAGGTGTTAAAACTTATTGTCAGCCAAATGAATATCTGTGCATGCAGATAGGTAAAAGCAAGGTTGAGAATGCCAACAATCTGGAGGCTGATTGAGAACTTGGGCCAAATGCAGGAAAAATGGGATTCTGTGAGGCATTTGTTTATCTACTTTAAAAAGAAAGGCTTCAAGGAGGAATGCATGTTGTTATTGACTGTCTCTAACCCAGCGAAACGCTTGACTTTGAGGTGCCGTTCGCACTGTTAGCCTTGGCACAGTTCCCACTCGTCACAGCTTAACCCATCTCCCAGCGATGCCAATGCCATTCCTTCCATCAGCATCTCTGGCTGTAGTATCATGTCCCCTCATTGCTCACAGGAGGAAGATATATATATATTTATATATATATATATAAATTAGGCAAATCCACATTTCTTACTTTGTTGGTTTAAAACCAAAGGGGAGAATTAAACACAGATTGAACAATGGCTGACTCTTTGCTTTAATCAGTGCCTTTAGTTATTCTCAGCGAGGGCTGCAGAACAAGGAGCCAATAACTATGACTTGTCCTTTCTTTGAAGAAAACACTAACATAAACTGGATCTAAAAAATACCTTTACTTGCCATATTTCTTTGCTTGCCAATACTATCCACTTTCCAAAGCAGCCAGGTTTTTGGGTCACTGCAAGAAAACATAACAGAAGTGATGCCACGAGAAACGATGCTCTCTAATTAAGAAGAATGCATTAGCTATACATCTTTTTCAGCAGTGCTTTTATGAAGACTGAGCAGATGTGCCCTTGCATGGCAGTTTAACAGCACCAGAGAAACTCTGGATGAGTTTTCTAAAGAACACGGAGGCAAACTTCTAAATGGCCAGCATCCATTACTGACGCCCAGGTTTTTTGAAGTTCATCTTTCACAGAAACACTACAACGTGATATTTCTAAGTGCTCAGCACTCCCTCGCTCCCTGTGGACACAGGACCGGTACCTCCAGTGGTGCAGTACCCCAGGTACCTGATTGCTCAGGGTGAGAGCTAATGGTGGAGCAGATTAGCTGGCCACATCTGACCCCGTAGTCTCACTAATGGGAATTTCTTACATCTTTCTTTGAGTCCCGGGCACTCTCAGGAACGAGAGGACACAGCAGAGTGAACACATTTCAACTCTTAAGCCTGAGTGGCAATTCCTACGCTCTTTTGAGCATAGCTCCTTTATTCTCCAAAGAAAAGAAAAGAAGGAATTAAATTTGAAAGTCCTATTAAAAAGTATTCTGTGACGAGAATTTTCACACTGCCATGTTTTCCTTTCTCCAGTCATATTCTGAATAAAATCAAACCAAACAATCACAGAACAACGACAACAAAAAAAACATTAATTAGCCTTGATTTCCAAAGCCAAAGTTTCCAAAGTTCAATGACAGACTTCAGTTCACAGATTATTCAGATAATGGACACTATATATACACACATATAGTAACTTAGAGACCGAGTACAAAACCAAAGGTTTACATAGCTTTCTGGAAGACCCATCTCCAGCTTAGGACAGTTACTGTTGTGATAAACTGACTTCATTTTAAACAAGTATGATCTGAAAAAATATTAACAAATACATTCCTACAGTTCTTTAACATGTAAAGCAGCTACTGTCTCCAGAAAAGCAAAGTAAAGCTGAGGAAAGCAAAAAAAAAAAAAAAACCCAAACCATTTTCCCGTAATCAGTATACTAATGGCACTTTAACATTTGGAGAAAGTCATTAACTTCAGATGAGACGGTCCCTGTAGGACAAAGACTCCTAAACCTTCTGGGTTTTTTTTTGTTTGTTTGTCTGTTTAGAATTACTGTCACAGGAGCCCCCGCCAGCAATGGTGCCAGGTCCCACCATCAGCAGAAGGGATGGCAGTGCCATCACAAGCAGCAGCATGTCTCAGGTCTGTGCCAGCCCAGTAGCGATTTATCACAATTCAGGAACTCCTGCTCGAAATTATTCAAGCCCTTCTGCAAAATCTCATCGCTACAGAGAACCTCCCTTCCTGGCACAGTGCTACAACAACATGCCAAATTGCTGTGCCACATGCCATGGACAGGACTATTCCTCCACAGTTAGTGGTATCTGTTTAAATTCCCAAATATGGAGAGATTCGACCCTTGGCTAAGCTAAAACATTTCTTCAGAATTCGTAGAATATACAGGATATTCTTGAGAGATTTAGAGAATTCTAGTAGAAAAATAAAGATGTTAGAAAAAGTAAATGGACATTAAAGATTCAGTATATGACACATGACTGAGTTATTAATATTTTATATTGTGCTATGCCCTCTATTATTACCTATTCTTTTTAAGGCACCCAACGTCTTAGTATTGCATATACATATATCTTCATAACGTCTGAAAATAACCCCACCCTTAAGATTAACACCCTTAACATTCAAAAATATATAGACTGATGCAACATCCACTATACCCAGTACGACTGTGGGTCGGGGAATTCCTATAGCAATGCCTGTCGCTCTGTTCCTTCGAGCCTTCTTCTCCTGTCATTTTTCCACAAAAAATGAGCCATCTGACACTGTTCTGAAAACCACCACAATATCGACTAATTTAACGGAGAAAATGCCACCACAAGGAAGCGTTTCCACATACTTTCACAGAGATCAAAGGTAACCTACAACGTTTCACCCCGCTAGCCTTCTGGGGAAGACCATGTGTAGCAAAGCTAATGCTTTCATCGGTAACCCCCCTAACTCCTCCAACAACCTGAATGAAAATGAAACAGAAGTACATGATCTTAAAAATGCAAAACTATAAGGATCAAGAAAAAGACATTTTAAAAAATCGTATGAAACACAGTTGTCAGTGCCTGTTAATATTCTTGCCTCTAAAGAAAAAGATCACACTAATAAAGTATTTCCAAATAATTTGCAATTGTTACATTAATAATCTCGTTGGCTACTTGGCTACCTGTGACATTAGGTCTAAACTCTGGTACCAATTTCCACATTTTTTGAATCTGCTGAGACACACTCATATTTGTCTTTATGCAAATGCTCTTATTTTAAAATAAAAAGCACTAAAGATTGCTTGGTCAATTTGTGAATGAGGTCAATCGGAAAAATTACTAAATTGATAGCAAAACCATTTTCTCTATACTGTTACTCATTTTATTCTGAAATAGTCACATGGAGTACTTGTCTCAAAATACTTGAGTCCACTTAATATATGTTGTAATTTTCTGAGATCAGACTTTGCTCTTCATTCTAGTCTGTTGACTAAAACTGAGCAGTAATGTGGTATTTCATCACTGGCTTCAAGGGAGCAGAATTAGGCCTCCAGTCCGTACCCACACAAGGGTTTGTTCCAAGCGCATTCCACTTCTTCCACCAGCTCAAACAGGCTTCGAAGTGGGGCATAGCTACATTTGCCAGAAATCTTTCAAGAAGTGGGGAAAAAAGACGTATTTCCGCTCACATCAGCATTACAAAGTATTAAAAATAACATACTTCTGTACAAAGAGCTGTTGTTAGTATGAAGAAGTTGTGAAACTATATACTGGGTAAATTTACTCTACATTTCTCCCATGGAAACAACTGCGTTGTACTGCATAACCCATACATAAATTCACTGTGAAACCCAGTTACGAGGAACTCAGATTTAGAATCAAGTTTTTGGAAAACTCAGAAAATAGGAATATGCAATGCGCAGCAGCCTGATTTCCGAGTGTACATAAATCCACGCTGTACAAGCAAATGCCTTTGGAAGAAGGGCAATTCTGGAACGAGTTCACACCTAAGTGGCTGGAGCATTGCCAGAAGTCATACTCTTTGGTTGAGTAATGTAGATAAGCGATGAACTTCCTAACTTACGGCCAAATTCCGCACACTTGTTTCACGTGAACGTTTCTGTTATACCTAAAGCCAATTCATCACGTCTTATTCGTGTGAACAGTTCATGTGAAGTAGATACTTGAACAAAGTAGAAGTGGCATAGCACTCATGAGTGACTGCTTGCACACGTTAGTATTTCAGAAAGGGAGAGCATCGCATATTGACATTTTGTAGAGACCTTTCTGTCCTGTTGCTGTAAATCTTTACAGCAGAGAACACGAGTTGACCATAACTGCACATTTCCAGCTTAAAACCAGACCAGCTGTGATGACACGCTCAAAAGTAGTTTTGTCTGGAAAGCTCTCTGAAAAAATCTTGAGCTACCACAGCTTAACTCAAAGCTACTGAATCTTGTAATAAATGACCTGCCTGTAATATTCACCTGACTAGAGCAGTACGGGTCCTGGCTTGCTGCAACAGACATTCAGGGATGGCCCACTTTCCAGAAGTCAGATTATTATTCATACCATAAAAATTAAAGTCTTTCTCTCACTATCAATAGAGTCAAGAGATCCATGAAGCAATTTCCAAGTCTCAAACAAATCTTTTAACCCAGGTGGAATGTGATGGTGACATCAATGACAATACCCAGGAAATACAAAAGAGCCTTGATAATTAAGCACCGTTATTATCCTTTCTATTTTTCTATTTTCATTATCGGCTATGACTGGGACTTACCTGGCCTTTTTTTCTTTTCCACCTGTAGGAAGAATTTCAATATAGTCAATGAGTGAATAAAACAAACACATGATGAAAGATTTAGTGCCAGGTTCTGAGCACTGCCACAAGCTGAACTGCTGAAGCTGATACCAGCCACTTGTTGTACAATAATGAAATACTCTAAAAAAAATATTTATTTAAAATAGTATCCCATCAAACAGCTCCAATGTAAATGCAGTTCATTTGACTTTATTTGATTCCTTCCCAATATCATTAATGCTACCAATAATACTGCTGATAATGATATAATTATCATTAATACTCCCTATTAATTAGGAGTAGCGCAGGTTGAAGCATGTAAAGAGTCACCCGTCACAGATCAGAGATGATGGATCCACTTTTGTTTCCTGCAGTGGAAAGTAATGCTGCCACCCACTCAGCCTCAGCTCAACACAATGAAAGAGCAAAACAGAAGTCATCATAACACACATTAGATATCACAGTTAAATATTGTCAACACTTCCAGAGCGAATCATCCCCAAATGATTCCAGTACACAAGGAAAAGGACGTTTCCTACACAAGGAAAGAAAAGTAACTCAACGTAAGCCAAAAATTATCTCTTTTAATACAAAATTCCATTCTCATAGAACAAATTTATTTCCACTGAATAAATAGATTTCCTCACCATTCGCGGGTGAGATTACTACCTATAGTTATGTTGAAATTCTCTTGCCTTTCTGCAGTTTAATTAAAATATAAACATTATTTGCAACTGGCTTTACTATATTTGGATACAAGTATGAACACTTGGGGGGTTGATGACATTGCCAAATGTATACAGCACCACTCTCACTAGGGGTTGTACTTTAACCTGATTTATATAGCTCCACGCATTACCTGCATGTAGTCTTATCAATGTAATTAGTGTGATTATCGTAAGAAGGATCTGGCCTTTGCACTTTGATGTTTATTACTTTTAACACGTGCGTGCTCTTCTACTATCCATTAAAAAAAAATATATAACCAAATGAACAAACCCCAACGGATTAGAGCTGAAGGCAGCAGTAATAAAACCCTATCAACGCAACAGAGGAATCTGGGAAATTCAAATGCATAATATTTTTACTAATATTATGGAGCTGCTGCTAGATTTACAGACATTTGGAGCTGTCCCTCCATCTCGAAACACATACGGCTACTACCAAGGCTCAGGAAATTACTTCTGTCGCACCCAGATGCCTCTCCAAGACAGATTGACAAAAAAAGCCTGCAATAAGCATACTCGCTGAAGCTATAAATAGCGACACTTGGGGTGAAAACAAGTATTCATGGTTTTACCTCCATTAAAATGCATTGTGCTGGGTGAAATCAAGCTGTTCCCCAAGAGGAAGGAAGGATAGCTGGGTCTGAGGTGACACCACGCTGCGTGCCACAACAGCCTCTGCCCCGCTCCAGAAAGGTAACGGAGGTCCTTAGTCCCCTAACAACCGCCAGAAGAAATGCCCTGGGGGAATACCTTTCCAACGCAGTGGGAAAAAAAATAATCGCAATTCACCTGGATAAATTACCGCTACCGCTGTTCCGTTAAGACACATGATATTTATAGTGTATTTGATATTTCTGTATAAAATTCTGTATTTGAAGGTCTTTAGGGTAGTGCCTCGGCGACACGGGCGCCCGGCTACAGGCTCTCCGCTTCGCGGCCCTGCCTGCCCCGGTATAAGGCGCCCGGGGGGTACATTCAGCGGGCCGGGAAGGGCCGGGAAGGGCCGGGAGCGGGGCCGGGAGCGGGGCCGGGAGCGGGGCCGGGAGCGTCCGGGCCTCCCCGCGCTCCCGCCGCGCCGCGGCCGCCAGCGCTGGAGCTGCGGCGCCACCTGGCGGCCGCCCGCGGAGCCGCTCGCCGCTGCCGCCGCCGGCCCGGCCGGGGCCGCCGGGGCCAAGACACCGCCGGGGCCAGGACACCACCGGGGACAAGATACCAACCGGGACCTTCCCGGGAAGGGCAATCCGATCGTCTTTGGTCTCGCTCCGGTTTCAGCGGGGAGCAAACGGCCCCGCCGGGGCAGCAGGAGCGGCGCCGCCCCGGCTGCGGGGAGGAGGGCCGGGTGATTGAAGCCGTGGGGATCCTTTTCCAGATCGCTTCACCCTTTTCCAAAATGGAAATGCGCTTTAATTTCCCCCTCCCACCCCCCCTCTGACTGCTCACTTCGCATTTACTGCGACTGCGAACACGAGAAACATCCACAGCAAAGCCTCCCTCTCCTACCAGCAGGCAGAAGAACCAGCGCTCCTGCAAGAAACGCCACGCGAGGACGCGGGCTTAATTTTGCTGCCTATTTTTAAACACACGGGAACCGCCATAAGTACAGTGCAACGTGGGAATACAGATTGTAAATCGGATTTTTAAAAGTCTCGGGTGGTATCTTGCCAAGAGGAGCTGTACAGGGTTTTTCTCTGTTAACATCACAGTGCATTGAACTGTTATTAATAAAATAGCTTTCAAGGTTAAGGTGGGGGAAGGAAATCTCAGTAGGGGGAAGCTGAAGTTTCAGGTTCAAGCTTTGTATTCCTATATATATATATATGGGTGTATATATATATATATATGCATTTTTTTCAGAACGTTTTATTAGGAAAGCTATACCAGACGCATCACTGTACAATGATTAAACATTACCTTTACAATTTATATTCACTTGAAATTACAGAATAAATATATGCACATTGTTGTACCTTTGTGTGTGTGTGTGTGTGTGTGTGTGTGTGCGTGTATGTGTGTATGAGGGAAAACATTAAAAGTGCTTCCTACAAAGCTGTTAGTGATAGGTGCCCAGTAGCTTTTTTTTTTTTTTTTTCCTTTTTCTGTATATTTGCATGTTGCTTTTATTAGGAAAGTGCGGATGTCCTCCAAAAAACCATGGCGTCATGATGAAGTGTCACTGAGCATCCCCTAGGTGTGTGCGCCACGTTGTTACATCCTTTGGGCTGCTCGGCTCCGGGTGGCTTCCCCCAGCCCACGGGATTCCCCTCCGCGGCCAGCGGGACCCCGTCCCGCCCTGCGCGGCGGCGGGCGCTGCGCGGAGGGGCCGGGCTGGTGGCGGGGGTGGCGGTGAGGGTGAGAGTGAGTGTGCGTGCGAGGGAGGGAGAGAGACACGAGTGAGACATTCGAGCAAGACCCTCCCCTCCCTTCCCTCTTGCAGTTTCCAGGCATGCAGCAAACTGCGCTCGTTTGCTTCTTTGCATTTTTTTTTTTTAAATAAATGTACAGAATCTGTGCCATGATGGGCAAGAAGAAAGCAAGCCGCAAAATGCCATCTTCCCTCCCCCTCCCCTCCAAGGGAAAATATAAAGGAAGTTTACTGCAACGGGGGGGGAAAAAACAAAAAACAACAATAAAGAAAATAAAAGAAAAAGAAAAAAAAGAAAAAAAAAGAGCGAGAGACACACATAGAATTTACTTAATCAGGATCAATACAAAGATCCCCGATAATAATAATTAATAATAATAATAATAATATACCTTAGACATGGCACAGTCAAAGTCTCAGTTTCAGTATAAAAAATAATGATTGATTAACATCTGCTGGCAAAAGTCTGCGAAGGCACTTCATCGATTAATGATCTGAGAACGGCCCTTCCCCGCAGCGCGCACATCTGGCGGGGGAGAGCACACAGCTGTATCCTCTACTCGCATGCGGCGGTGCCGGGGCGGGCGGCGGGGCGGCGGTCAGAACCGGTACGTGGTCTTCTCCAGGACTTCGAGGTAATCCGGCTTGGTTTGGAGTTTGGCCCTTAACTCGAGGTATTCGCTTGTGGGGGTTTGGTGGTCTGAGAAGCCCTTGCCGGCCGCGAAGAGAAGGGTTTCTTTCAGCCTGGCGTCCTGCTGGAGGTCCGGGTATTGCATGCCAGGGGGGTGGACGTGCAGTTCCTTCAGCTTGGGCACGGTGCCGTACAGGCAGTCCACGAAGCCCACGGCGCAGGGCGGCGGGCGGTCGCGGTCCCGCGGGGCGCCTCCCGCCGCCGCCGCCCCCCCGAGCCCGCCGCCGCCCGCCGCCAGCCCGCCGCCCGCGGGGTGCTGGGGGTGGACGGCGACGATGGTGTTGAGCTGCGAGCTGGACACGGCCAGGCTCCACTCCTGCTCCTTCTCCAGCAAGGTGCGGTAGTTGGTGCCCGGCTCCTGCGCGGCGGCGGCGGCGGCGGCGGCGGCGTGGGCGAAGCGCTCGCCGCCGCCCCGCAGCAGCTCCGCCGCCTCCCCGCCGCCGCCGCCGCCGCCCGCCGCCGCCTCCTCCTCCTCCCGCGGCTTGTAGATGGGGTTGTTGCACATCTGGGTCACCGGGTGCGGGATGTAGTCGTAGACGTGGCCCGCCGGGGGCGCCTTCTCCGGGGAGCGCTCCCCCCCGCCGCCCCCGCCGCCCCCGCCGCCGCCGCCGCCGCCGCCGCCGCCGCCGCCCTCCTCGAAGAGCCGCGGGCAGCGCAGCGGCAGGCCGCCCAGGTCGGCCGCCTCCGCCCGCGGGCCGCGGAACGGCAGCTTCCGCCGGCGACGGCGCAGCACGAAGGCGAAGAGCCCGGCGGCGACCAGCACGGCGGAGAAGAAGAGGACGAGGAGGCTGAGGATGAGGACGGAGAGCGGCACGGCGGCGGCGGCCGGCGGCAGCTCGTAGGCGGCGGCGCCGGTGGCGGAGGGCGGCGGAAGGGCGGCGGGGGGCGAGGCGGCGGCGGCGGCGGCGGCGGCGGCGGCGGGGCGCAGGGCGGCGGGGCAGAGGGCCGCCAGCTCCAGGGAGCGCAGGTCGCGGCGGGCCAGGCGCTCGGGGCTGGCGCACAGCACCTCGCCCACCACGCTGACGGAGCTGAGAGCCTCCAGCCACTGCTTCAGCGGCACCAGCTCGCAGGTGCAGTCCCAGGGGTTGAGCTTCAGGTCGATCTGGACGATGGCGTGGAGGTGCTCCAGCACCCCGGCCACCGGCAGCGCCAAGAAGTGGTTGTTGCGCAGGTTGAGGCGGGCCAGGGAGGTGCCGGCGAAGGCGTCGGTGGGCAGGGTGCGGAGCAAGTTGTCGTTGAGGAAGAGCAGCTTCAGGTTGGGCATGAGGCTGAAGGCCGCCGGCTGGATTTCCCTGATCAGGTTGTACTCGAAGTACAGGTAATGCAAACTCTGCAGGCCCCGGAACATGCCCGGGGTGAGCCGCTCGATGTCGTTGCCGTTCAGGTACAGGCTCTTGAGATTCGGCAGGTTGATAAAAGCCCCGTCCTGCACGTAGGAGATCCGGTTGTTCCCCAGGTGTAAGAGATCCAAGGAGGAAAAATTCCAGAAATCGGAGCGGTAGATTTTCTGGATCAAATTCCCGCTCAGGTACAGCTTCTTGGCGTTCAAGGGCCTGGGCAGGAGCTCCGAGATGTTGTGAAACCCTCGCTCCTTGCAGTTGACCGTCAGGCCCAGGTCGTTGATGTGCAAACTGCAAGAGCACCCGGTAGGGCAGATGATGGGGATGGGGGGCCGGGTCTGGTAGGCAGCCACGGGCGGTTGGTTCGGCCCGGGGTACAGGCCGCGGGGTGTCGGGGGAGGCCGGGGCGCCCTGGGCTGCTTGGTGGGTTTGGGCTGCTTATTGGATGTTTTGTACTCAACAGAGGAAGCGGTGAAATGGAAGGAGGACAGCATGGAGGAGGGCTTCGTAGGCCACGCGTTCTCCTTGCTGGACGACAGCTGAGGGATGCCCAGGCTGGCTTCCACCTCAGAGTCGGACAGCATGGGACAGAGCTTACTTCTTTTGATTTCCCGCAGGTCCTTCCCGTGGAAGTGGAAGGGGGTCTCGCAGGTGATGTCCCCCACCAGGGCGGTGTAGGGGATGCGCTCCAGCCAGCTCTTCAGCTGCACGATCTCACACGTACAGTTCCACGGGTTCTCCTCCAGCTGGATCTCCATCAGGCTCCTTCCAATATGGTCCAACATACCGCGGTACGAAAGGACTTTTAGCCGGTTCCCGCGTAAGTCCAAGTGGGTTAAGGACACAGACTTAAATAAGTTGGTGGGAAGCATGGGGATAAGATTGTCATTTAGGATAAGGACCCTCAATTTACTTAGGTTTCGAAACGCCCCACTTTCAATCCGTTTAATGACATTGTAATCTGCCTGCAGATATTCCAGACTTTCCAAACCCAGGAAAGTGTCGTTTCGGAAAATGTCCAATTTGTTTTCGTGCAAATACAACCTCTTCAGAACTCGGAGCCCGTTAAAAGCCCCCGTCTGAATGTCCTGCAGTGCATTGTTCCCAAGGTTAATAGACACAGCATTGTTCAAGTGAAGAAAACTGTTGGTGTACAATTTCCTCATGGAATTCCTCTGCAGATAAAGTTTAAAAGGTCTCGACCACGACTGTGTTATCTGACTAATATTTATAAATCCTTTGTTGTCGCAATGTATATGGAAAAGGCTCTCCTTCACTTCACAGTAACATGGATCAAAGCAGGGCTCATCGAGTTCCTCCGAGTCCTCTATCAAGGGAATTGGTGTAGTCCATGCTAGAGCAATTGTGCTTAGAAGAATTATCCACAACATCCTTCCTTTATGAAGCGTCTCTGCTGTGGAAGGTTTCATCATTTGTTGATGTTTACAAAACTGCAACGGGAAGAAAAATGCAGATTTCAGTATTTCTGTCCTGCCCCGCTCCTTTTACTAAGCTCCTACCTGCTAGACTTGTGTTAGGCTCCTGGAAAGTTCAGCAATTGTTGGGCAGACGTTCACAACCAACTCTAGGGGTGTCGGATGGGCGAGCCTTGCCCTGATTTATACTTAAGAGATGTTAGAAGGTTTAATCACGCGATATCAGCCACCCTTATCCCCCCAGTTGGTAAATGCCACCTACAAAGAGGACAGCACATGCAGACCACACAGCAACATGAGCACACAGACTGAATGTGTTGCATCTTTACATGTTTTCTACTGTCGGACCAGTGTTTAGAACTACACGTTATCTCATACTTGTTTGCAATTTTAGCTTTGTAGCCATCATAGCCCGCATTGACTACAGGGGGAAATACCAGTGGGAAGATTTCTCCAGTGTCGCACTACATCTTTCATACATGCAAACTCTCAAAGTTATTGAATCTCAGTCCTTGAATCTCTCTCCCTCCCGGCTCAATATATTCCATACGTAAGTTCAAAGGAATGTGCAAGGTTTGCTGATGTCCCTGGCAAAACGGTTCCCTTCAGAAATCCCCACAGTATCTTTGAAATAGTAAATGGTTAACAACCCTGATTTAAAAGAAAATCTTCCCCTTTCAAACCCGCCGATGAATTAATGCAACTGGTATATTATCAGATAAATACATACCACATATTAGTCATTTTAGCTGATTAAAGCATTTAGAGATGATTAATCTTTCTAAAGCACATGCCCATGCGATCAGCAGATCTAAAGGGAAGTGACAGCTAAAGAGGCACCTAGGATTGAAACGCTCAGCCTGCCTTGGATTAGGGTATTTTGCGCCCCAGGACCAAGCAGGAGACCCGGTTAAAAAGCTGAAAGTGGAAGAAAAAAATACCTTGACACTTACCAGCCGATAAATTATCTATCCTACTATATATGTTTCCGAATGAAGACACCATTCTTCTCCAATCAGATGAAAATAATACTGTACTAATGAGATGCAGCTCCTTCAACATATGGTTTCACCCTTCCTTTCACCAGATATTTTAAATGTATGGGCACAGAGAAATGCTAAGGATGGTAATAATAACGGCGGTGATGCAGCCTTCCTTGAATCACTGAAACGCCCATTAGAATTATTCGGAGCGATCGTTGCTTTTAGTCTTAATCTTTCAACAGAAAAGGTCCTTTTTGCCTTCCTCGTGTACGAACTAGAAAATTTTGCCCCCCATCCACAAACTTAAGAGCAGAAAGATGCATTTAGGGGAGAGAAATGCCAGAGGAACAGAAATCCTTAGGATCAACTTGCAAATGAAACCCTCCCCTGTGGGAAAGAGGAGATGGTTGAAAGCATGAAAAGAGAAATACCCTCTGCAATTAAAACCAGCATCTAATTGGGAAGAAGGGAGAGAGATGAGAGCTATATTGCAGTATCAGTCTCTCTGTCTCCTTTGCAAAATATTAGCCACTTAAGTTCTTTCTCTTCTGCAAGGGCTGTAATAAAAAAAAAATAAATAAAGAGGATTATTATATCTTCTTTTTGGAAGAGGGGGTGTCTTTGACCCTAGGCGGAAACAAAAGGATCCAGAAAGGTTGTACTTACCGGTTTGCAGGAGAGATTTTAGCACATCGTTACAAAAAAAAAAAAAAAAAGAGGGGAAGGGGGAAAAAAAGCTCGAGTTTAAAGATTGCTGGTTTCTCTGTCTCTCCCTCTCTGTGTCTCTCTCTCCCTCTCTCTCTACTCCTGCTGAAGCTGAGGCAAAAGGAAAAAAAAAAAAAAAAAAAGGAGGAAAAAAGAAGCAAGCCTGAGACGTGCTGGGAATGCAATGAGCCCCTCAATGATCTTCTTTAGGATGCAGAGCTGCTGTTTGGCACACTCAATGGAGGAGGGAGGAGAGGGGCTGCTGCAGGCTCCAGCGCCGCCGCCGCCGCCGCCTTCTCCGGGCACCGGCAGCGCGGAGCGGGAGGGCTGGGGCGCGGCGGAGGATCTCGGGCTCCTCTCCTTCCCCGTGTGTGTGTGTGTGTGTGCGTGTGCGTGTGTGTGTGTGGTGTTGTTGTTGCCCTGGATCAGGCTTTTCCACGTCATGAAAATGAGCTTCAAGAAGGGGAACAAATGAAGGGGGCGCGCTTGGCACCAGGTCGGGGGCGCGCATTTGGGAAGCCCTGACTATACATCCCCCCCCCCCCCGCCTTTTTTAATTTTTTTTTTTTTTTTTAAGAGGGAAGGAGGGGGCTGGTTGGCGGAGAGGGAGGGAAGTGGGAAACGAGCAGACGGGGGAGGAAAAAACCCAAGAAGAATCAGAAAGGAAAAAGCCGCCGGGATGGGTCACAATTTGCACACCCCCCCTTTCTGGAAAAAAAAAAAAAAAAAAGAAAAGAAAAAAAGCCCAACTCCGAAGGAAATCAAAGATGCTCTGACTGCAAGCGCCAGCCGAGCTGCCGGGGCTGCGGCGGAGAGCAGCCCGGCGGGCCCCGGAGAGGGGCCGCGCTGTCCCGGCCCGGCCGCCCCGGCCCCCCCCGCCGCGCACCCAGCGCCTCCTCCGCTCCGTCCTCCTCTCCCTGTCTCTCTTTCCTCCCTCCCGTCCCGGTGCCGTGCCGCGGCTCCAGCCTCGCAGCCTCTCCGGGATCCAGCAGCCTCCCGCCCGCCGAGGAGGCAAAGCCAAAAACCTCGTGGGAGACACCCGGCACCTTTCGCATCCTTCCACCCGGCGCGGAGTGTGCGCGGAGGCAGAGGGCCGCGCCCGCGGAGGGCAGCGCCGCCGGCCGGCATCTGCCCGCCCCGGGAGCCGCAGGCAGGTAACGGGGCTGCGCGGGGAGAGGGGGGAAGCGGCCCGCGGGGGGCGGAGGATCCGCGGAGGGGGGCGCAGCGGGAAGCTTGCGCGGGTTCGCCCCTGACTGGAAGTTGGCCGGCGAGATGCGCCGGGGCGGGGGCGGGGGGGGGGGGTCCCGGGGGGGCTGCGGGCTCTGCCTCCCGCGGGTCGCACCCCCGCCGGGAGCGAAGGGCTGCGGGCAGGGCAGGGCAGGGCAGGGAGGCGGCCCCCGCGGTGCCTCCTGCATCCCCGCCGCCCGCGCCCGTCCGCGCCCGTGCGCACCCGTGCGCGCCCGTGCGCACACACACACACACACACATCCTCGGGCACGCACACCCGTGCACACCCGTCCCCGGGCACACATATGCGCGTATCTCCGCGCAGAGCGGGGCCGAGACGCTGCGCGCCCCGCGGGAGCCGGGTAACTCCCCGGGGCGGCCGGCAGCACCCCCCGCCCGCCCCGCTCCCCGCTCCCGGCTCTCCCCTGAAACCCAAACTCCCCTTCCCACACGCCCGGGGTAACTCGGCCGGGAGGAGACTTAACTGGAACCGCGGCTCGGTAGCAAAAAGTTGACGGGCAAAGCTGCAGGTGCGGGAGGGAGAGCCCGGGGGGCCCGCGGGCTCCTGCCGCCCCGACGGCGCTCTCCGCGGGCAGGGGCGCTGCCTCCGCCCCCGCGGACATGCACCATCTTTCCCAGCCTCCGAAGCTCTCCTTCACCGGTGCAATATGGACGCACCGCTCCCTCCTAATTAAATTGCTGCATCATTCATTTTCTGACGCGGGAGCAACATGGGGTACCAGCAGGCAACATGCACCTGACACCCCCCCTTTAAAAAAGGGGGGGGGGCGGAGGAAAAGGGCGAAAGGGGAAATCACAACAGTTTGTTCTCGTAACAAGCTCGCACAGCGGCTTTAGCAGCAACTCGGAGAAACGACCTATGCACGCTCCCCCCCGTGCATCCCGCTGTGTTTCGGGGGGGCGAGCTGCCCCCCCTCCCCCCCCCCCATGCTGGGCGAACGGGCAGCGGCCGGCGCTGCGCTCCGTGCGGGCAGGGCCGATGTGGCGGGGGGGGCTGCAGCCATCCCGCCCTGACCTTGCACTGCCGCTTTCCCCGGCCGGCAACTTTCCGAAATGCCACCGAATAACGCTCGTCACCCTTTTCAGGGCTTCTGCCTTCAAGTTTTGCAGATGGGCTGGGGAAGAGAGGAGGGAGGGCGGGAGGGGGGGGGGGGGGCTGGGAGGGGATGGCCCTTGAATGCAAATCAGCGAGCGCTGCAGGGCTCCTCGGGGATGGCAGCGTCCCCGCCGGGTCCCCCGCTCGCAGGCAGGGCCGGCTGCAGGTCCCAAGGCCACCCCGCCGGCTCCCGGCCCGGCCCGGGAGGCTCCGCCGCCCGCACGCCCGCGCCCTCGCCTCCTGCTCGGCTGTCACACCGGGCAGCCCCCGCGGGCTGCCCCCGGGGTGGAGGAAGGCTATCCCCCCTCATCTCCCCCTGGCATCCTTTATGCGTCCTACAGTCTTGCAGCGAGATGAGGAGGAGATCTTTAGCTCGCCAGAGAGGCGGCTCTCCCTGGGTTTGGCCGGGTTGAAAGACCCGTGTCCCCTTGTCCCCTCGGGCAGGAGACAGAAATCACCGCGGGCCGTTCCCCCCCGTCTCCCTCCAGCCAAAGCAGCTCACAGCCTTTCTATCTCTGCTCGTTTTGTCGACACAACCTGCTGAGACCAGGATCGGTGTGAGCGTGATTGGCAGGAGCCCTGGCCAAGGGTACGGCGGACTGATGTAACCAAGATTAGGACGTCACTCGGTTATTAATAATAATTATTCTTATTATTGGCAAGTGAGCTATTTCCTTGCAAAACCCTGTCCTGGAGCTGTGGAGTCAGTGAAGATGCCTGTCACCCCGGCGGGAGGCTGGCAGGTGCCCTCCTGGCTGCCTCCTTCCAGCCTCAGTTGTCATTACCAAAATGCACCTTTTCCCCCCTGACAGCCTTGTGAAAATAAGGGAGAGAGGAGCCATGGACAACTTTTGTGACGAATTAGCAGAGGATACTTGAACAATTATTGTACCTTTCCGAAAGTATCATTACAGCATTACATTTCCACTGGAGGCGACCATTCCCCCCACTGCAGTCATTGCAACGCAGTCATTTAATGCTTCATTCAGTCTGCAGTGTAAACCAGCCCCTTCCCTCTCTAATAGAAGTGGCAATGGTTGAGAGTCTACCAAAGCTCGCCCTGCCTGTCCAGAAAGAAATATTCTGATCTGTAATAGTCTCTTCTGTCTCCAGCAATCTATGGTAAGGGCAAAAGCAATAAATAGTGCAAGGGCAAGGGAAACTCTCTTGTAATTATTATAGATGGGAGCTGCTTCCTGGCTCTCTATATTTTGTTAAGGCTAGGGAGTAGTTTAGAGGTTCTGGATCCGAGTGTTAAAAGGTTTTAGATACAGCCAGTGCCTGGGCTCCAGCTGTATTTCTGCCTAAAAGCCCCGGCCAAGCCTGCTCCTGCTGTGTGCTCACACCCAGCTCACCGCACGCCGGCGGCAAGGAGGGGGGATCGCCTCGAGTGCCATTTATCGGGGCAGGTGAACATGTGGGAACCCAGGCGTGGGAGGGGAAGCAGAGAGGCACGAGCGGGCTGCGATGCTGATTAATCTGTGACGCAAAACCCACATGCACTTGCTCGGGAGAGCTGCCAGCCGGGTGCTCCGGGGAGAGATGCTCGCGTGGCCTCGCTGGGGTGCAGGGCAGGCCCGTGGCTCGGAGAGGGCTTCCCGTGGGGCACCCCGCCTTTGGGGGCTTCATCGACGTAACATGGAAATCCTTGAATTAGGAGGAAAGGCCGGAGCGCTGCACTGTGGAAAATACAGTGCTGTAACTCTCCAGCACGCAGAGAGTGGTCCTGGGCAGAAACATTCATAGCTGCAAAGGCTGCAGAAGGCAGACGTCTGATAACGCCATTAGGCTGCCTGGGCTGGGTTCAAAGCAGAGCCTTGCGGAGCAAGGGCTTAAAATTCCTTCACTGGTCTGGTGACCCCTCTTGTGTCCCCGTGAGATTTCCATTTGTCTGGTGTGTTCGCATAAATATATTTAAAATTGAGATTTCCCCCCCGCCCTTTTTTTTTTTTTTAAGAACCTTTCAAATATTCTTGGTTTTGTATATTATAAATTGTTCAAACTGAGAAATTCTAGTGTCTTTGAAAATGCTGATAGAGGAAAATCAGAACAGAGAATCTTCTCTGCATAGCGGTTAGTGAAGCAGTTTATGAGGCTTAACTTTTCTTTCCCCCTCTCTGTTACTTAGTTCATTTATCAAACAGACAGACAGAGAAACAAAATTATCAGGTGGAATTTACCTACAATCCTTCTTTGGAAGAGAATATTGCTGTGAAAATCTGTGTCATATCGTCCCAATACTGTTTTAGGGACCACAACCTCTCTTGCTATTGTACCAACAGTTCAGACCCATTTCAAGGGGATCTGAATTTGATGCAGAGAGCTGTCCTGTCCTCCTCAAGTCAATGCAGAGGTTTCATTGACTGCTGGAGGATGACATTGGACTGCGAGAACTCAGGCCAAGACTCAGTCCTTCGTTCAGCTTCAAGGGGAGCTGCAGGAGGCCCTAAGGTACCTTCAGGCTGTTACTGGTTGCTCAGCTGAAGGCTGGTATCCTCTTCTCCATACAGTCCTGGTATTTGACATGCCATATATAAGTACAGGCACAGATTATTTGAACTGCATAAGCATTGGTGAATACACATGAAATGGAGGAAATGTAAGAATTTTAAACTGGTCTGTTCCAGCTGGAATCCTTCAGGCTGGAGAGCTTCTTACAGCAAACCGATGCTCCCAGCCGCAATTTTTACTGTTAGTCACCTCATTATCGGTTATCTATTATCCTATGGAATAGCTGTTGATTTTTCCCAGGGCAGTTGTATCCGCTATAACTGATGCGTTATATTTAGATGAAGTTGAGAAATAACAAGGCACCAAATTATATTATCATGCACTACTTCTAATGTAAAAGTCCTCAGCTACTTTAAACTCAATAGGACGCTGAAGCTGTACAGAAGCCCCAGCCATGCCCTCAGTAACAAGCTATATGTAATTGGTTTTTACTCATGGGATTTTTTCAGCAGAGAAATTTTGCCCAGTATTTGATAATATGTGTAAATATTAAAAAGAAAGGAGGAAAGAACTAATGGATAGTGTTAAAATAGAACAGCAAATACCAGCAAACCATGAGTACAGTATTTTTAATGGATTGTTACTAAAAATAAAAGACAAAAGTAGGCAAAATAAAAGGGAGTTTTTAATGGACAAAATTGACAGTTCTGTTATCCTCACTGATTCCTGACATTTCAAGATCAGGTTTTTATCTAATGATTCAATGGCCTTAAATATTTCCTTCTCGTAAATCAGGCACAGCTATAGCTTTTCTCCCACCTCAGGCACGTAAGCCCACATTTTTTTCTAAATGTGCTGATATTTATTATAGCCAGTGTCAAAAAACTTCGCACTCCATTTATATATGAGCTTCTCTTTGACTTTTATTAGAATGATATACAGCCATGGTTAGGCATGCACAACTTCCTTTGACAGCAGCCAGAATTTCATGCGTGGATCAAAGGTAGAATGATTCCCTTAGGGTGAGCTCTTCCTATCCGAACTACAGAGTTATGAGCTCTGCTCCAGTGCAGAGAGGGGCTTCTTCAGCTCTTCCCATACTTCACATAGGCAATTCTGCAGCCACACAGCCACATCCTCCTTCATGCCAACATACTGCATCTTTTTTAAGCTTTTTTTTTCAGTGGAGAGAGTTATTTTTACCTGGTAGCATGAGTACAGGGTCTGATGTCCTAAACGAGGCTGAACATTGACCATGCAGAGGAAGAACACGGACTTGGAACTGGGTTTTCTACATCTCGCCATCCATTGCCCAAAGACCCCAGTGGCAGGACACAGACCTTCAGGTGATAACTGCTTCATTGCTCCCACAAGACAAATCTTAGATAATGCAAAAATAGTGTTTGAGTTCTCTTAGCTGAAACACTCATTGCAGAATAAGCGTTGTGGTTTATTTTTACACATGCGCACCCTGCATGTAAACAATTTCTTTTGCAATTGCTAATTTGCTTTGCTTGGTTTTCTTTCCACCTCGTGGGCTAATCTTACGTACGTCCCGATTCCTTCTTTTTGCCTGGGCACACAAAAATGGAGATTACCCTACAGCGCACTCTGTAAGCAACTGCATGGATTTTCAGGACATCTGGATTTAGAGTTGCCAGAATTAGAAACATGAGCCCGACGAGATCATGCTAGGGCATTTCCCCGGTACTGGGCCATAAAGCCAATCAATTTAAAATGTAATAGAAGGCACTATTACTGCACCGAATTCTGTGTGAAGGAAGGCACTCACCGCTCATTTGGAAAGCAAAACTCATATCCTAAATTGCTTTTTAGATCAGTCTTGATCCTACTTTTAGTGATGTCAATGGTGACACTTCCGTTCAGTCCCGTGGTGCCAGAATTTTCCGTTTACTGTGAACCACTTCTCCTCTTCCCCCTCTCCTCCCTTTCCCAAGCTCCCTGTCAGCGCTGCTCCTTGCAGCTCCTCTTTGAGGACAGTTAAGACATAGAGAGAGACCTCATCGTTCAGCTCGGAGGCAGCAAGATGGATAGTCCTTTTAATCTCTCAGAAAAGAGAACTACTTAGAACTACTGTTCAACAGTCATGGAAGAGGTGGTGAGAATGATGTCTTCTCTGCTCTTGCAAGTCTTGCCCTCCTTTCTTTTTGCTACTGATGACACAAGTCTCATAGTAGCCCCTAGTTATGAGTAAGAGGTGATCTTTCATCCAAAATGGGCTCAGCTATGAAGTTCAAGATGAGCTGACTCGCTCCGACTTCAGTTACCTGTAATGGAAGTTGTGGACTAACGTAGTGTCTGTAAAAATGGCAAAAGAGAATTGGGTCTTAAACTCGTGGAGCTTTTCTAAAATGTAATACTGTAATACTTGGGTTTCTAGTGCATGACACATTAACACATTAACACTGAAGATACTATTTTTATTATGCCAAAATTATTAAATAGCGAGGGACAGAGTCAGCTAAAGTACCCGAGTGTATCTCCCTTCGCCTTCAGCTCCGAACTGACCTCTGGAGAAGCGTTGCCCTCCGTCTTTCCCACCAGCCAGGGAAGGAGGCGGCTGCCCTTCTGACTTGGGCAGTGGAAATGGGCATCAAAAATGCAGTAGCGTGGCTATGCCACACATGCAGTCATTCCCCGCTTCCTTGTTTAGCATCATTTTGTAGCAGAGGAAAAAGCTGAGGAAAATAGCTGCTTTTCATTTTTCAGCTACCGAGATACGCCTTTGTTGAGTCTTTTTGCCATTTTATATAATACTGAATTTCTTTTACAAGGAGCAGTGGGAACCACCATTTTTGATCATTACATCCAGGTAATCATTGCATGTAGATGTATGAGCAGGATCAGAGGTCTAGAAAGTAAGACCTTTGAGGAAAGAGTAAATTAGGACTGTTCTAAATGGAAGAGTAGGAGGAACAGGATAATACTTTTGAATTATACAAAAATATGCTGAAAAATAAAGGGAATACTTTGTTCTCTACAAATAGCATCAGAGAGAGAACAAGAAATTGGTCTTAATTTGTAGCTAGAAAGATTTATATCAAATATTAGGAAGATGTTTCTGATGGTGAGGATGGCAAAGACTGTCTAAGGGGGTTGCAGAGCCTCTGGCATAAGAGGCCTGTAGAAAGGGAGGTGAGGTTCTGTGTCAGGAATGTCAGAGGGCAATTCCTGTGGCCCAGAGATGGATTAGGTGATCCCCTGAGCATCCTCCAAACCCTACATTTCTGTGATTGTTCATGCTGAGGGTCAAATTGTTTGTGATCCTATACAGTATACGCATGGCTAGGTCATATACTAAGCATTGTATATCCAAGCTCTGAACTCATGCAATTGGATAAAACCTTAATCTTGAAAGTATATGTATGTATATACGTATACACGAACACACACATGCATGCATACCTACATCCTTGGATGATTTTATGTACCTTTCATTTTTCAAGGTTCCCGTGTTTAGGGTTTTTATTTTTTTTATTCATTTTCTATCTTTCTGTACCATCCATCCATCTCCAGTTGGCTAGCTAGTTAGAAATATCACCTTCTTGGGTAGTCACCTTCCAGAAACAGGAATTTTAGGAAAAATCTCAATATAAGAAGATTTATAAAAAGCTCTGAGAATCTGGATTCCTCAAGATAGATAAAAATCCTAGGTATTAGTATAAGAAGGACAGTACCATGTTGTAATGTAAAATCCATAACAATACTCAGCATTTCCTAACCACTTTTATAGTATTAAACATTAGCAGTTCAAAGTGTGCAAGGAAGGCTTCCTTTTAGCTGTTGATTTAACTGGGCTTAAAATCCAATGAATAAATTGTACATAGTTCATCAGTTCGTGGGGTGCACAGTGCCTACACACCAAATAATAACCTACACATCCCACTGTGAATGTTTTACGGCCAAAAGACTGCAGGAACACCACTGTGGAACTGTCAAAATAAAACATGTAATGGACTCTTAAATGAAATGAACGGATATTGGTTTAAAATCAAGCCCATAAATATGTGTCACACCTGTCCTCTGGGTGGTCAGCAGCAATCAAGCTGTTATATTCTGAACGTATTTTCAAGCTGATGCTGTCTGATTTGTCCTTCCTTCCTTGCTGAGCGGTATCAAGGAATAAAGTGAAAGACCTAAGTGATACGATGCCATTGCAAAGCCTGCAGCCAAGGTGATGTTAATATTTCAAGCTAAATATACAACAGACCCATGAAAATTCAGGGCAAATTATGCTTTACTGTGTTAACCCTTTTAGAAAAAAAAAAGAAAATCAATGAAAGTAGGTTTACGGCAACTGTTTTCACCACCCAGCAAGCTTCTGCACTTTCCCACAGAGGTTACCGTGAATGTGGAAATAGTCTAACATAAGCATTAATAATAATAATAATTTACACTGTGGGAGTGCCAAGGATTCCCTCCATGCAAGGTACTGTACGGACAAAAAACTATACATGGAAAAGCTTCTGACCAGTGACCAATGTGTGCGAATCTACTTGTGATTATTCCTCTTCATACTTACAACTCTGCCTCAGTGCATAATAAATTCGGCTCAATTCTGAGTATAGTTCTCCCAAAGGTTACTAATGTTAACAGGCGATTGTCATTATTTTTCTAAATAAGCATAAAGGAAGATCCAACATTTGATTTCTCTCTACCAAAAGGTCCCAAATAATCACCTAACTGCTTTCAAGGGTGCATCCCATCCTGCTAAACTAGGCAACTTTCAGCAACTGCTTAGGGGAGCCCACCGCCTTACGGACTTTACGTGCAAAATATTTTTGTTTGTTTCCTTGCTTATTTAATTTTCAAAGATAGTCTTATTAAGTTGTGAAATTGCACTGTTTAAAATGTGATCTTACATTTTGCCATTTAAGTCATCTGGGGAGAATCCATTCCTGCTGAAGCCATTTGGGGCCAGCCTTACATACGTGCTATTGAAGAGTCCCTCAAACTTTCACAATTTTCCAATTCAAATACACGAGCTAGACGAAGCCCTTTGTAACCCCCTGCCAGAGCGGTTTTACTGCCGAACTGCGTCACTGCCACGCTGTTGTTACTCCTGGCTTGTAGCGCACGTGGGTCCTACCAGGGCCAACGCTGGGCACAGGGAAGCAGGCAACTGCCCCGTGCACACAGGTAGCAAAACGGCTCCACTCCCAGCTCTCTTTGCTCTGTGGCATCTTGAAAAATCTGATTCTTGCTGCCGATGTAAGATATCCAAGCAAGCGGAGAGCACAGGGCCAGGGGAGAGATGCTGTGGCTGTGTCTCATCCGCCCACAGCAGCGGGAGCCACCGCGAGCAGCAGAGCCGCACGTCTCCTTTTGGGCTTCAGACCTCCTATCCCTTTCCACCGCTCCTCCCCGCAGTCACGGGCCTCTCACTTCTGCTCCTTCTGTTGACAGGTGTTGCTAAAAACTACCCTGTAGGTGTTAAAGTTTTCAGGTTGTCAAAGGGACATCATCGATATTGTCCAGGTAGAGACTGATTTATTTTTTTTTTTAAAAATATATGACTGAAACATATTGTACTGTTAAACTGGATTAAAACATGAAAGCAGCAGAATGGCAAAGCTGCCGAAAAACCTATGGAAACACACGCATTGTCTGATTTTCTGGTGTGCAATGCAGATGAAAACGGCAACATTTTTTTCAAACATTTGCATATCTGTAAATGACTGCAAGGCAGGGTAGAAGGAGGCCAGCTGGATTCAATTAAAGAGAAAGGTAAAAGGCTTTTCCTTCTGATTTTCATTTTACAGTGTAGAGCGGGGTCACATTTTGAATTTCTTTACAGACTTTGTAAAGATGAGTGAAGTTCTCAACAACGCAGCCCAAGTCTTCAAGTGCATGTTAAACAGAACTATAAGAAAATATATCTATTTTATAGTAATAATTAATGTTTTGTCTCGCGCAGTTTTCCGAATGATCCACATAAAGCACATTTTAGGGCAAGCTGCTTAGCGAGATTTCAGGGGACACTAATCCGCAGGACTTTCGCTGACAACCTAAACACAATGTCACGTGAAAGCCTTATCACGGCAAACCCACCCGAAGCCCATCTGCAACGGTCCTGAGCCGCAAAGCCCTCAGACGTGTGATACCCCAGCGCGGGATTTATTAAGGTTAGATGCGAGGTTGTTGGTATGCCAGAATTATTTCTATTATTTCTGTTATTTCCAGGAGAAGAAATTGGTTAGCGGCACCAGGTTAGTGGCAGAGCTGCCTCTCAGCCCAGGATGAGACAGGGGGCAAGTAGGTATCTTCAAAGGAAACCTCTTTCTCTCTGTGATTTTCACCTACCATAGCATAATAATAACAACAACAACAATAATAACGACAATAACAACCTTTCACTACTTCTTCATAAGTCTTGATCATTATTATATGCATCTTTCCAAATATTTTCTTTTAATCCTTTGCTTTGCGCTTCAGGTTGCAGCAGCTCCCGGTTGTGCAACGCTGAGGCAGTGCCACAGCGTAATTTCTGCCCTCCGTCCACATATGCAGCAAGGCAAGGGCGATACAAACGGGATACAAAGCTACAGGAGAAGGTGGAGGATAAATAATTGTTACTTCTTTATAGCCACTTGTACCTTATAGAGGTCTCCAATTTGTCCTCACTCTGAATTATTGGCCTTTGCTGACGAACATAATCCTACGAGTAGTTATTCATAGACATAGTTCTTTTGTACTGGGGGCAACATGAAGGTTAGTTAAAGCTTCCCTCTCCCTTGGCTTGGTGCATGGCCTTACTTCTCCGTGCAGAGCCAGGGCTTAGACAAGCCCTTAGCACAGCAGCGGATTTCCCAGGTACACAGGTGACTGCTGAATTGCCCTAAAGATAGAGTGAGAGAAAGGGAGAGCCAAGTAAGTAGAGCAGCGAATTCTCCAGGTTAAGATGACAGACAGGTTAAGATGACAGACATTGTTCCCCCTCCTACTTAGTCAGCTATATTTATTTTTTCAGTGGCTTTTCTCCTTTTCTGAGTCTCGCTGTACCCTGCAATGTCAGGGAAATGTGTTAAGAAAGCTCTGCTATCCAGGGAAGGGCGTAATCTTAAAACTTTTGCACAGGGAGGAAAACAGATAGGAATATTTGGAGCTTATAGGCAGCTGAATACTAATGTATATGAATTGGAAGGAGAGCTGGAGAGAGAGTCTCCACTGTCTGACAGTTGTATGTCGTGCCGGGGACGGAGACTACTTCCACTTCAAGTTTGTAGCACAGGTGATCCCGGCAACAAAAGCAACATATCCCGACACTTCGGGGGTAGCAATGGTTTTGAGTTGCTCACATGCTCCCAGTGAAGTCTACTGGTGGTTATTTCGGTCCGACACAACTTCATAACCTCATCTTACATTATCACATTTTGTAGAAACGCCGAGACATCACATTGTGACAACTTTGCCTTGTAACTGACGGTGTCAAAATGATCAGTCCCTAGGAAGGGAGGCGTTAGATGTGTGTATTTCCATCCTGTTTGCAGCAAATTAGAGCAGGTTTTAAAGTTACTGTGATACTTACAGGATTAGAAAAGAGAGGTTTCCAACCCCCCCCAGCCCCTCTTGTGTAACCCTGGGGACCAGACTAGAGCCCTGGCCACTTGTAGTTTAAGGGTTGTTTCAGTCTAAGGCTCCTGGAAGTCCATATGCCAAAACAGGCATTTGTTCCAACTTTCTTCCATGAAGGCAACCTCACTCTGACAGAAAGCAGTGCCTCAAAGAATCTTTGGCTAATTTTAGAAATTCAGGGCTAACTTGCCCCATTTATTGCGGGTGTAAGGAGTGAAAGAGCCTTTCTGCACTAAGCCCTTTTTTGTCTCTTTGAACCAGGGCGAGCGAGGAAGAGCCTGACTTCAACAGAACAGATAAAAATAAACCCGGCGATGGACAAAGCCAATTATGTTCCCCATTGCCTAGGGATGGGCAACCTAATTTGCAGCTGACAGTGATTTGATGGACTGAACCATCCTTTTTCTGATCCAGCATTTGGAGTAATTTTTATTGTAAACCGATCATTACAATGTAGGACTCTCAGTACCATCAGTGTCACTATGACGAATTCCCACATCAGTGTTAGTGTTGCTGCTAGGGTTTTTCCTCCCATCCTTCACTGCCTGACATGTTCTGGGAGGTGCTGGACGTGGTACACCATGCCCCTGTCCTCAGCCCAAGCCCTGGGCAGAATAGCTAATGGGTCGTGTGAGAGGGACGGTGCCAAACACAACGGTACCAGCACTGGGGGACATGTTTCCGATCTCTTTGCTGTAATTTTGGCAGGGATGCTAAATTTAGTCCTCTAGTTCAGAATATACACCCAGCACATTAAGCTGGAAGTTTAGCAGTGCACATTTTCTCCTCCATCTTCATCTAAAATCATCTCTGATTTTGCTCCTTTATGTGGTTTATAGGTCATAAAATGATCCCCCCCCGCCCCGTGCCCCCCGAGGATATTGTACTAGTTTGTGTCCAACATCTGTACAATCTAGTAAGTCCTAAGCCTTAGTGTAGTATCCTTATGTTCCCTGAATGGGCGTATAGGCACGGCTTCTGCCCAGCCATTTTTGGACAGAAATCACTTCACTAGAACCAGCTGGAATTTATTTTCACCAGAACTTTAGCAATTTCTGTTTTAAGAAGCTAAATCCCTGATTTGTCAGAGTTGTTGGAATTTACTTGTCCTCGGAAAAGCCTCCCACTGGATCGTGTAAGCTGTGGGTCACAGAGATCAGAGGAAATTTGGAGAAAGTGACCTGAGAGGATACATGGAGGGTGAAGGTCTGTTGCTCTTGCAGACAATGTGCCCTGCCTTCCCCTTCCCGGGTCCGTGAGAGCACAGCGTAACCCAGGCGCCATCTACACTTGTTTCCCCCTATTTCTGCTTGGCTGTAAAATCCGCAATCTCTTTCTTTCCACTATAGCATCCAGTAAAGACTGATTAACAAATGATAGACAGACACCTAGTATTGCTAACAGGAGGAATAAAAGCCTGCAATTTTCATAAGACAGATCCCCCAGACTTTGCTCTAATACTGGATAGTTTTATCAATACCTCCACTCCTGCCAAAGTCCTGAGTTAAAGGAGCATTATTAAGGCTGTAACGTCAAGCGCAGAGCTGGTGAGACAGGCCGGGGTTGTGGCAACTGGTGCGCCTTTACTTCTGCTCCTTCCGCGCATCCTCTTCGGCCGCACAGTCACACGTGTATAAAAGCAACTGTGTACCGAAGAGCTATGAGGAGCAAACGATATATTTGCTACTCATATGCTTTGTGCCTTGTTATTTAGATTGACTAAATATTTGTATTGACCAAACATATATATATAGATAGATTTACGGTTGGACTCGATGATCTTAAAGGTCTTTTCCAACCTATACGATTCTGTGATTCTGTGATTTTATTAGGTCAAAAAGTCAAAGTGAAGCTGGAGAAATATATTTAATAATTTCAGTAGAATTTGAAGGTGCCTAGCAGGGTATTTCAGTAGCAAATCTAAGCATCAGTTAAGTGAAGTTGGCTTAAATGGGTTTATATTATGAACACTAATACATTTTTTGTGCTCACTTACATAAGCCCTTCTTCTTCCTTGCATATGGCTCGATTTTAGCGTCCTGTTTTAGAATACACAGATTTGGTTCAGCAGCTTTCCCCAAAGGGGTGAACGACGTGTCCTTTCTGGGAGCCTTCTGGAGGCAGCGAGGTGGTCCATCCTTGGGAGCTGACTCTTCCCTTCTCACATCGGTCATTGCGCTGTGGCTTGCTTTGCTCTGAATTTCCACCGAAGTTCATATGGAAGCCCTTGGAGCCGTGTCAAGTTCATGCTAAGTTCGCTGAAATTTCCTTCAGGAAAAAAAGAAGTAAAAGGGTCTCATAAGATAAAAATAATTATTTTACTTTTCTTAATATTTAAATTTTGAAACAACTTTTCAGATTGAGTTTCTAACATTTTGGGGTTGTATTATATATGTTGTGGTGACATTAAAAATGGAAGAAAAGCTAATGAAAACATTTGAAGCCGTGGAAAATGGCTTTCCCACATTTTCCCATATTTGCTGTGGAGGAATGTTGAAAATCTATTGCAGTCTGGAATGGAACTGAACTTAAAATCTTCTATGAAACGGAATTTTCATTCTCATATAGCTGTTTACATAAGTTAAGTACATTTTTATTGAATGTAGATTCTGGTCAAAATTTGCTAAAATTGAGGCTAAAATTTAGGTTTCTAAATTCCTGTTCAAACCCAAAGGGTTTAGAGTTACCGAGCAGTCACATTTCCCAGGGGTTTCAATAGGGCTGTTCCTCCTACCCATTCAAAATAAGCTTTAAGCCTATTCATTTTGCAGCGCTCTAAGTTTAGACACTTATTTTTAAGATTTTGATTTTATTTTTAATGTAATCCCTCTTTCTGAAAATCAGAAGGAGTTTTGCTAGGAAATGAATTTCAATTTCTCCCCCCCCCCCCCTTTTTAGACGTTAATTACTCATACATATTTCTTATTCTTTTGCAAGTTCTCCTAGTCATAGACCGTAGCACAACGACCACTGTCATGCTCAGCCTTCCCACCCAGCAGGGGCCACAGAGCAGGGCAAACTAATTTTTCAATTAAATTATATTTTCAATTAAATTTTCAGTTCAAATCCTAATTTCTATTTTAGTAAGACAGACAGTTGAGACAACTGGCAGAAGTCTAGTGGCAGCGAAGAAGTTCCTCTGAATAGTCACCCACTCTAGTTCAGTCCTTTGGTATACGATGAACTGATAGGTTGATTTTTAAGTACAAGAGTTGGTAACTAATTTCACAAGGCTATTTCTTTAGAATAATCCTCAAGAAGTTTGATCTCATTTTAACTGGTGCAAAAATTGGTCAATAATTTTTATTACATGATCGGTATTCCTCAAAGCCTTAATATCTCTGTATACCTTAATACTGTTTTCTGAAAGGGGAAAAAACATTATAACTCATTTTGGGGATTATACAAGGAGTAATTTTCTTGAACCCAGTCCTTAATATAGCTAATAGCTCTTGGCTTCACCTCAAGATGGTTAACAAGCCCATCATTAACTGTGGCTAATGAAAAATTAATTAAACTTTTTTTAATCTAATACTGGATGACAAATCATTATAAATCATGCCCTTGGTTATTCATGTCACTAAAACGAATAAATGAGTTTGAAAGTTCATATATATGTATAAAACAGAACTATAAGCAAATATAGAATGAATTGTGGTGGTTGTCAATAGTTATTTATTCAGCAGCTTTTAAGATTTCTTCTTAATGTTCCCAGAATTCTCACTAATGTATGACCCTGCATATAATTTTTTGAAGATTTAATAGGAAACCTTAACATTTCATATGATCAGAGAATCCTGGCATCTGCACTAGGATTATCCACACCAACCTGGAAGGTAATTAGCAAAACTGTGAAGATTTAAAAAAAGGAGGGCAGAATTATTATAAAGTCTAGCAGGACACAATTCAACAAAACTATTCAACTGGATTTTAAACTCCTATAAGATGTCGATAAAACCAGAAAACTGCCTTTTTTTTCTGCTTTGAATTTGCGTAAGATAACTCAATAAAGAAATAGAAGCAAGATCAATAAATTCTGTCTGAAAACCAGTTTAAAAGGAGCCACGTGTCTTAGATGTGCAGGAATAATGGGAGAAAACGCTATCTACTCACAGAGCCTTTCACAAGACAGGTCAGGAACCATCTGGTAAATCCTCCGGATATTTCAAAGATACTAGGATTAGCTCACAAACCCCAAAATACTTCCCATATATGACTAATATTATTCGTAGCTTCCAGAGCCATGTAGTGTCAGGGTTGATACAACCGCAACACTTCTTATTACCAGCTAAATATGTCTTGCGTTGAATCAGAGCATCCCAAGCGAGCTTTGCGAGGTGCAGCCACCAAGCATTCTCCGGGCGGTGGCAGCGGACAGGGCAGCAGGACAGACGTGACAGGGCAGCAGGACAGACGTGGCAAGGATGGAGCGGTGGAGCGGTGGGCAGGTCAGGCAGCAGCCAGAAGCTGCTGCTGGAAGTGACCTCCTGCCCGGGACCCCAGGCCCCATCCATCAGCTCACACAGCTTCTCTTTGGAGGTCTGGTATAGCCGCACACACGAAACCTTTTTTTAATGATGAAAAGAGAGGATTTCCTTTAAAGTAACTCCTGTTCTGAGCGTGATGTGTTCCCCATCCTTTATTCAGGTGCTCTTTCAATACTGCCCAGGCTTTACCTGCTCCTCCTTTGGGGCCAGAGGACTTGACCTCTATTTCTGCTTTCTCCCTTGTTTTCTTTTTCTTCCCCTCCCGTGAGACCGCAATGTGCTCACTACATGTTCCCTTCAAGGCCGAGCATCAGCTCCGCTTCCACTCCCTGACTCTGTGATACCTCAGACTGCATCCCTTATATCTCCCACTCTCTATATACATCTGATAAAGATCTACCTCAGTATCAGATCCACATCCTGTGGGATTGCCTTCTTTGTGTGTTACATGTGTCCCGTTGGCTGGGCTGCAGTTGTGCTTTAAGAGAAAAGTAATTCTCAGTGAACTTATTAAAGACCTAAAAGTTACTTATGTACATAAGTAATTACTGTAATCAAATGCGAACGTATTTCCTGCCTATCCCTATTACTTGAAAAAGCCCAAATTGATTTATTTTCAAAGTCAAGAATCGGTTTGCCAAGTGTAAGAATATGTAATACAGCAATTATGGGCATTCCTCAAAAGCTGCATTTATGTATTTATGAAAAAAGCTCCCATGGGTAACACTTCATATAAAATATTTGACTTGGAAATGCTTTTATTTTTCTAAGTCCTTTTCGGTTTTCTGTTTTGAAAGCTGATGTAATATTTTTCATATCATGTAATATTTCTTTGAAAGGTCACATTCGGTAGCCAGCATCGCTGCAGCTTGCAATGCAAGACATTTAGGCAGTGAACAAACTTTCCTGGTGACATGCATAGCTTCTTAAGAAAAGCTATTTTGCAAATGAGATCACAGCATCACATCCATTTTTTTCTCTGAAAAACACATTTACACCGAATTTTTTTGATTAGCTGTAATTCAGACATACCCTAAAATGTAATTAATTTTGATCACACCAGTTTGCGGTTCAAATGATGGATAACAGATAGGTTATGCATATCACTAATATAACAGCATTATATCAGACACTCAGTTTGTTGCATTACAGATGATATCAAGTAATGGTAGTCATTCACATGAATAGTTCTCAAGTCTGATTGCATTTGATTCCTTATTAGAGAGAGTTCCACAGTGCAGAATATTGTACCAGTAATATAATACATAAATTGCTTCTAGCATGTGAAATGTGCAATTATAATGAGCAAATATTTAATTCATACTATGCTCTTGGGATCAAAATGTCAATAAGAGACTTAAAATTAATTGTTTCATCAGCCAGAAGCATCTGAGAAGGGTCCATAGCCAAGGTGGTCTGCCCGGGATCCCCAGAGTACAGAGCTGGGTTTATGAGGAAGGTGATGATTATACTTATAATAAATGAAGGCTGGGATCCGTTTTATGATCAAAATATTGAACATAAAATTAATAAGCATCCAGTTATGACAGTAATAAATGGCAACGACATTCACTCGATGGGAATGTCAGAAGGCAATATGAATGCAATGCCTGAGCATGGAGTTGCCGGCTTGCGCGCACGCGTTCACACAGGTACGCTGGCCTCCGTGCCGCGGCTGACCCCCTGCAGGCTGGTGTGACTTTCACCAAGGGGTGCTCAGGGGCTCTCACCTTCGGAGCTTTACTGTAAGGGTATAAAAAAAGGGCTGTCACTGCACTTAACCAGCCACAGAAGGTATAACTCTTGTTGGCTGTTGCTCAGAGAAGAAAAAAAATATTCTTTGTGACTTCCCCCTTAATATTCCTTCAAGAGCTTGGGACAATCTAGACCTGAGGAAGCCCCTGATACGAAATTAAAATAAGAATTGAATTTCGCTTCCTTCAGAGCCTTCTGCCTTTCACACAGAGTTGGAACCGCTCTTTGGTTTCTTACTGACTGGTGCTGCGACATGCCATTATTCATGAGCATTTTCAGCAGGAGACAGATGTATGAACTCTCATTTTCTATGGAAGATTTCTTATGGAGCCAGCATTACCAAGCAATGATTAGATAAGATGACACCATGGGAAATTCAAGGTGGAAAAAAAGCCAGAACGGGTATGCTGCAGAGCTGAAATGCTATCAGTCCTTATTGAAGCGGCCTTCATCTAGGACATTCAGAAGAATTCTTTCAAAGGCACCAGCTCTCTAATGAAGCTTAATAATTTTGATTTGACAATACCTAGCAGCAGAAACTGCATAGATGCTTAATAATAGCGTAATCATTTTCTGTCAGCCATTTGGTTTGCAGCAGAATACATATGCTTGCATTATTCCATTTAAGATATTTATATTTATTGAAATTATATACTTTTGTATTACGTATGTCTACATTTATCAATTTTAATTTTTTTAAGGCTGGGTTTCAGGGAGTTAGATTGACTAACACCATGGGAAATTTAGGATGAACCAGAGCCAATGTGCCAGTTAAAAGTAGAGCTGAGCATTCATCTGCTTCAGTTCCAGTGCTCTTTTATGGAAATCAACTATCTAATCAGGAATCATTTATCGTCACTTTGTAAGAGTTTGTCTGTCAGGATAAATTGAGTCATTAATTGCAAATACACCAGCGAGATCTTGGAATATGTATATGATGTATATGTATGCATGTGAAAAATGTTGAAAGAATGGGAAGTACAGATGATGTGAGACACTGCAACAATGAAGAAATATTGAATATGAAAAGTAAGAACAGTCAAATTTAAAAGTAAAAGGTGATTTTAAAGAAAGGGCAACGATCATATACAGAAAGGGGAAAGCATAGATAAGAATTAAATGCTAGATGTTCCATATGCTTTTATACCCTTTAGTTACAGAAAACTGCCATAAGTTTACATTCCCTTGCATTATATGAAACGTGTGGATTTTATGGGCTTTCCACTGTTAACTCCAGGTATGTAACGTAAGCTCCAACTCCAGCGTGCAGTGGTGGAACGGCAGGATAAGGGCTGGTGGGAAGAGGGGCTTCAGAAGGGGTTTCAGGTGCTGTTGAAGGGGTCCTGCCTCTTGGAAGTTCAGATCCTCAGATTCTACTTATTCCTTTGGATTTATTTAACTGCTTTGAATGAATTGTGATAAAGTAATGTAAATGGAAGGCGCTTATGAAAATGTGTGACACACATAATAAAACTGCTGGAACTTTTCTGCAGAGCACTAGGGAAAAATCACTGTTGTATCTTGTGCAACCAGCAACTTTGGTGGTGATGTAATCTTACAAAAAGCACTGAATCATGCTGTCAGTTATCCTGAGTAGCAATATATATATATATATATACAGTTGCATAAAAGAGGAATTTTAATATATTATGAAAAATTGGTAAAGTCATTGCAAGAAATCTGTAAATTAGCATGTCTGCCATACATCTTTTTGAACATTCACCTTAAGAGAACTGAGGACAGTGATAGCAACAATGAGATACAAAATAATTAACTTGTTTTCAGGGCTTAAATAGTCCTTACTTTCTTGTGAAGTCCCTAATTAAGCTAATCCTAGTTTATAATACATTAGCAACCACTCTTTATGTAGAAGCTACTTCTTAGAGGATAAAAATAACTTCAAATTTTGAAATGCTCAAAATGATATGCAAAATTGTAGAGCTTGGGACAGGAACAATACAGACTAAAAAATTTATGTAAGTACTTGATTTATTCCTTGCTGCCCACGTGCAATTTGTTCACCTGAAGTCTGCAGCTACAACTGTTTAAAGGCTCTCATGAAACAATTTTCCCCTTTCTACTTTGAAAGCCTGTGACAACCTGTTACCATGATTTTCTTAGGAGGTCCTGTTATAGCATTACCCAATTATTTCCTAAAAAGTGTAAAGGTTTTTTCCCTGACTCACACTATAATAGATGAAGGAGTGATTTTCAGCTTGATATTTGACTTCAGTCAAAGGAAAAGAACTGATAACATGAAGTTGACACAAAACAAAGCACAAAGCCTGCGCTGTAGGACAAAATGGGCTCTGACCCTCGTCCACAAAGAAAAAAGAAACACTAAAAAGGTAGAAAAAGATGTATTTTGGAAGTGGGAGATCCGTATCTTACAGCTGTCATTGTTCCACAGTGGGCGGAATTTTTGCTTTCCTCAACTTTGTGCCTTGCTTGGTAATCTACCTGTGGTCAGTTGGAGGCAATATTTAGTTACAAAGCCCTCAGGTCCTGCAGGAATGAGTTCATGTTTATGTGAGCTAATGAAATTAGCCGAGGTGGGAAATTCAGAGTGATGTGGCAAACAAACGATTCCCCTCCCAGCCAAAAGGAATAATTCATCTGAAAAAAAAAAATGCTGAAAATTCAGCAAGAGAACCCTGCAAAGAGATCAAAATGAAGCAGGGAAGCCTGGATCTCCCTGTCCCTTGGATTTACAACAGGCAAGGAATTACAGTTCCCATTTAAAGACAGAGCTGAACTTCTCACTTAAATAATTTGTAGAAGCTTTTGTATCAGCTCAAAACCTAAAAACTGGAAGAGATAACCACAGCGAACAAGAACACCTGAGATCAACCGTATATGCACCGAGCAACAAACCACAGGGTTTCTTCCAGAGCTATTTACCGAGGCATCTAACTGAAACCTGTGGTGGCTTTACCACATCATGTAATATTCTCTCTGTTCCCCCCACACTTTCTCTCCTGGTACAGTATCAATAATTCATGTACTCTTCTTACATGGGCTATTTAATATGTTGTAAGAGGCAAAATATACAGAGTATGTATAAGGGAGAGAGATTTCCTGCAAAAGATATTTAAGAGACCTGTAAAGCCTAGGAACACAGATAAGGCAAAGCACAAGGACATGTCTCATCCAGGCGTGATAGGCAATTCCCTTTCATGCCCATTTTTAATTTTTTGCATGAGAGGTGCAAAAACAACTGTTATAAATATTTTTCTGAGGCAAATATCAGCAAGTCCCTGATTTTAACTTATACAAAATAGAGAACAGCATGCAACATGGCACTGGAATAATGTGATATCGTGTTCAGAGAACTGGTAACATGTATACTAGCTACCTCCTTTTTTTTTTGTTTTAGATTTTTTTTAAATTTGCCTCTAGATCGTGAGACAAAGTTACCGACTCCCTCCCTAAACAAGACTTTGCCCAAGCCAACGTGGCCAAGCTCCCATTCTCACGGCACTGAAGGCTGGGACAGGCCTTTTAAATTAAAAAGTCCTTAATACACATGTGTACGTGTTCACCAGCTCACACTTACTTTTTTATGAGCGGATCACACTTAAGTTAGAAAAGATTAAGTGAAATTAAACATGGATGCCTTTTTTATGCAGCCAGTTCCCAGAAGACATCCATTTTTTTCAGCATTTGCTCCCAAAGACTCCTCTAGCAGTGTTAGCTTTGACTGCAAATGACAAGCCGTACACAGGAACCAGGCATTTATATCCCTACCATCACTTATTAACTGTTGTTATTGTCGCTGACAATGTAGTGATAATAACAGGCATTCTTTCAACACCTGGCTTTCAGATGTAGGAGTTTATGACATTCAAAAATATCTCAACAGAACTGACAGGTGAAGGCACGTTCAGAAGCAATTTATAGCAGGAACAGTATATAAAAGCCACGCAACAGCTGACCGGGACCTTCAGGAGTCTTTGCTAACCCTTAGGATTTGACTTAGACATTGAAAAGAAAGGTCATTTTCTTTTAATAAGGTATCACTGTCTCCATCTGTAAATCACACTCCAGAGTCAGTGTGTTGCAGTTTATATAGGAAAATGACTAATAGGGAATAATAGCGTTGCAATAAACAGTATGGGGAGAGCTGTGATTGAGTGAAAAAAACTGGCTGTCGCCACTGTCCTGACTAATTCAAGACATGAAGTGGATGTGCTGAGATGCTGATTTCCTTCAACTTTTGTAAGATTTGAGATTGTTCTAAGAAGCGTTTGGCTACTGAAAGGCTCAGGCCTGGAGAATGCCTTCAGCTTCCAAGATTGTTGTTTTATGGATAATGGGATGTGAGCCTTTCAGGCACTACTTCTTTCAGGCACTACTTCATCTGCAGTACAAAGAATTGTATCCTGCCTCCTCATCTGCATGCTCTTCCAGTGTGCAGTGACCATGTCCAAACACTGGTCCACCATAGTCACCTGCCAGTCAACACGCAGAGGATCCCTCATCACATGCAGGTCACATTTCAATGGGAAGAGATTGCTGTGAGGACCTGAAAATTATTGATGCAGGCTAAAGTCATCTTAATCTTTCCAGGAAATCTACATACATACGTCTTCAAAAGAAGGATTTAATAAAACAACTCCACAGCCTGATGGAAGACCATCTCCACTTCAGTTGCTCCCAGAATGTTGGAAAGACAATGTAGACCTGAGCAGCCCTAAGTTGTGCCTGTACCCAGGTGGGTTTGGAGAGACCTCGGCAAGACACGGTACGCCAGGACATGGCCAAAGGAGCAATCGCATTGGGGTGGTTTGCAACTGTTGAGGTCTCCCTTGTGAAGAGCGGTGAATCCAGCCTGTGAGGTACCGATACCCAAGGCACTGACTATCCATCGCTAGCACAAAATTGGCGTCCAAGGCTGCCCAGCTTTGCAGCAGATAGCTCCACTGCGGCTCTGCCTCGCCAAGTCCTGGACACCTCGAAGGATGGCAATTTCACTGCTCCACTGAGTGCTGCATGCTGCACTACGCTCTTGCTAAGAAAATTTTTCCTACTGTCCAAGGAAATAAACCTTTACACGTTCTCCAGACATAAACTAATGATTCAGAGTGATCAAAATAAAACTACTTAACTAACGTGTTATCTGAAGTTGGAAGAGGCACGTTTCGGTTGCAGTATGACAAACCAGACAAAGGCAGAGGGGATATTATTAGCTAGGCACTGTCTCACAGGATTAGAGGTATGAGATATAATATATATAAGGACCCAAGGGTGAGATTATCTCAGGATAATATACCGTTTAGGTTTTTAAATTGCAGCCAAAGCAATCAAACTTGTTACCATAGCATTCATTTTAATGCACAGATAAATTTGTAGCTCTTGTTTATATAGCTCATCCTCTGGAGGCACTAATATGATTCCCTTTAAAAGTTAAGTTAATGAGAAAATAATGGAGCATTGTAGATATAAGCAAAATTTTTTTTTCACTGTCACTGTCATCATCTTTTATACAGCCAGAGGGCTCTTTGAAAGTCTAAGTTGGATTTATTTTATGTACCACAAAACCTTTAAAACTCTTTCTTTACACCAAGCTTTCTGATTCCAGCCAAAAGCCAAAAATGCTTACTGTCTAAACATATTTATAAATCAGTATATCATCCATAAATCTTACCTTATCCTTAATAGGAAATTTCAAATTGTAACTCTTAAAATTTCACCTTGGCAACACACATTCTTATTTTATTGGCTTTCCTGGACAGAAATCGCTGATGAGATACTGTATGTGGCCAGGGAATAGGGATTGCATATCAGTTGCTGAGTGTAGTGAGCTGTGTAATGAAGCCATGTTTGTTTACTTTCCTTTGTATACAGCACTGCAGTAAATCTCCGGCCATTTTCAAGTTTTTTAGAAATTTCTTTTTACTCCATCAGTTCTCCTAATCCTTTTGGACCAGCTGAAGAGCTCCGTTCTCATGGAACGTCCTCCAGTGCAAGGACAAGACGTTGCCAGCGTTGACATCAGCAAGTCTGATACAAGCTGGTACCAAATCTCAGTAATTCATTTTGTCTGAAAAGGACTGGTGATATATACATCATTTACATTATCTAACATTTATTATTCATACATATAAAAAAACACCTATGTGGATTGGGACTTCAGACATTCCAAACTTTGTAAGCGTTAATATGTATAAAAGTAATGTAATTTACTGGGACTGAAGTATTGTCCCTGGTCTCACTTGAAGACCGTGGGAGTTTTGATTTGAGCAGGAAAAGCTTCGAGGCTTCTGTTGGCTGTGCCTGCTGGTGAGGGCATCTCCTTTGCAAGATTCATATTGTCACTCCGCAGTTTTTTGTGCACTTCTCTGCTGCCTTTGGCTTCCCTTAATCTCATCTGAATTTTAGACTGCTCCCATTAACCTTTGCCCCATGACGAGTCTGGCCGTACGCCGAATCATACCCCCTCTTCCCTGCAGCTCTGTGTTGTTCCTGTCATTGGGGATCCTTTGTAGTTGGTCTGTCTGGAGAGTTAGAAAGGCATCTCTTCTGCAAGATGACCAAGTTAGATTTTCATCTCCCTGGAGCACCAGATGCTGGTGAGCCAGCCAGGCTTTTCCAGAGGTTGGTGCATGGTTCATGAAGAAGAGTCGCAGGCATTTTGCTTCTGCCTTCTGGCCACGCAGGTTGGGGTGCTGAATCTGCCACCTGCCCCGTCCCGAGGCTTTTGAAGCCTTGTCTTGCCGCAGCCCAATTTCAAGACTTGCAAGCTTGCTATTACAATGGAAATGTAATTATTGACTTCAATAAGAAAAATGCTGTGGTGGGAAGTCACTAATGAAGTGAGTCTAAAACGAGTGAATTGGAGAAAGTATTTCATTGTTAGAACCACTAAGAAATATTATCTAAGTTGTCAGCAATGGCAGGAGAAAGAAGACTGCAGAGCTTCAGTTGTCTTACAATTTTTGTTTTAGCACAGAAACACAATGTGACGAGGCTAACTAAGATTTAGATAATCGAGGAAACAGGCTGATCATATTAAAAGGCCAGTACTGGGGATTTAATAAAGGCCAGACTTAATTGTCCTGTTCCTTAGGCTCTGGACATCTCACCAGCGCGTGAGATGTTTCCTCCAGATTGCCTGACTGCTGCTAACCCCTGCAACGCCAAACCTCCTCTTTCTCAGCCCTGTTTTCAGGAATGCCACAGAGCTCACACCCTTGGAGTCAGACTCAGCCAGTCCCGCTGCGTTCTGATTGGGAAAACCATTCCTGTTTTCCTCCTGACAGATTTACTCTGAATAAGTTTATATTTCAGATTGCCTTGGGATAGGAAATATATATGAAAAAATCTCAAGGGATCGGATTAAGTAGTTTTAATTATAATGCTGGCCTCTATGGAAAAGCATTTCTTGAGAAATGTTAAACAAAAATACTTTTTTTTTTTAACCCTGCTTTGGTGTGTGGGAATTTTCCACCTCTGAAAAAAAAAGATAATTTAAATGTAATTATAGTGCTTCATTAAATCTGCATACCCACTGTGATCTACCGTGCGCACATGTAGCTAACGCAGTGTTGTATTGCGGGGACCTTATCCATACTACTTGCAAATAAGCACACGCACTTAGAAAGGTCAGGGGTTCCGTAAGGTTGTTTTAGGTTGTCCTCGCCACCTCTCTGCAGATGTAAAATTGTTCTCCACACTGTATTTCTAAGAGTTTGCCAAACCTAGCGTTAGAGATGTCAAATGGCACCGTTTCTATTACTTCCCTTGGGAGACTACTTTAGTTTAGCTCATCTTGCTGCTGGGAATAATTTCTTCTTAATATTCAACTCCATTTCCTCTCTAATCCCATTCATCCTACTTGTAGCTCCACGTACTGCCCCAAGGATCCTTCCCCTCCTCAGGGTGTTTGCCTCAGGTACTTTTAGACCACTCCTGATGTCGTCTTATAATTATAGCTCAGCTGAGCTACACATATTCTATACGTACAAGCAAACAAGGAAAACGTCGTGAATGAATCCATTCAACCCTGAGTCATGTTACCGAGCTTTCGCCAGCTCATCTCTATTTCACTGCATTTGGTATATTTGGTCTGTAAAACAGAAATCCCACACTGCAGCCCCAGGAGGGATATCCCACTGAACAGAGAGAAGGGATTATTCCTGCAGCTTTAATAATAATAATAATAACAACAACAACAACAATAATAGCTTTTTTAATCTTGCCCAGGCAAATAATTTAGTTTTATTTTGAGGTTTACTTGGATGAATTTTCGCTGGAGTTGGGGTTGTCAGAGCCTGAACCAAAGTTCAGTGAAGGCTCCTAGCTCATTTTAATGCATATTAGCAGACTGGGTTCTTAAATCTCAGGTCTTCAGTTTTCAAGATCCTGACTGACACAGATCAATGGATTTTATTCCAGAAAATCAGTTGGGACAGTTAATGCCCATTAAATTGGAGACAGTGGGCGCTAGACAGGTGCCAAAATGCTTTTCTGAATTGGCTATTATTTAAAAAATAATTTTGTGGTTTGATATAAAGGTATGGAAGCACTGTTTTTAACTCTTTGGTGAGACAAGTCAATAAGATAAGGAGGGAAGATAAATTAATGCATAATTTGCACATTTATTGAATGACTAGTTCAATATTTTTCACTCTTTCCAGTCAGATGGGCCTTTTTTTCATGTATAACATATTTAAGATCTTCTTTCCTTTACGGTGCAATTAAGCCCCCTCCAATCTGTGACCATAATTCTAAATTCTGTAGTGTAGTTGTGTGTGTTTCAGAAGGTTGCAGGTGTGACCTTGGGGGATTATGGTATAAGTGGAATGAGGGAGTAGGATTTAGACTTTTTATTTTATTTTAGGCAGTAATAAGACTTTAAGTGCCTTGTGTCTTCTAATTGCCTTTCATGACCCTTTGGAGTTGCAACCAACTGGTTGAGAAAAGCTGCACTAAATAAATCGAACTGTGACTTATTAAAATTAAATTCTCAAGGCTTTTCTCAAGGATAGTACATTTTTGTATCTTTTGCCCTGGGGAAACATTACTAGAGGAGCAAAACAGTACACGCATCAATGATGGCAGTGAAATCTCGCCCCTTTGAAATGAGTGGGTTGGGGTCATCATCCTTTTGTAAGCAGCCTTCGCTCCCACTCCTCATCGTCCCCCCTGTTTTTTGGCTGCTTGTTCAGCACCTCAGTTGTGACAGTGAAACCATGTGCGATGAATCCAGCTGGAGATGAGCAAGTAGGGAGCAACTGCGGGTGCATCGCAGCAAGGAGCACCTTGTGGTACCAGCACCTTTGAGGTCTTGCCGTGTCCTCTTGTCCCCATGGGTGCACTAGCCTTGTGAGAGTACCCGCAACAGTGCCTGCGTCTTTCAGGTGTGATAAAACATTGAATGTTCATCAGCACTCTGCCCACCAGTGTCTTTCTGTTGGAACGACTTCTCTTCTTCCAAACCCTCAAGCAATTTTCAAGGACCTTTCACTCTTGTAAAACAACCAGTCCAGAAAAAAAGGGTTCCTTCATTTTCACCCAACTGTTTTAAGAATAAGCGCCTCTTTCACAGGATGGGAAATATTTAGTTCTGGCAAAATACAGAAACTCTGTTGGCTCTGAAGTCATTGGTTATTATTATATTGAAGGCTTTGGCCACTCAAAGCGGGCCATGGTTATTCTTCTCTTCAATGAATAAGAACGGTCATTCCTTATACTTCTCGGAAAGGCCATGCTGTCCATTCATAGCTTAATTATAGGTAGAACAGCTATCTTAGATCACATTCAGAGGTTTGCAGAGTATATTATTTTCTCTTTCTCAAGAATCCAGTAGTATTAGAATTTAGCTTCTGGTAGGGAACTGGCTTTTTAAGTGCAAAGATACAAATAAAAATCCTTTTTTTTAAAAGAGAACTTATTTAATACTATAATGCCAACATCAAATACATCTGGGGATGAAATCAGGGGTTACATAAATAATTCACGTAGCAATTAATGAAATACCTGTGATAATACTGACATACTTATTGTACACCAAAACGTACTTTCCACACACAACCATATACGCATAATATATGCCCAGAATTTCCTTGCTTAAGACACAGAAAGCAAAGTTTTTTAAAGGAAGGATTGCAAATAATGAGGAAGCATACAGCTGACTTATATAAATACATGAGCAAATACATGTTGATTGCTACTCCATGCTGATAAATGTAGCCTATTGAAAGCTGGGAGAAGGGAAAATGTCTGCTAAATGTTATAGCCTTGCTGAATACTAACCAGGAAAGAGATTTCAACTTTATTGTTGGGAAATCCCCAAAGCCTTTGCTGTGCTGCTTCAATAGGCAGCTGTGGCATACGTAGGACAAACAGAAATCTCTGTGCAAAAAAAAATAAGTCTCTGACAAAGGAGCTGGCAATGCAGACTAACATATCACTGAGCTAAAGGTATTCCTGGTGTAAATATATTGATACGATTGGTATTGTGCTGACGGTCAGATTGCTATCGTTAGAGCTAGCTGATTTAAATTGGTTAAAAAAGCCAATAACAGGTTGTAGGGCGGTTGCTAATCTTTGGAAACAAAGCTCATGCTTTAAAAATGTATTTGAAAATATCTAGGAAAAGCCTGAATGAACAGCTAGTGACCTCTGAGCTTATATTAGATAACTGGCAGTCAAGCGGGGAATAGATGCGTTCCGGTCACCTGATTTTATTTTTGGTCACAGCGATAATATCTGGAAAAGATATCACCGGATATCACAACTGGATACCATAGTTATCACTGGCCAGGTGATAATATTGAACAGTAGGGTAATAAATGATAATTGCACTTATTATAGAAATATCTGACTTTCTACAAAGATTTCATAAATACCCCTTTTGCGAGCTTTCAGGTATTTGGTTATAGTTCATATCCTGATCTCAGAAGTATATCCAGACCAAATTGTTCTGTCAATGTTAATTCAAATATTTGAAAAGGTTTTTTATTTTTTATTTTATTTTGCAGTCATCTGCTACATTTAGTGAGAAGTAAAAAAGCTCCTTTTAAGAGTTTTAGTATGTGAAAAGGAGTGAGTTGAATAAATCTTCCCCTCGAAGAGGAAATCCAGCATTTCCAAGTGTAATACTATGGGTGAGGAAATGCTTAGAGTATACACAACAGCCCTGATATTTTCCCAGTAAATGTTTTAACATGTTGGAGAGTTTAAAAGTTTAAGCCATTTAAAAGTTTTGGCTGTTTGCTGGCTTAAAAACCTGCATTAAAGGGGATTGAGGAGAAGGCAATTGCATCTGGGAGGAAAAGCCATACACAAAGGAGGATGCTGCGGCAGTTGGGTTTCCAGGCTTGGAAGACGCAAGTTCATCTCCCTGTGGTGTCACACGTTTCCTCAGCCACCTTGAACATGCTCAGCCCCTCCAAGCTCCAGCTCTTTGTCCAGTGGAGATGAAAGCTGCTCCCTATCTTGAAGATTTGTTATAAGGCAAAACATGGGCCAGACTGTGGAGCACCTCTAGGTAGGTTTTACAAGTAGGTACCTCCTGGAGGCACCTACAGGTAGGTTTCACCTCTAGGTAGATCAAGTTTTACAAGTATCTACGATATATCGAGTTTCTCTTCTGGAATATGCATTACAAGTTTGCAAATGTGTAATAATGTCATTTTAGCAGCACAGTTTTACCATTTTATATGAAGATTAGCAAATAAAAGCTGAAGGCATGTCTGAACTAAGTGAGAAAGTGCTCCTTTAGAGAAAAACAGACTCACACTTCTCAAGCTTTCTGGGCTGTTGGATCCAAATATGAGACTAATACCTACAAACACACCGAAAATAAGGGAGCAGCAGTGTGGAAATTAGTATATTCTAATGGGAAAATTATAAGAAATGCAGCTGCTCTTGCTTTCCCTACTGATCCCCAGCCTTCAAATTCCTCTAAATTAAATTGTAAAATAATGATCTCCTTTTCTGTTTTCTACTAAGCTACATAGTTAATCCCTGATACAGAAATACATAAAGAATACATATATTTAGGAAAACAATTATTACTAAAATAGAGAAGGCCTCAAACCAAAGAGTTTCCACCATTTCCAATGCACATTTGAACCCAGGTCTAAATTATGTCCCTGGGTCTGTCTTTGTCTAATCCTTTTGTTTATAACCTGATTTTCAGGAGGAAAATCAGACTGTGATTTTAACAGGAACATTTGGTTGTTGTAGCAAACACACATACTGAAATAATTTGAAACAGCCTGTCTGCTTTAGCTTTTTTAAGCTTATGATTATTTTTTCCTGATGATTTCAAATGGCAGCATAGTAAGAACAGCAGACAGGCCTGGAAGAGAACCGTCTCCGTTATCAACAGCAGTCGATGCCAGACTGTTAAATATAACAGAGCTTCTGAGCTTGTAAGGACTACCCAATAGAAGAAATTTTAATAACTTCAATTAAAGTTTTTCACTTACTCGGGATTTCTGTGACTTTAATAAGGTCACTGATGCCAGAGGAATGCAGGTATTTTAAATTTCGTATTTTCTCAGCCAAAGCGCACGTGGCATTTAAGCGCATTGTCAACCTTTATGGCATCATAATTCTTTTTACCTAGGAGGTGTTTATTTAAGAAGAAGCAGTTGCAACTACAGGGCAACTATGGCTCTGCACTATGTGAATTGCAGTGTTGTCTTTTTTGTTTACTAGGGACTAGATCTGACCTGATTGCAGATGGCAGGTTGTGTCTCTGTCCCCCAGTGCCCTGAAGACATGCAAATGAGTGAGAAATGCAAGCCCTTTTTATAAAAAATACAAAGTTATACATGATATATAACTACCTTTTCTTCCAAACTGCCATGTCCTCTTTCTCTCCCGCACCTCCTGCCACCAGCTCAAAAAGAAAACTAAGGGGGAAAATAGAAAGACTGACAAGAATTATTCTGGGACTTTTGAGAGAAACTAGGATATTTATGGATTTATTATATTCCCTGTGATAACAAGTTTCTGAGAGGTTAGTAGACTGTCAAATATTTTTCAAGGTTAACAGTTTAGGGACACAATTATGTTGCAAGTTGTCTGCAAGATTAATTAAGGGTATTTCAGAGATATGGGAGAAAAATTATTCCAGCAGCTATTAGAGTGTCAGTAATCCCAACTCAAAGAGTAGTTCCCCTTCATCTCAGTCCTCTTCAGAGAAAATATTCCCATGTTTAAGACGTACTCAGAAGCAGATAAAATGCACGTTTGGGCTGAGATGCACAGTGATGGTGAGGCAATTCTAGACACACCCCATACAGTCCCTACCGGCTAGCAACCAGAGCAGGGATGGCCCCTGCAGAAAAGTTATTTTTAAATTCTTAACCTCATTTTTAACCTTTCCCTGGGCCAGAAAACACCAAAAGGTCTCGCAGAGGCAACAAAGGTAGAGGCGAGAGCCAGGCTCACCGGAGCTCCCCTTTACATCGGCAGCCCCTGGGCAGGCACTGGGAAGGCCTTATCATTCAGGACCGATAGCAAAATTATTGGGCCAGTTAATAAAAAGTCAGGGATTGTTTGTGAAAATAATTGCAAGATCTAGAGAACTGTGAATATGAGAGATCTTAAATAAAGAAAAAAAAATACCCAACAACCCAGCACTTTAATCAAAGCACTGCAACCAATACACATATCTATCTATCTATCTATAATCTGATATTATTTTTAATCCTTTTTTTAAATCCCAGGCACTAATGAGGGATAATGCTGGATTGAAGAGGGCCAAAGAGATTTATTGATACAAACTCAGAGACGTCACTGTAAATCAGGACAGTGAAGAAGTATGCCACTGCTGGCTTATGTTCTCTTCCTGCAAAAGGACAGGGATGAATGAACAAGTGTCTGAATGAATGACTGAATAGATGAATGAATAAAAGAATGAATGCATAAGCAAATAAATACATTAAAATACATTGCCAACTTGCTGGGCTCACGTAGCAAGGGAGCTCTTCAGGGCCTCTGTAAAAATACAGGCATCGGTGTCCTCGTTTTTATTATAAATTAAAGTCTGCTTTGCCCGATCCCTCTGAGTTTTTAATTTTTACCAAAGGTCAAAAGGTGCTTTGCATTCGGAAAAAACGCGGGATGTGGCTTTCTGTGCTATCAAACCTGCAGCCCTGTATAACCCCCCTTCCTGATGAGGAGCACCGGGGCTGGCTGCGGCCAGCAGAAGACCCCAGGGCTCCCCAGGGCCACCGCCGTGCTGGCACGACAGCAGAGTCCCCGGGGGGGGACAGATTTTGTGCAATCGTCAGCCTGTTTCCCCGCTCCCTGCAGTGCCGAAGGCCCTTTCCTCCTCGCTGGCCACAACCCCATCCCAGCATTTGTGATACCCCTTCGAAATTTAACATTAGGGTTGCACGCCGTGTATCAAGGTGGTGTGTTTTTCTGGGCAAGGAGCAAGAAGGATAGCTGGTGGAAACCTTCTAGGTACCCGGTGACGGTTGTAGGCTCTTCTTCAGAAGGTGCCAGGTATACAAAGAACATGCCAAATGGCTCTGCGAGCTCCAGCTTCCAGAAACCACACATCTGGCTTCATGGGGTCAGTTTTATTCCTTCTGAAGAGAGCATGGTGATCCAAATGTATTTATTTATTTTTTTTTAAAACCAGCTCTGTTTTGAACTTTGTGATGTGATGAGCTGAAAGTCTCACTGGTGTTTCATGCCCCTTCCCTCAGCTTGGGAAAAACACTTCTGCAATGAGGACCTGGAGGATGAAGCTCTTCTAGCTTGAGACGAAGGTCCTCCAAATGAGAAGTACAGAGCTATGGCTGCCAATTTAATTAGCTTTCACGCATTCACACACAGATGGAAGGATTTTTGGAAGGAAAGAATATATTCAATATGAATAAACGACTTTATTTTTTAAATAACTAAACCACAATTTTATTTCCCACTGCTAATATTTCTGTCAGTCAAGTCAAGGATAAGAACCAAAATTCTACGAAAGCTCACCCAAACCTTGGCTTTTCTTATTGAAAATGTTCCCATTCATAAAACCTACATTTGCAAATACAAAATCAACAGTTAAGTCTTTGCCTTATCTGTGTCTGTATTTCTCCAAGGAGAGATGATTTTTACCCCATTTTCACTTATAACATTCTGCTGAAGTTTTTGAAGGAAAAACAAGTCTTCTAAACCTTGTTACTGTTATTATTATTATTATCTGTGGGTAAATGTTCTTTGCTGTTAAAAAAGCCAGGGCTTTCATTTCATAATAAGAACTTTTTCTATATGTGTCTCCATTGATGGTTTAGATTAGTTCCTTTCCCCCCAGTTTTTGTAAGAATTTTTTCCTTCTAATGAAAAGAAAAACCACAAAACCCCCAACCCTATAAGGGAACATGGCCTCTGGAATAAAAGAAAATTAACACAGTATGTGCTACGGGAAGTGGAGATCTGCAAACGGCAAAGTGCAATGTACTTCAGTAGGACCCAGGTTAGATATTTTAAGAAACTGCTTCCAGCAGATAAAATAACTGCTAAAAGCAGGTGTTTATTCCGAAAGCAATGTTTTTCTGTCACGTCACATTAAATTATTTGCGCTGCATCATGCTATGTTACACCACATCATGCTCGCACATATGGTGAAGAAACCAACGTGGAGTAACGTGATGTGACAGACAACATTTAGCAAAAATATTCACTTATTTGACTCAGATACTTGCTATCAGTTTGAATCAGGGAGCGTGGTCCCAAATGAAGCTGACAGATGGACATGAACTTACCAAGGAACAGCCTCCAATGTAAATCCAAAAGTTTCTTGTCACGTACCTGGTACTCGTCCTGTTGATGGTTACTACTGTCCTCAGCTTCTCTTTCTCAGCATTTTCTTCCCTACTGTAAGTAGTTTGACCAGTTGGTTGTCATTTGTTTTGACATAACTCATGATTTCCCCAGGAGGGACTAATCACATCTTGGTATACTTGATACAGAAGCGCTGTTAAATGACAGTTGATGAAATTACTGTAAACAGTTTTTATATGAGTGAAATTGTGAACTACACAAAAAAGAATGTCTGGGCACCATGTATTTATGTGTAGAGAGGGACTTTTTTAGGTAACAAGAAGCTTATCCTTGAAGGCACCTATATTTTATAGTGTGGCAAGGTCTTTTTGATGGACTTAAAAATATTGAGACTTCTTTCTTGCTCTTCAAGGAACTATTTCATGGTAATACTTCCAAAAAAAGTTTAAGAAAGAAGAGCGTGTTCATGAAGATAAGTAAATCAAGTAATCAAGTATAAGCCAGGCAGCTGTGGTGCAGGCCTTGCCGTACAAGGATTTTTATAAGCATAAGTCCTGACCTAGATGACGACTTCTAACCCACGGAACAGGTCTTGGACAGCTGCAGAACCGTGACGTGTCTCGGTACATTCTGTCCTAGCAGAAATTAGGATGAGAGAACCTCATTCCAGGTATCAAAGAGGGCTTCAGCGATGCTAGTGAAAGTAGTTCAATGGCATAAGGCTTGGCTGTTGAAGTATGAAAAAATTTGCATGTGGACTTGAACGCTGTCCTTTTTCCGATGATGGAGCCAAAGAGATAGGCCACGCTGCCAAGTGATTGTCTCTATCCCACCGATATGGAGCTGTAGTGGTAAGTGCATAGACCAAACTCTAGAGAAAAGAAAAAGAAGATAACTAACAATTCGCAGGATTCTGAAAAGAAAGCTCTAGATGTCAAAACGTAAGTTTGTATTATGGCAGTAATGCATAGGATCTATGGTCCTTTGCCTTCCTACCTCTCGCAGAGGGAATTTTCGAGACTCTTCTCATTCAGCCATTTGCTGTTCAGTCTCAAATCAGCAGTTCGCAACATTTGTCCAGATGCATTTTATAAAAACAGCTATAAATGCTAGCCATAACGCTCATGATTGGAAGATGCACCTAAGAAATACCTGTGCCCACGTCGTGGCTGAAACGCGCACAACCTCCCTGCGTGTTCATGCAGGTATCAGCAGGCAGCCGAAAAGGACCTGAGGAAAAAAAGTATAATTGCAAAAGAAGAAGAAAAAAATAACAACACTAAATGTAAGTTTACTTTAGTCTGTGCCGTCTTAGCCAATATTGTTCAGATGTATTATATTTGAGGAATTGATTCAGCCTGGCTCATGGGAAATTTGGGAAACAGGACTGTTTTGCATGAGCCCCCAAAACGCTCGGTGAATCCCCTGCCACCGCTTGCTCTGCGAGCAGCCGGTATCACTGTATTTTTGTGCTGACGTTGTTCGCTCTTCCCAGGAAACCTCAGGAGCCTTCTTGCCTCAGGCAGTCTCCTGAAGATGTGGCGATGGGCTGGGATTTTGCATCAGCGATGAGCAGTTTCTGCTGCCTTGTCCGTACGCCGAGCGTGGGCTGGTGCCTCCGCGGGGACGCAGAGCGGGGAGCACCGGGAGGGGAAGCCCCGGCATGGTTGGGTTCCCCGAAATGCAACGTGATAGCGGGGCGGGAGGCTTCTCCCCGCAGCCGAGGAGAGCTGACATGAACGAACCCTCTTCCAAAGGGCAGGTAACCGCTTTCGGTAAAACAAAACCAAAAAAGGCCCCGAGCTTCAATGCCCAAAGAGCCCACCCGGAGAAGCTGCAGAGCACCGAAGAACCCTCGGCTGCTGAAGTCTCTGCAGCATTTGCACATCCCTCACGCTCAGTCTGGATGTGACCCTTTAGCAGCCGTTTACTGAAGCGCCAGAACGCATAAAGAAACGCTGCTGCTCGCTCTCGGTCACACCAGCCTCTCCAGTGGCTTTGAAGAAAAGGTATTTGCCTGTCTGCCTAGGCAAAGGCATCGGACCTTGTGCTTGCTTTGAGAGCTTGGGCTGGTGGGTGAAGGTGTTTTGTGAAAAGAAATCCTTTGCGTAAGTGTGCTATTCTCTTCTTACCTGATGAAAAATAATAAAAAAGTGATTAAATAATTAATACTGGATGTTGTTTAACAGTTGCTAAGAGGCTTACTTAATAATTTTCTGAAGCTTTTTTTCCCTAATTTAGGAATAAAACAGACATAATTGAACACGCTAGTCTGAAGCTGCAAATAACACTCTGAAGAGAATCGAAGGAAACACGTTTCTTTGATTAGAATATTTTTCTCATTAACAGGATGTTCAAAATAAAGCAAAAATATTTGACGCACAGAGCCTGTGGCAGTATCAAGTTAACACTGGTGTGCTCCTGCACTTTACCTCATGTTTACTAATCAATCAAAGAAGACTCTTGCTGGCAAGAAAGGTCACATCCTTCATCACAAAACTGAAACTTTTTGACAACAAACAATTGGAATTTTACCATTCTGTTTAATGTGGATTTCAGCGCAGAGAGTGAAAGCCCAAGGTAACAGGATGGTGGTATGGGATTAGCTAAACAAGCCAAGCTGTGCTCTCTAAATGTTGGGAACCGCTTACTCTGATTAAGGAGACTGTCTCAGCTGTATCAAGGTATGATGCTATTCTAAAACAGTGGTATCTAAGTTCAAATTATTTGGAGAAGAGAATAAATAACGTTTGTGTAGGTATTGGTGTGCAGTTTTGGCTCAGATGATAACGGCAGGGTCAAGATACCCGTGCATGTCTGGGTCAGGGTGCTGTAGGACGAGCTAGCCTGCAGGGCATGCGAGCAACAGCTACCTGCAGAGTGTTAAACCTTGTTCCTCCTCCATATACTCTTCTCTGTTTTATCTCAGGATAGAAACAAACTCTCTGTGCCTCTACCATGGCCTTCTAGTTCTGTTCTTTCTCTGAAAATTTTTTTAAAGAGTGGTATCTTGATAAAGTGAATTTTCTTGGCAGTGGGAAAAAAAAATACTGTGTTTTCCCACATAGAAAATACAGCCTGATAGTTTCACAAGCAAAATAGTCCCCGTGCAATTTCTCCTTTTTCTCTCCCCTTCCCGTTTCTTCTGCTACAAGTGGAGCAGCAGCCCTGTTGTCCTTCCTCAGCTGGGTAAGGGAATCGCTGCCTCTCCGGGAGCAGTTCCCACCCATCCGTGGGTGCAGACGGGAGCTGGGCCAGGGGCTGCGAGCAGATGTGGCCAGAGCACACCGCTCAGCGCGCGTCTTCACCGCCCCCTTGGCTCTCCTGGGAGTTACAGCCGTGTTATGCGTGAAAAGAGCGGGGGTGAAATCAGAGAAGCGATCACGAAATATCACTGGGTTTGTTGTTTTTCCTTCCCCTCCACTGGCTGCACGGACATCAGCCGCCTCCAAGGAGTCTCCCAGGCGGTGACAATAACAGGACGCAGACTCACCCCTGGACAGGATTTACACCCTCGGCCTCCTGTAGAAATCATTGATATAAGAAGATGCACATGTTGCCTTGCAGCTAGAGCACATATTGCATGGCATGACATACACATAAGTGAGATTAATTTGAGTTCTGGGCATCATTAGCTCAATTAAAACTGTGATTTTTTAGTTCAGACCTACAGGCCATGGTGGAGAAGAGTAATCATAAGACAGAAACAAGTTCCCTAGTTAAAAATTAATTCCCTAGACTAAAAATATAATCAAATGATGTCTACAGTATTTTATGAAGAGCTGAGAGGATAATAAAATTTAAAGCAGTGCAACATTTGCATTTTGTTCGTTTCTATCCATATTTTTCCATAGACTGCCTTTCTGTGTGCTTGTTAATCATATGCACTGCTACAGTCCTGGCATTTTAAGATCACTGTTCACATCAAGACTGAAAGGAAACTAATTACAATCACATTTCGGGGTGGTTGTTTAAAGCTCGTACAGCGCTGACTACAGCACAGGAGCCTTGACCTTTATTTGTAAGCACGAAAATAAGGTAAAGATGAAAGATTGCTTTTCCTCCAGCTCACAGGCAGGGATCAGGAGGCCCTCTGGGAAGCAGAAATGTGGTAAGTCCCCGTACAGTCTCTCTCCTCGCCTCCTCTCCCATGCCGGCAGCAGAGGCCAGTAGTGCTATGCAGAAGCTGTGCTCCGCTGCGGCGAGAGGTGAACGAAAGCACCGCATTATTTTGCAGCTCTCCCTCCGGCTGCTGGAAGAACACGCGACGAATTAGCAGATCCGAGGAGTCTGTCGTTTTGACCCCCGTCCAGAGCTTTTCAGTTAATGCCTTGCGTTGCCTGGTGCTGCACGCCACGCTCACGCGACGATCGCGGTATCGACACAGGCAGGCTACCTGTGGGCAAGAGCTGCAAGGGGTACTGCAATCTTTCTGCTGCTCACGATATGGCTTCATAACACTAATAGGATCTAGGCGGACTCATTGGGGCAGAATAAGTTCCCCCAAACCTGAGGAAGTACAGGTGATCTTAATGTTATCCCTGCTTTCACTACACGTGAATGCATTTAGAGCCTGCTGAATGGCAAATTTATTCAGGAGGTTTAACCTGCTGCTTTGTCCTCGAATTTTCAAGACTATAATTTTAATGAATTCGTACTATGTTCAAAAGAAGCCAAGAGGTGGTTACACAAACAGGCTTCAGCCCAGGAGCTGCTGATGTGGTGTATGCTTTGAATGCTCCTTTCAGTATCGTTACCCAGCACTGGAAGCCTTGCCATGGTAAGCGCCGGCCCCCAAAGGATCTCCTGAGCTTGTATCCTCCGTGTGTTATCGCAGCTCTGCACCAAAATGAGTTCGCTGAAGAAAGGTACACCAGCACTGAACTGACGCGATCACCTTCTCCTCCCGTATTCAGCGCTGCATTTACCCTGCACAATCATTTCATTTGCCAGGCTCTGTTTTCTAGCAGAAATCACTGTTGGAGCCCTGAGGTTCGGTGGCTTTATTGGCAGTATCTGCCAGGTAATTTGTATGTCCTGGTTGGAAAAGCTCTATTTAGGGCATTAAGCAATGAAAGGAGGGAAACTCATCTCACACCAACTCAAAAAACCTTTCCAACCCACAACCTCCACCAGGCATACTGCAGGCAGAGGACCCTGCTTGCCCGGTCCGTGCTGAGGATGCAGACCTCGGCGTGGGGACATGGTTGCCATTCGAACCGAGAAGCAAAGACGGTTTCGCAACACTTTTGTGGTATATTCTGCTTCTGTCTACATTCTTCAAAGCAAAATTTTACTCAGGCAAATATTTACAGAAACTAGAGAAAAAAATAAAGACTAGTGAAAGCTGCTGCAGTCAACTTCTAATTACAATCCACAAAGTGTTTATGAATAAATTTATCTATTATTTGTCTAGTTCTAGCACCGCGTATACTTTGCCTTGTAGCATTACAGGCTGAAGGAAACAATATGCAGCATGAAAATGAAAACAATTTGACTTAATTATTTACACCATTACCACCCCTTTGAATTAGGCCCTCCATTTCTTTGGTATTTTGTAAAATTTAACTGGTAATTACGCTTGCTTAATTCATTTTATTTATCTACTACTACAATAAGATCAAAACAAAAAACCTACCAGAATGCAAAGTGCCAGCTATGTCCCCTAATTGTAAATGTTGCTTTTAAGCTTTTGTGATAAAAATGTGGTATTTTGTACCATTTCATGTAAAGTGTATCTGGCTATGCTCCAATACTATTTAAGTGTAAACAGGAAAAGCCTTGGAGGACAAGTAATCATACTTAAATGACACAAAGATCATTAAAATAATGTTCCAAAAACATGGCAAAATTAGACATTGCAAGACTGTTTTCTTCTCTGAAGTGTTTCACCAGATGGTGAAGAGTGCTGAAATAGTAGATCTGAGAGAGAAGGAAAAACATTTCAACAGTTTCTCACGCTAGCGCCGGGCAGCACGCACAGCTCTCATCTGAGCTTGTCTGAAGTGGCATCTCACACCTTGGCTTAATCAAAAGTTCAAGCTCAAGATAACATCGAGGTGTTCGAGTGAAGCTCAATGCTGAATCACAGCCTGGGAAATCCCTGCTTTATTCTATTAAAGTTGTCAACCAGATTTATTCAGAGAAGAGAACAAGTGAGCGTGTCAGCATAAGTTATTGTGGTAATTTGTGAAACTCTTAATGAGATATTTTTCAGAGCTCATAAAAAGGAAGAGCTATGCCATTAAATTGCTGCACAATAAGTGCATTTTGATACAGGAAAAGCGTTGGGTTTTTATCAGAAATGACACCCTGCATCAGTGGTGATGCATCAGTGAGCTGTTAGTATTTAAATACAAGGGTCTAACAACCACCTCAGAAAGTCAGGGCTTGTTCATATAAATGGGAATAAGTTTGTGTATGTTAGCTGCTATGTGAAATGGCCACAAGTGAGATGACACTGCACCTTTATCCCTAAATAAGTTCTCTTCTGAAGGACTTGACAAAGTTCCTTTCTACAGGACTTGCTATGCCTTCAGATGTCATTAGCTTTTTGCTAGCTTTGTCAGTAGAAATATCTGGAAAATTGTAATTACTTATTAAAAGGACCTCTAATTTTGTTACTTAAATATTTATAGGAAACGCTTCTCTCTTGGCTAGGGGTTTCTACTTTTAGGAATATTGGTGAACCCCCAGTATCCACTGGCAATCCATCCCCTCCTGAACCTCTAATCTCTGTTAACGTATATATTTTGGGGAATCTGTCAATTAACAAGGTGAAGCATTTGCAAGTCCTGAAATCATTAGTGGTTTCTGCTGACCCATTACCAATCCTAGCTCCCTATGGAAAGGCCCGTCACGTCCTAGGAGACAGCCATAAAGCTACCAGCGCTGCAAAGTCACAGTGAGCACAAGAGCTGTCCTCTGGAGGAGAGGGTTTCTCATCAGCTGAACACCAGTGGCTGGGCTGAACAATGGGGAAGAGAGTGTAAATGTATTTCCAAGCTCACCACCTTCCAGAAATGCTGGGTTTCTCAAACATTTCCTAGGGAACATACGTGGCAAATCCAGATCCACAGGAAAACTCATCCTTTTTCGATAAAAGAGCCTGAAATGGAAGGTGACTTCATTCCCGATTGGCAGTCGTTCTAGTTCCATGCTGAGCAAGGGAACAGCCTCTTATCCACTATACGACAAATATCTGCATTGAGTACTCATAATGTCCAAATAACAGCCTGCACACTGCCTTTGGTATACATCCATTGTACAGAGTTAGCAATAAAAAATAAAGCAAAAATCCCCACCACTTTCCATATATCCCCATTCAATGAATATGCAAAAGAGGGGCTTGCCAACGGGAAAGTATAAATACAATTTTAGCAATCCAGTTTATCGGTTTGCATCCAGCTTATCTGCTTAAGTAAAAACTTGTGCATGGATGGTTTTCAATAGCCTGTGTTTAATGAATGGCTGATTTTAGCCCCCTGCCTTGGCGACAGATGACCATTCGATGAGCAGACGCTGTAGGTGACATTAACTGTCAGCCCTACCATCCTCCTCAGGTGGTTGCATTGGCATAGGATGGAAAGTGTCCCACAATCTTAAAAACTCACTGTTTTCAAGTGAGTTTTTAAGATTGAGTTTAACCCTCTGAACACCTAGGAGCTTGCACTGATCCCCAGGGTTATCTCCAAGCTAAAGAACCTGCGAGAGCCGGGTCTCAGGGACACTCTGTGCCTCAGCTTCCCGTCTGTAAAACAGCAGCACAAGAACATTGATAAAACATTATTGTATTTTCCCCTAACATGGATTGTTTTCTTTTTAGAAGGGCTCTTCTAGGAACACCAAATCTTTCTGAAAACTCGATTTACAAAAAAACCTTGACAATAGTTAGTAACCTCTCTGTCTTCAGCAAGGCAAAGGTTTTATTCTCCAGTCTGAGCTTAATTATGTTTTCGGAATTGTAGCATGGAAGTCTAGATGAAATTCTTGCTTTGTGTTCAAGAAAGTCATTCCGCGTTTGCATTTGCTTTGACAGACGCCGCTGTTCTCTGTACTACAGTGCCAATATGGAGTGCTTAAAATTGGCAAAGCTCCAGTTGTACATCTATTTTATATTCTGCCTAAATTCTAGGCAAAATATCATTTCTTATACTTAAATACTAATGCCTTTGAGGGAGGAAAAAAAAGCCTGGATTGCAGATATATAGAAATCAAATCCTTTAATGTGCTACGCCGCTAAGAAAAAAGCTCCGTCTCTACCAGCCAGCAGAGGTTGCTGGTCATGGAACTTATTTTCAGCCATAAAGCCAATGAAGGAAATCAGACAGAAATATTTAAATGATTAAATGATCTATGAGCCAGAATGGTATGAAATGTGCTATGTGTGAGTAGCTTGTGAAGCAGCAGTCCCTAGCCCATGTCTTCTGGACAACCTGCTGCCACGGGGTTTTCCAACGCCCTGTTGCAGCCACGGCAGCCAGGCGGGCTCCAGGAACAGCGGAGCATTGCCAGCACATCACTCGGCCAATCCTGCTTCCCATGAGACAGTGAGGACTGGGATTCCTGTTTTAGCATATAAATTCTGTCACTCTGGCCCTTAAAAATTGAGGTTTTGTTCAACAAGGAGTCCTGTTGATTTTAATTGGATACTTGAATTGAAATAAAAGAGATTCTTTGCCTTTATTTACCAAACAGCATTTTTTTTTTCTTTCCCAGTTATTAATTTCCTTAAATGTAAAGTGACATCTCTAAAATGAAAACAGTTTATTGCTTGCCAGGAGCAAAGCCTGCCTAATTTAAGAAATTCAGAATTAAAGCTTTTGAAGCATATCAGGGCATGTTTATAAAACAATTATCATTGCAAACGTTATCTCTGCTCAATACAGCCTCTTCAGGCCACCACCAAAGCCTGAAACTTCATTGCCAATCTTCCCCACCCCGAAATGTTTCATGAATTGCATAAAATCAGGTCATCCTTTGATGGCAACCTTCCTATCTCGACCCAGGCATTCAATACCAAACCGAACCAATCTGGAACATATTTGACGCTCAAAAAAGAAGGAACTTAGTGTTTAAAATTAAGTAGTAGGCTCATTATTAATAACTGACAGCAGACAAAGGAGTGCAGTGACCTCTCCAACAGAGCATTTAAATCTTTGCACAACATGCTCTGCTTGTGCTAGGCTGGTTTCACAAACAACAGCTGTGTAGTTCGTTAACATATGAATCCCCTTGAGGTAATTTGGAGGAGCCAAATGTGCTAAACTAAACACCTCATTAAAACAGTACTTTAAAAAACAAAACAAAAAACCCCCAACCAAACCCCAAACTAATTTCGCATTCCACTTTCGCATGTGGAGATGCTCAGTGGAGAATATTCTATTATATGGAATTCATTCATCTGTGTTGCTGGAAATAGGGGGTTTTAAAATCAGTAATAGGGGTTTTTCTCTGCTAAGATGCACTTGAGACTAAAGTGTCTTTGAAGTGTGTTCTGTCACAAAGAAGCAATTAACTGAGGACAATAATGTTTTATTTTCCTCCCTGTTACTAAGCTGAACCCACAGGCCGCAAGAGTGTACTAAAATATGCAGGACCCCATTTCTCTTGAGTCTGGGGAGGGAATGGACGTAACCAAAGAGGCTCTCTGCAGCAGGTCTGGGATGGGGCCAAGGCAGAAGTGCACACAGGTGACCCTGGGGCCACCGTGTCCCCGGGGAGAATCTCACAGAGATTTTCAGGAAACTCCTCAGTACAAACACTGCTGGCAGAGGAGGCTGTTGCAAGTCCGGGCAACCACATAGAAGATGTACAGTCTGAAGGCACTGGCAGAAACATCTCCTCACCTTGCCGCTGCAGCCTACAGAGGGCTCAGGAGCCTTGGTCAAACCTTGCCACCAAGAATAACTTCTTACTATCCTTTCTTTATTTGTACCTGATGCTACTTGCGTAATTCTGCTAGTAGAGAGTTTCATAAGCTCTTTGGTGCTACTACTAAAAGTCCCTTCTGGACAACAGCCTCTCCTGCCCAGGTAATGCTATTCTGTGAAGCACTGAAGCTTGAATGGGCTCCTGTGATGCGGCTGTTCCGAAAGCACACAGAAAGTCAGACTTCTCCGAACACCATGTTTTCTCTTCTGTCTCCAGCTGAATTCGTTGGTGACTGGAAAGAGGGACGTGACTGACACCTTTCTGATGGTCTGCAAGGAATTTTACAATAGTAAGTCACCAATAAAAAGGTCAAGCCCCAAAACCTGCCTGCTTCCAACAATATGTGAATTAGTTACCCCTCTTTTTTATCAATGGTTTACTATCTGCATCAAGACTATTTTTTAAAACAGATGTTCATAGAATTTATTAATTCCTAAATGAGACTGCAAGTCTCTTTTAAAAATTTAGATGTCATTTCAGATTTTTGATAATGATCTAAAAGACAAATGACTGGGAACTTTTTGCTCCTATAGTCTTATGAAGCACCAGCCCTTTTTCCTTCAGAAAATTATATTTTAAGGCTGTCCTGGATGACCTCAAATTAAAGGGTGCCAGTAGGTTAGAACTACTGGATTTTTTTGTTGTCTTCCTCCAAAAATCTTATTTGAATATTCCATCCACATCTATTTTATGTTTCCTATATCAGGAAAGACATCAACCTAATTAGCGGTGATAATTTGGAACTTCCATAACAACCATTTAATATGGATAAAAACAAACTAAACTGTGCAACACTGAGGTGCTTATGCATACTCCACAGTTTTTATCTTCTCTTTTAAAACCTTTATTCCTGAAACTTAGGTAAGGAACCTGGTTTTAGGGAGAAGGAAAAAAAAAAAAATCCCATACCCACTCTCTTATTTTTGTTCGCTTTAAAGCATAGCTTTGTAACATGTTGGAATTTCCTCAAGGTTTTGTAAATACTCTTCTGAATTCCTCCCGGGTATTAGTATGTCATCCAAAAACCAGAAAATACTATTTATTCTCTGCACGACTCAATCCATTCTTCTTTGAAATCCTGCAGGTAACTCACTGCCCCCCAGGGTAATCTTTCATACTTCAATAGGCACGTATGTGTGAGTTCAGTCAGAATTAGTATTTTTTAAAAATTCTGAATCCTATGTTGCTGCCAGGCTTTGGACAAGTGTGATTTGGAAAACTCTATTCCCTCTGCCAGTTTTAGAAGTAAATCCTGCAGTTGAGGATTTTTAATGGGCAGACTGAATGCAGCTCACGCCCTGACTTCCACATGTAAAATCATTCCCACTCTTCCAACCCCTGCTATTGCTTTTCCACGGCTTCTTTGCCTGTGTTCAGTACAATTATACCTTTAACAACTGTAAATGTTCTTACCGCTTTTTCTTTAACACAGCTTTTGGCTTGGTAAATTCAGCTTTGACTCTTTCTTTTCCTATTGGCATTATAATGCTACTCTCCAACCCAGATTGAAGCTTTGTCTAATTTTTATAGTTTAACGGCTCACACCTGTAGGCGCCGAGAGCCTTCTCTGTATACATCCTGCAATAAATGCAGGCAGCGGTCCTGCCCTTACTGGGCTTAGTGCATCCCAGTTTATGAAAGAAATGCTGTGAAATAACCTTTGAGATCATCCGAGCTGTGCCATTAGCATCTTCACTCCCTCCTACCCTCTGGACATGGTGCAATCAACCCCATTGATTTTTAAATGCTGGCACATTTTGTAGGCTTAAATTGAACTCAACAGCTTCTCTAGCGGCAGTTCCTTCATCTACCCAACATCCAGCAGCTTCTTCCTCGGTTCGGGGAATTTTACGCAAACAACAAATTGATTTCTGAGAGTCTTTTTCATAGAATTACCATAACAACAAGCACAGTCATTTAAAGCGTGCCAAAAATTCAGAGTTTCTAGCTGGTTTCTGAGATGCGACTTAAATTGTTCTCTTCAGGAATTTGTGGTAGACACACGATGTTTTGCAGAGGCTTTATAAGGACTTCAGAATCCATCTCACGGCCTTGCGGAAAGCCTGAGACTTTGAGCATTGCAACTGCAGCATAAATCTTTAAACTGTAGGTTTACTGGTAAGCAAAAATTCCTTTGCATAGTTGTATTTTCGACAGCATTTGCATAAAATACTATTCAAGAATAAGAAGGTTTTGAAATCTTTCTCTCTTTTCATTTATCTGGAAAGTCTGTCATATATGGCTTTTTGATCTATGAACTTTTTTTTTTTAAAATCCTTCTTTCATTGCTATTTTTCTGATGAATCAAAAAAAAAAAAAATCCCTGCAAAACAGATAGAGAAGACAGTGGCAATCTTTGTGAAGAAGCAGTTTCAAAGCTGCACTTTATTTACTGGAAAGCTATTATCTTGGATCCTAATACAAACCAGAGGTTCAGCTGAGCCTGCCACACCACTGCAAGCTTAAATCATAACCGAAGTAGAAACAAGAGATTCAGATTATGTACTTTCCCTAAAAAGAGTAAATAAACACACTTAGGAGTGAGAACAGCTTTTCACCCCCCCAATGTGTTGCCGGACTTCCTTCTTCATCTCTACGTTACCCAATTAGTAGGGGATTAGGGCAAAATCACTAAAAATTTCTAAATTTTCATTGTACTGTAATATCACCTCTAATATGGCTCCTGTGCAGTCACTTCTGATTTTGGCTGATAAGGAAGACTTGTTTCAAGGGATGCAGAAAGTTTAGTTGTCCACACAAAACCCATAACTACTCTTGATTTGCTTTATACCCTGAGGATAGATTTTGCAGGTGGGACAGATTTTGCAGATTTTGCAGGCCTGACAGCCTGCTCCCAGAGCTCGTCCCCCAGTACCTGGTGGGCTGGGGACTATGGTCAATAATGGCAGGCAATTGTCAGGAAAGTCCACGGGAGTTTTGCTTTTGGACAAGATCTTCTAGAAGGGCTCATTTGTTCCCCGAAACGCAGCTCTCTCACGCTGCAAAGGCTGTGCTAGCCCACAGGAGCTGTACAAATAAATTTTCTGTATTTCCATGGTTTCGTAGAAGTTCCTACAGCTTGGAAATCTGAATGATTCTTTCTTGATTATTTGCCATCTTTTTTTTAAAGCTAAACCATTAGCTAAGTTCCTCATGCCTATTTATGCCTGTAGACAGTACCACCAAACTGCAAATTACTCTCCTTTGATGGGTAAATCTGGCTGTCAGAGCTGCCTTGCCTTGCTCTGTAAAACTGAGATTTCATTCGCAGAGTTTCCAGCAGCTCCTGTGTTTAACCGAGTTTCTCCCACTCTGGTGCAGAGAGCAAACAAGGGGCAGATCGCCACAAAATTGATGAAGTGCAAACTCACACGTGTCACACCAAAGTTAACTATTGACTCTAAGTAAAACAGATTTAAAACTCTTTTAAGAGCAGTAAGATTCTACTTAGGAAGTAGAGGAAGAGATCAAATTACTTACTTTTATATTGCCATAAAGCTACAAAGACCTTTTTTTTCTCTTGTGTGTTTTGAAGGGATCACAACTTTGTCCTAGGGCCAAGTCGGTGAATAATAGCAATCTCCTACTGATATTAAAACCAAACATGACTATTATTAGGAAATAATTGAGAATTAATAAATGTATTTTTAAAATAAATTACTGGGACCTTTTACTTTGCAGAGCCAGATTTAATTATAGAAACACTTTCACCTTAAGAAGATTAAAAAAATACCAGTTTTTTCGTGTTTAGTAAAACTTACTGCATCGTCCAGAGAGTACTATTGGATTTCTCTGTTATTCATAAAATAAAAGAGCTAAAAGATTTTTAATTAAGTGAGAAACAAATAAATTCAGCCCATAAGACAAGTAGGACATGCATGCATGAAAAAAAAAAAACCAATAAAGAGAGGATTAAATACTTGCAGGTTGTTCAATGATTAATTAAATAATGGACCAAATACAAGCTTTCCTTGGCCTCCTTGCTCAAGATTTACACCACTAATCAGCCAATTTTCAAATCCTTAATATACTAAAGCATTTGCCTTTAAGGCAGCAGTAATTTAAGACTGCTATCAAAATGAATGTTTTTCCATTAGGCAAAATAATTATGTCATATATTCTAACAGTGTCTTTGGACTTAAATCTTTTTAGCGAAGGAAACTGTCAGTCAGCTACAATTTGATCGAAAATCTTGATCAAAAGCCACTGCATATAGGGAACGCAAATAAAAAGTGATTTTTCTCTATATCACAATAATTCAAGAGCATTCATAAAAATTAACATCTAAATGACAGGTCACATGTTGTTGTACAGGTCTGGTGCATTTTGAAGGCAGCATTTGAATATTTATTTCTGTATTTTGAAGCCAGCATCAGTACCTGTGCAAATTTAAAGTCTGCAAATCTGTGCATCAGAACTAACTCATATATTTTACTGTGACTTTTCATGGGGTTGTGGGTTTGTAATTGTGAAGACAGTAAATCTTTACTGTCTATGATTACTTGCTTGTTGATTTTGAAGTCCTCGGCGCACATGAGACATGCTTTACTGCCCCTTACATTTACAGAACAAACACTGAGCATTTCTGCTTGGCATGTGCTTCAAAATTCACCCCAAGGTAAGAACTTAGGAAAAGTTCAGGCGATTAATTTACTACCTGACTGGGGTTTGGCAGCATTTGAAAAAAACAAGATTTGCTTCATTTAGCTGAAACTTGCACTTAGCATAAAGCCTCACCTCCTGCAATTAGATACTGCCGTGCAGGGAGCCTGAGCGTCAGGTCGCTCCCATCACCTCCGCTGTTGCACAGTATTATCTTGAGCAAATACTTTTGACACTCCTGTGAGTTAATATCTATTTATCTCTTCTCTGGGGGGCGGGTTTATCTCCCCTCAGGAAAGATGCTGGCCTGTAAGGCGATCCTAGGCAAGCCCATGGGAAAGCAGAGGCAGCCACAACAGCCGTCTGTCTGTCTGCAGCCTCTCCCAACATCATTTTGAGATGCATAACTATTAATACACACATATGCGCATCTCACTTGGAGAGTGAGACTTGACCCTTTTAATCTGGACACCCGGGCTCATTCTGCCATGTTTATAAACCACCTCACAGGATTTTTTTGCAGTAATAAGTAGTCAGGGACCTGGTCTTATGTCTCATCAGAAGAGGTCACCTCCAGGTGCCCTTTGGCACTTCCCCGGGTATCGGCTATGTTTTTGGAATGAGCTATCTGGATTGCACATGTGTAAATGGAAGAATCCCAGGTGTGTGGGAGTGCCGAGACAGAGACTCAGAAAAGAAACAGAGCCACTGATATTCGTACAGATCCCTGTGTACATGATGGCCAATTAGCTAATAACTGTCCTACCTTCCCATCGCATAGGGAATATGGTAAATGCAATCACTGCAAAGCACTTACAGCTGACCCACTGATAGATGGTGCATTCTCAAATGTCAGGGTAATAAAAATAGTTTTATATCACCTGAAACTCCAAATAGCTGTTAGAGCTGTGATGCCTTATTCGAAGATGGCAAATCCCTCACTTTTTGCTATGCTCTGTTCTTCTGATCTTCATCTCACAGCCTTCAGGGCTGCACCCGGTGCATGTCTGCAAGCCATGACTCTGTCGTGGTTTAACCCCAGTCGGCAACTAAGCCCCACGCAGCCGCTCGCTCACCCTCCCCTCTCCCGGTGGGATGGGGGAGAGATCTGAAAAGCACAAGTAAGAACATTTGTGAGCTGAGATAAGAACAGTTTAATAATTGTAATAATAATAGTAACAGCAACAACAACAATAATAATAAATTCTAAGGAAAATAATGAGAGAGAGAAAAAAAAAAAAAAGGGGGAAAAAACCCACAAAAAACCCTAAGTGATGCAACCGCCCACCACCCACTGACCGATGCCCAGCCTGTCCCCAAGCAGTGATCACTCTTCCCGGCCAGCTCCCCCAGCTTCTATACTGGGCGTGAGGCCATATGGTATGGCATAGCCCTTGGGCCAGTGTGGGTCAGCTGTCCTGGCTGTGCCCCCTCCCAGCTCCTTGTGCACCTGGCAGAGCAGGGGAAGCTGAAAAGCCCTTGACTGGTGTAAGCACCGCTTAGCAGCAACTAAACCATCAGTGTACTATCAACATTATTCTCATGCTAAATCCAAAACACAGCACTATAGCAGCTACTGGGAAGAAAATTAGCTCTAGCCCAGCCGAAACCAGGACAGACCCACAGTCATGACTGCAGTCCAACTCTGGCTTTGCTATAGCTGCTGCAGGTAAGAATACCACGGGAAATGGGTTTAACCATAGTCACAGATGTTATTGCCCATACAGGTTTGGTTAAAGCTAATAACAGTGTGCCTGCATTTGGTAAAAATCATATCTTCTTATTGCTGCATGGGCATACGCGTCCTTATTCATGAAATGAAAGCTTGTATCGTGGACTGGGTTCCAGTGTACTGCTCTACATCATGTAATAATAAATTATTTTAGCAGAAAGGTATACATAAAGAACGTTTTGATTTTTTTACCAAGTTATCAGAACTTTTCTTAGCAAAACAAACCTATGATGTGGCCTCCCCATTGAGCTACAGACTATTTACCCTGCGGCTGAGGGAGCGCTATTAAATATAGAGCCTGAACTTCAGCTACTATTAGGGATCCCAGTTGTCTGTTTGAAGGTAAACTGTGGGAAAGCACCACTAGAGGTCACTCAAAATTAATTGTTACCTAATTAGCCCATTTTGACCCTACATTTTAGGACGTGCTACCACTTTCATATTTAAGGCATTGTCAGCTTTGACTCTTCAGCTAATTCTGGCAAAACTCAGAACAGTTGCAGACAGAAAACGTTCCTTCAGCTCTTCCCTCATACGACTCTTTCCAAGGCTCCTGAATCAGCTTTGCACTTGCCTCTGCAGGCAGCAAATCGTTCTTTCCTCAGCAATGAGCTTAATAATGCTGGCAGTGATGAACCTCTGGAAGTGCTGGGTTTAGAGGCATTCAGCCCTAGCTGTGTTATCTCAAATAGCTGGTCACCCGTTTTGAAAATGAGACCAAAGTGAATTGTACAAGTGAGGGAACATATAGGGGAAAAAAAGTCTTAAATATTTCTAGGTCCTTCCCCACCCACACTGCCCCCTCGCCCCCATACATTTTTAACCACTGCTACGTAGAAGAAAACGTAGATATTTATAACAATTGTTTGACTAACTAAAAGAGGTGAAAAGCAAAGTTTAATTTTGATTAACGGGTATGTGTTGAAATATCTCTGCATGTGTTTAATCAAAAGCAGATGTTCTATTTGCAGGGTTTTTTTCATAATCTGTGAAAATGATGATAGCAATTTATTTGCCAAAGACAACAGGAAAAGGGATATCTAATTAGGATGTTCTATAAGGTCAAGACCACCAACTGCTGGTGCACATGCATACATCACCTGAGATATGTAATCAAACACACTCAAGGGACTGAGTCCTCCCATTGCTCAGTAGATAACTCATGTTCTACCAGAGTGAGGAGGCTTTCAATTCAGATGCAGCTCAGTGTAGGAAAACTCTTGGGCAGCCAAGCTCCCGTAAAGGATGCTCTATCAAAAATGACCTACTCTTATTTAATTTCTCTTTTCAGGTTACTGCTGATCCTCTCCCCATCCTCACCCCTTCCACCCAGTTTAATTGAACAGAGTGGATTAGCTAGTCAGTTTATCCATGTGTATGAACATGACAACCGTAAAGAATATTGCAGTTTCCTGAAAAATCATTTACTAACCTCACAAGACCAGCATGCATGCAGCTGGGGGAAAAAAACATTAAAGCACTGTAAGATGAGCAAGAAATTTATCAGAGGCTCTGCTATCCTACTTTCTTCATCAAGGTACTAAATAAATAAATAGATCATCAGCATCTGAAAAGTTGCATGGCTTCTTTCTCTACTTTCTAGAGAGATTAATCTTGTAAAGGTAGAAAGACAGAGTTAGCCACAAAATAGCGTACTCACGGACTCAACTAATGGAATTTGGATGCAATTATCATTTTTTAAAACAGTGAACCATCCTCTAAACTTCTACTCAAGAAGCCAGCAAAGTAAAGGAAAATAATTCTGCATTTATTCTCTCCCTTAAAATCTGTAGCTGCTGAATAATAAGACCTACGGCTTTAAGGTATTCCATGATCTTAGGCATCCTTTGTCTGTGCATACTTCATATGTCCTGAAGCCATCAGCTTTCTAGTATTGATGAAAGTTCTGTCTTGCACCATGCCATCACACCTGCCTATTTACCAGGGCAAGCTTTGACCCTTTGGTGACCACATTGCTCCCTCTAAGGAAGCACTTAGTTGGACATGGTCCATTTAGTTAGTCCTCACTGCATGCACAGAGATTCAAACTGTGGCTGAATTAGACAAGAAGTCTTCATGCTAGGCACATCGTTCATGTGTTTTCTGTACCAGAGAGTAAGGGCTGTTCAACAGAAACCTTACTTAAAAGCCAAGCTTAGCAGAGCCTCTTCTCTGGGAGACCTCTGCTACTGGAGCTCTTACTCTAGAGTGAGTAAAAGAGCTATTTAATATAGTCACCTTCTCCTGAGCTTGCACAGAAATGCTTGCTGAACTGTCATCATGCAACAAAACATAATTTTTAAAAGTCAGGGAGCAATAAGATAGTAAGCAGCCAAAGGTTTAAGCCTGAGGTGGAGAAATAGAGGAAGAGGTTTACCTTTTTTTCAAAATAGCAGCTCTGATTCAGGGAAAAAGCCCGTGCCACAGAAGAGTTAATACAAAAGGCCAATGGTTGAAGAGTCTTACTAGAGAAAATAAAAATCAGGTGGGCTCAGTCAGAGAGGCTTCCATTCATTTTCAAGGAAAATTACAGCTTTTGATATGCAAATAGCTATAAAACTCCAAAAGTCTTGAATACCAGCTACCTAAAGCTATCAGTTGCCCCAGCTGGGTTGCATAGAGCAATTTTTGCCAATTATATATCCCTTGTTCCCTGATCAGTCTATTTTTCTACCCATTGTTATACTAGCAACTATTGTAAAATATTCTCAGTTGGGGCAAATAACTTCTTATTCCTTTCCTTTTCAGCTCCCAGAAAAGATCATATAGCCGTAGAGAAAAGTTCCTAGCAAGATTTCTACCCAGCTGACACAACAATTTGCAGACTTCTTCCCCTCTACAAACCTGCCTTTTATTCTGTATGCCTCATCATCGAAAAGCTGATTTCCAATTTACAACATCTTCTAAATCCCAGCCACATGAGCCTCCTCCTCTCAATCCCCTGTACAGGTTTAACCCAAAAATTAGAAAGTAGGGAAAAACCCAAACTTTTCTCTTCTTGTTGAAAAGCATGCACAGATTTTTTTTATCACATATATACATTGGATAATGTAGTCTTCAGTGATACATTTTTTCATCAGACTTTCCTTTTAAAACCATTGAGTGCTGAAGAATAAATGTAGGCTTCTCACCCAATGTTAAAGTCTTCACAGAGGTATAAAATCACTTCATATATAGTGGGTTTTAGGATTTTTGCAATAATCCGGTAAAGGTTCAAGCTTTGCTTCAAAATTAGTACTGAAGACTAAGGGAAATAAACTAATTCTGATGTATTAGTGAAATTATAAAGCAGAAGTCACAGTGGGCATTATAATTGCAAGTATGGAGGCGATGAACATCTGAACTCATACGGCACAAGTTTTTTATTTTAAACTAATCCATAAACTGCTTCTGTAATTCTCTAAAAGCATATAAAAATATGGACAATTCATTTAATGTGGCCCCATCAACCCAATCAAAAATCATAGGCTGCAAATGGTAACAAATATCTGTGATACTAAAAATATCCTACCTTATTAAATTAAAACTGGTTTTGCAATCTCTGTTACAGTCATTTCTGTTGCTTATATTCTGCTTTCTCTGGGGAGGATTGTGACCAGCACTGCTCTGAGCTTTATGTCTCCTGCTCTCCCCAGTGAAGAAGTTCAAATGTGCAAAGGTATTTTTTCTTTTAAAGAATTGGTTTTGATGGAAATCTCTCAAATGTACCAATTAAAAACCAGAGCATGTTTCCTAACTAAGCTGAAATATGATAGAAGAAGAGCCGGCTAGAAGTAGCACAGCTGTAGGAAATCAGTGTAACAAAATTCAATACAAAAATGCCAAACCTTAAGAAGGGGAAGGATTTGGCCAAATCTCTCAAATGGTTGGTTTGACCTGCTCAGTCCTACCCTCGCGTACTCCTAAGCACCGAGATGTGTGTGCCCAAGTGGTCTGGTCAGGATCACTTGTGTGTGACAGAGGACAAGCGACATTGCTGACATCCTCACTGTATCTTCTGGGTTCTTCATGAGTCAAGACAGTAAACTAATTCTGGATGTGCCTTTTATATGCTTGAGAAATTGATGTTGGCCAGGATATTTTGCCTCATTATTTTATGGTTCCAGTTCATCATCTTGTCACCTTATCTTTCTATCATTTGGTCTCCATCTTCTGTAGCAATTAAAAATGTCATTTCTTTAACCCCTGTTTTGCTGTTTCTTCTGATGCTTTCCACACATTTCCATTCTCCTGCATTTATAACCATCACCGGCTTCTGCGCAATGACCTCTGCCTGGGTACGAAACAGTCAGCATGAAATCACTAAATACCAGCTTGCTTTACTCTGTACTCTGTTGTAGTTACTTTTACCATGACGTGGTATGGGGCTGCACACACAAATTCCAGCATACACAGTCACCACCGCAACAGAGAGATCCTGGAAGCGCCTGCTTTCTGTACGCAGATTTCTTTTGCCATTGCACATGGTAAATCCTGGAATCGCTGCAGCCTGGAAATTGTCCCAGGCAGGGCACACAAGGGAGTTTGGGAATCACACACTGGAATCAACCCCCCTACATTTAGTGCCCAAATCTTGGACACAGGCTCTAGCCTCTGAAGACAGGAAGAAATATTATCAGGAAGACAGCTAATATTATCTGGTAACGTGAAGCTAACTACCGATAAAAAGGGCTTCCTGCGTCCAGAAAAGAAGCCTTTAGATTGGATTATATCGGACTGAGACATGAAGGATTAGTGAAGAGGCGGCCTGGCAGTGCTGCTTTGGTGGTTACATGCATTCAAAGACCTTCCCCAAGAACTGTGTGTTTGCAAATAGAAAGAGTAATTTGGAGGTCAGTTGTTAAGATTGGCCTTGGACATTTCTGGGTGCCCACAGCTGGAGTTCTGAAGTCTGTGAACGTGTTAGCAGGTACTCAGCACGTGTTGTGTAAGGGTAACCAGTGGCATTACTTCTCGCAGAGAAGTGACCTCTAAAAATGATATTACTGGCCAAGTATTTTCATATATCCGCATGCCCATAAGCAGATATTTTTTTCTTTCAGCATTCATGGGGGAATTCTGGAGAGGCACTAGAGGACAGCTGGCACTTCAGTTAGCTTGCACCCTCAATATAAATTCATACTTTGGCATTGTCAATGCCAGGTAGGTTAGCCATCGAGCCAAGCACAAGCAGGACCAGAGCAAAGCCTCCCCAGACTGGGGCAGGAGAGCTGGATGCGTGGGTCTCCCAACACACCCGATGCTGTTGCTCAGACAGCTTGCAGTGAGGTGAAGCCCTGGGCCAAGAGGGAATGCTAAAGGTTAATCCAAACTGTGGAGACTATGCAGACACAACTAGTAATTTGTTACCTTTGAGTGAAAGTGTTGGTAGGCATTAAGAGGACAATACGTAGCACCTGTAGGTGTGCCATAAAGAGGCTCTTTTCCTTTTTCATATTCTTTGCAAGATATCTTCCTTAATCTTTGGCACAGCTCTCTCCCCAAACCTGGAAGTCTGAATTGAAATGACAATTTACTCCTCTCCTAGCTAATTGGAACTGAGCACAGATATTTCACAAGAGAAAAATGATGAGCTGGCTTCCCTGCATCCGCTCTGTTTGTCTCCATTTTTACGTTTATACTGTCTCATCTGCTCTGCTAAACTGCCAGTCATCTCCTGGGGACACTTTCTCTACTTGACAGCTTGTAGGACTGTCTGACTTTCCCTCATCTCCAGTGCATGCTTTTAGGTCCTGAGGCTGAGACGCACCATCTGGAAGCTGGACCTGGGGACAAGGTGGCTGCTCAGAAAGTGCCTTGTAGTTATGGGTCTCCTCATTACCACCATGGCAGCTGTTTTGGAGCTTGGAGGAGTTCACTGCTAACGAAGGAGCATTGCCCTCTTTCTGCTGAGCCGTATCCTCTCCTTGCTTGGCTCTGGAGGAGCTGGTGGCTGGATTGCCTCCGGCTCACCTTAATCAACTCCATTTATTTAAAGGTTTTAAGTTGCTGTGTATGAAAGCCTCACTGATGGAGGTATCAAATGGCTTTGCTTTGCCCACAGACAATGATTTCATCTTACTAGTCTTAATGTCAGATTTCAGTGCTGCCTTCTGCACTGTTGAGTAAGGGCTCCTACAACTCCCAGAATGCAGCAGCTTTATGAGAAAAAAATACTGGACAGAATAATTTCTTTTTTCTTTCAATAATCCTGAAAATGGGCCACGACTGACAAGTCCGAGGCAGAGGGATTTGAAGCACCTGATTTTCTTTTTTCAGAGTATTCTATATTGAAACAGTTGATGCCACTGTCATTGCAGGAAGGGTCATGAGAACATTAAAAGGGTTAAGACCTTAGCTAGTCCTTAGGACACTTATAAGCCCTGGTTTTCAGTACTGCTCTCTGCTATCAGGTTTCTTTCTTCCTTTCATTGAAATACTAACTGATATAATTGCCTAATTCATACAAACTTGCAAGGCAATAAATGGAATGAAAAAGCTTCTGCTCACCTACCTTGGAAACACTGACATTACATAAAAATACATATAAATCAAATAAGTGTCTCAAACACCTAAAGTGACATGTAGCCACATTGAATTGCTGTAGTGCAAGCTGCTAAGCCTATGAAACATAGTGAAAATGCAAAGCACAAAGCAAAAATACGCCAGCCTCTTTAGAAAGCTGTGCATATCATTGGCAAGGGCTGGTTTGCATTAGTGTCTCTCAGTTCTTTGACTGATTTGTTTCTTAGGTGTAACAGCTGCCTACAGGTTGTACCTACACAAGTGAATTGAATGTGACACAAAGCCAGAACATTGTGGTACATTGCTTCTTGTACTAATAAATATTTAAGGATAAAGCCTAAGTACTTCTTCAGCATCAGATCCTTGTTGCAATTGGCAAAAAAACCCTGCAAAAACAATTGTAAATTGCTATCCATAATGGAAAATACATTAAAAGGGTGTTGATAAGCTTATGATAATGGGTCATACTGTTTGAATTGATTTGTGTCCTCAGTAAAATTCCACAGACTTTTTTTTCTTTTTTTAATAATTTCTAACAGCCAACCCTGTCCCTCTACTTACAGGTCAACCATGAGGGAATGCAGAAAAAAAAAATGGCCACAGGCCACAATTCAAGGCTTTTTTCTTCATGAAATTTTGTCTAGGAAAGGGAAAAGAAGCACGTCAGCCATTCAGGGTTGGAGCATCCTTCTCCCCTCTTCCTCCATTTAGTGTCAAGCGAGAGACTTGCCCAGCTCAGTCCCCAATGATACTTGTTAGCAAAATATCCTGGCTCCAAACGGCAAAGCCAAACCGTTTCATAAGCTCACCTTGCCTAGTCAGTTCCGTGACTCTGGGATAAGCAATCACAGCTTTACCAGAAACCCTGAAAATGATATTTGTACAGTTCACATGACAAACAGGCACGGGTAGAATGCATTTACAAAACCAGACAATGTTAATTGCTTCTGGGAGTGTCTAGAGATTACTCTACCTGAAAATATTTGAGGTTTTCGATGAAAACTCATATATTGTGGCATACAGACAGCAAAGCAAACATTTCACTCATTTCCTCTCTGGATTTTGAAATTAAGCACAAAGGGAAGAAAAATGGAGCCTGTATTTAAAAAAAAACCAAGAGCCACATCTGTGTTCAGGAGTCCATTTCAAAACTCCCTGTCCAGGTGTTGGCTTTCATGGCTGGACAGTCTTTTGATTGAGTAGAGTAGGCCATGAATTTGGGATTTACTTCTAGAACCTCAAGTACTTAATCCTCTTGGGGCATTTCTTGCGTGAAAATTAGGAATTCAGGAGGAAAAAAAAAAGGGGGGGAAAGTAGATCAATATTTTCTTCTAGTGACACCCTCCATCCTCAATTCTACAATGACATCTGGCTTGTGTGGACATTTTCCCTGAGTTAGGGTAAAGTCTGTGGTGTAAAAGTCATTGTTTCACTTGCTGTGGATATTCTTGCCTTTCTATCAGGTGAGTCCCTCAATAAAACCCTAAAGCCAGTTTTTGTGTGGCAAGATTTTTATTCATTAAAAGGAGAAGAATGAAGTAAAGCAATGACTTTCCACCGGCTTTACCCATCTTTACTTAATGTGCCAGAAAATTTCCACTGGTTTGGTGGGACCAGGAGTTATTTTGGGCCTCACTATGGGTTTTACTTTTATTATTCTGGAATACCCATTTATTTTTCCCAGCTGGTGAAAGAAAATTAACAAATGTAAATATACTTTCTTATTTCTGGATGCTGGTGTGGAATTAGCTTGGGGAAAGCTTGAAAACTGATGCTATCGAGATTCTGTGGAAAAAACCATTTAAAATTCATAGTTTCAGTTTTCATGAGATATGAATCCATTCTGTTTCATTATAAACTAGAAGGGATTTTTACACTGGGATCCCAGAAGTAAACTGGAAACAAGAAGATGGAACAGAGATTCAGAATGACTATTTGGGAGCTGTGATCTTTACATAGGATAATTAGTGTTGCAGACTGGAAGAAAACAAGGAAACACGGCTAGGAAACATATTCCACAGAAAATATACTCTACAGAAACGTACATTCACTTTAACAGAATCCAGATCTGACTTTCTAAATATTTTTGTCACCGTTCCCGTTAGGCTTACTTAGCTAATATAAGTTCACTCCAAGAATTCCCTTACATTCTAAAATATTGTAAATACTATGTTCCTTCCACACTGTGTTGCACACCACGATATTTGGGACTGCCATACGTGGGGCAAATCAAAAAAGAAATAACATAAAGCTTCAGCCTCGAACAATACAAAAGCCTCTGTTTTCTTCCATAATGCATACAGAATATGTCCCAGGACTTCAAAAGTAGAATTTCATAAGTAAATACAAGATGGGATTGAATTTGGTGAATCCACGAAGTGGATTTTCAATACTGAAAGACTGTCATTTTGGAGGGTGATTTAAGAGCTTTGAATATTGTTGCCATCCTCAGTGTTATGAAATGCATGCATCTAGCCGTGCTGTCTGAGATCCCTTCCAGCTGTTTCAAAAGAGCAGTTATTATCATCTGCAGACAAGATTGTTTTGCACCACAGCAGATATTAGAAGGAAGCCTATGTAATCATTTATAGCATGTGTGGATCTTAGCACTGTAGCTGAATTCTTTAGAATAGGCTGTAACATATTCTGGCATCACAAATTTTCTTCATCATTACTCATGTTTCTCCATCTCAGCAAATCAAAAGAAATGCAAAAGGGCTAGTATGTTAGCAGTGAGCACTGTATCCGACATATTTTGAATGTAGGTTAAGAAGACAAAAAAAGGCAAAATAATTGTTATGCTACACAACATGTACTCACAGTCAACAGTCCATGAAGAAGTAATTTATTTAGACATATCGACACTGCAAATTTTCAATGTGCTCTTTAAAAAGACACTATTTTTTCTGCATTTTCTTCAGATGTGAATGACAGAGGTCTCTGATTCCCAAGAAAATGCAAAAGGACCTTGAAATAAAACGATGCCATAATGGCTTGCAGTGATACACTCCTCCCAAGTTTTCAGCACAATTATATGCTTATTACTTTGGAAGAGTTAGAAAACAAGCAAGCTGCAGCTTTTAATGAAGCTTTCATAGCAGTGAGAAGAACTATGAAAAAGCATTTAAAGCAGCTCATCTCCTCCTCTATTCAGGCTCTCTTTCATTTCCAGAGGCAGTTGCAATGAGAAATTGGATGCTATCCAGTTTGGATTTATAAGGAAGCAGAAAAGGAGATAATGGCGGAAGTATGTGCTTTTTTCCCCCATGTAAATTCAGATCATCTTTAACAGATCAGATTTTGAGGAATACGAAACAAAAAAGCAGCAGATATTTCCAAACATACATTTTAAAAACTCAAAAGAGCTTTGCAGTCTCCCTGTATGCAGAGCTGCTTCAGACTTTCTTTTTATTATTTTGGGGGAAGATGTAGAACATAACCATTTACTTAGCTCTGCTATCTGATTATAAAATCCTGACTCAGAGCATCTAGAAGTTATGCTTACAATGTACAGACATACATCCCAGTCCTTTGTACTGTCATGCTGCCACCCTAACAAGCTAGAAATATGTGTGTGAGTGGAGAAGACATTTCAGGATCAGAGGAACAGTCAGTTAACAATATATTACTGAGAGTGATTTCCTTGTCAGTCCATAAAAACTAAATGTGACCCCAATGGAGACATTTTTTATTATGGGGAAGCAATTTTCTTGCCCTTTTATGACACTATTTTTATTACCAGCATTATTCACAATTCTCTAATTAGAGAGCACAACATTGTTATGCTAGTTTTTACTCTTCGATTCGGATGCTCACAGGCTTTACAGATGCCATGAGAAGGTGTATTAGTGCAATAAGGCTGAATAAAACTCCTTTTCCTTTTAAGTTTTCCTGTACAGTGGCCAGCGGGCCACAACATTTTAACATGAGTCTGCTCTAATCCTGTGACCTTACATACGCACTTGAAAAGAAATGGTGAGGCTGAACAATCTGTTCATTTATTTTTCCGTTTAAAAGAGCTTATCTGAAACTTTGCAATCAAAGCTTATTTCAGGTTTTTATTTCTAAAAGTATACACACCCATTAAGTGAAAAAAGTAACAAAAGTCGATGTATGCAAAATTGTTCAATCTCAAGTACTTGAATTCAGGAACTTGCCTTACTCTTTTGCACTCTCCAGTAGGTAACCTGGCTCTGTATGGTAACGTGGAACTACCACAGGGGATTGAAGAATGAAGCGATTGTTTTGTAGGTGCCTAAAACTTGACCAAGGGGATTTAACTTTGGAAGGGATATTGCTTCTTGCTTTGTCTGTTTGTTTTCGTAAGAATTGCTATTCATAGTAGAGTATAAAACCTGAACTTGAAGAGAACAAAATATGGAACATTTCTGCATTCCCAAAAAGTTTCTGGACAACTCTGAAGAAGTCTCATCATGCAGCAAGCTATTAACACCAGAGAGGGCAGAAACTGCCCCAAATCTTCCTTTTCCAGACCTCGAAGAGTCATAACTCCTTGGCATTTTGAGGGATGTTGTGAATCAATTCCCTACTCAGGATTTCACTTTAAAGACCCAGTACAGCCCTAAATGTCAATTGTGTGGAAATGGTTTCTCTATTTGTTTTTTTTTCCATCCGAATTCTGTATATATTTCACTGCTCAGAAGTCAGTGAAGGGGTTTTACGGCAGGTCTAGTAAAGTGCAGTTCCCCAATTACAACCTAGCTGTAAAATATACAGTAGGGTTTTTTCTTTCTACTTCCAGGCAATGAGTTTTGGCCATGTCAGTTAAACCCACCTAAAAGAAGGAGAAAGAAAGAGAGAAATGACTGTTCAGTGAACCTCAGGAGAATTATGAAGTTATACAGCCTCAGAAGGATTTTAGGCAGGTTTATATTGCCCAGCTCAGCTCACATTTATATCATCTGTCTCCGTGCCTGAAATGAGCTAAGCTACGTACTTGATAGAGAACAGTACCTCTACTGACTGACGTATCTAAGAAATCTGGTTTGGATATGGCTGGATGGAACAGTAAAGAGGGTTGCTAGCTGTACAGAAGATGAACTTTGCTATAATGTATTTCAGGTAAGCAAGAACTAGATAATGCTCAAAAAAAAATTGTACATAGAGAAAAACAAAGAATCAGTAAAGAGCTAGGAATTTTTTACAAGGTAAACGCTCCCATGTGAACTTAGTTATGTCCAAACTACTGCGTGAACTTGGAGGAGGAAAAACTGCAGCAATCTCGAAGGCTGTGCTGCAAATATAACTGTTATTCTAGATAAAAACATAAACATATCCTAATTCACTGTAATTACCCAGTTGTGCCTGGATTTTGACTATGTGAGACACTGGGAAAGTCTTCTAAGAATCTAGAGATATTCTGAAGCATAATGTTCTGTCAGTGAAGATTTATCTACAGTTTCACCTGATAAGATTTTTCATCTTGTTTTGAACAGCATAATTTACCATACTCAGCATGCTGTATTGCATTCATATATGTAGAGGAGAACTGAATTGATTATCTTCAGGCTTCCTGCCACTGAACTCAGCAAATTAGCTGCTCATGATTCCAGCAAATGACTGCTCTTTTTTTTTTTTTTCTAGTGCTCCAGGAGAAATTGAACTGCAAAGCTTTGGCTGGGAAGCTAAGAACTTGTTTAGAAACTCCCCAAAGAGGAAGGAGATACATAGCTGCTGTTATAATTAGTAAAGTAATGCAGCATCATATGAGATGGTTACGGTATCTCGGAGAACCCAAAGAAATTGAGCTCCATTTCTCTTGGTGTCTTTTCTGTAGAGGTGGGTCAGCTGATGCGTATTGCATTCAATGGTAATATGCAGTTTTAGCAAAGCTGATGGAGGCTGGTCTGCCTCCTTGCAGTCCCCAGAAAGGTCCTAGAACACACACTCGTTAAATCTGATGTCTAATGTGGGCCGGATGAGAAGTCCTTCAGCCAGCAAGGATTTACCAAGAGCAACCCATGCTTGGCTAACCTGACTGCCCTCTGTGGTGAGGTAAGAGTCTACATGGAGCTTTCCCAGCCTCCTCCTTTGTAAGCCTAGGAGGTTGGGTTGGATGATCAACCCCTTAGAGTGGCCCAACCTTGCCTGCAAGGTTCTCTGGAAAGGAAATTATAAAACCGTAGAGCCAAACTCTTCTTGGTGCTGGCAGCTGGGAAGTGGCTGGACATTATAGAGACTTCCTGACTAGGCAGCAGTGGATCAGGTCACCCAGAGTAACTGTGACATCTCCAGACTTAGGGGATTTCAAGACCCACCCAGATAAAAACCACTCCTGACCTGATGTCATGCTGGTGACAGTCCTGCATCAGGCAGGAGGCTGGGTGAGGTGTCCTCCAGAAGTCCTTTCCAGTCAACACTTCTACTATGATATGATTCTGTGAAAAGAAAGGAAAAGAAGAAAAAAGGGAGAAAAAAAAAAAGAAAAAAACAAAAAAAGAAAAAAAAGAAAAAAGAAAACAGAACAAAGAAAACAGAAAAAAGAAAAAAGAAAAAAGAAAAAAGAAAAAAGAAAAAAGAAAAAAGAAAAAAGAAAAAAGAAAAAAGAAAAAAGAAAAAAAGAAAAAAATGTGGGATCTGAATAATAAATTTTTCACCTTCGGACATTCACCAACACTATTTTGTTTTGAAAGTGGATTCCACATTGAAATAGATCAGATTTTTGGTTCCCATTTAAAAAAAAAATGCTAGGATCAAGGAGCAATAAATGCAGTCAGAAAATATGACAGAAATCAGGCAAAAATATTTTAGCTTAGGTTATCCAGGACTAGGTAGGACAGAAAACCCATCAGAGACATGGCAAGATCTGTGTGCCCATTGGAGAGAGAAGTTCTGGTTCAGTGAGCTGAAAACATCAGGAGCCAACACTGATAAAACCAGTACCCATTGCAAGATCTTCCAATCAAATGACCTGTTCCATTCCTAACATTCGAATTGTACAATTATACACCCAGACTGTATATGCAGACTATATAAAACTATATAAAAACCCAAGAATTTTTACATTTAGGTATTGAACTGTACTGAGCACCTTACAACTGCAGCAACCACATTTACTGATACTATTTATTTTATTTCTTGAGCAACTTCTACCCTGGAAGTCAGTCTCTGAGGTAGTATAATGTCGGAGGAGCTGACATTACTGGCATTAATCCTTTGTCTCGAGTAGGGTATGGTGGCAGAGGAACCAACAGGGGAGTAGGTAGAGGAGATCGTAGAAAGGAGAATTCACACACCAATTATTCTCCATCTTATCTTGTTGCTGTGGTGCCTGGTCATGGACGAGGTGCACAATTAAAGTGCTTTAAAAACACATGACAAAAATGGCCTCTGTCCAAACCAGCTTACATTAAATTTCCCATAACAGAAAAAAAAAACCCCTTCTCTCTTCAAAATTAATGCAGTTATCCATGTCTCTCTAAGCATGGATGAATCCCACATGACTTTAGAGTGGCATAGAAACGGCAGAAATAAAAGTCTTCAGAAGAAAAATCACAGCTTTAATGGAACAAGGCACCCTTTACATGTCTCCACTCCACGGAGACTCTCTCAGATGCTCCCTTTCAGTTGAGAGGGAATAATTTGGCATAGTGTATCTGGGCCCCATGTCCGGTCTAGGAGTTAATCCATGTTTGGTCCATTATCAGAAGTAGACTGGCTGCCTTTTCTCCTTGGCCAGTTATACAAGATGTGTCTATTTCTGCAAGCAAGGATGAACCACGCTCAATGAGTAATATACAGTGCTTGAGTAAAGTGCATGTGATATTAAAATCCTGGGACTGACGTGGTTCCCAGTAGAGGCCAAAGTGTATATGAGGATGGATTAAAAGAAAATGCACATAGGAAGAACGGCTGTGTCAAACGTAGGTTGTTTCCCAAGATAGAACAAGGCTTCTGGTGTCCATGTAGGACAGACACAACCTCCTGCCTGGGTGACACCCAAGCTCACACTCATCCTTGCAAAGTTCATTAAAGCCAGTGCTGCTAAATCAGAGTTGGCTACTAAGGAGATACACAGTGCATTTCCCACACTTTATGGTAAAAAAAAAGTAGGTTGTAAACTCCTCAGGGGAGGATTTGTATCTTCCTATGTGTTTTTATAATGCTAAACTCGCATTCCCAGAGGTAATTGTAGCTGTAGCACAAATAATAAATACTAACAATTATCACTAAGGAATAGATGATAAACAGTGGATATATTTTTTTAAATTTTGCATTCAGAATGAAATGTTTTTTCATTGCAAAGATACTGTGTATAGACCACTGTATAGTTATCATGTTATTAGATTAACAAAATGCTTTTATAGTTAAATTATCACTGTGTGGCACAATCCTTAAATTATTTAAAATATAGTATGTCTTCTTACTTAATTGTTCTTGATCTCAGTTTATCTTGTTATTCTACTGTAAAATTACAGAGAAACAGCCTGCACTTTCAATTTTTTTTAGGGGGGGGGTGCATTTTTAAATATAAATTAAGATGAAGTCTTGAACATTTCATTAAAAACCTGAAAAATTTAAAAATGTTGCTGGCGCATTTATATTTATGGAAATGAAAACATTTAAATAATTTATGAAAAATGTTTAAACTGATTTAACTGTGCAAGAAATTGTGCCAACAGTTGCCTCAGTGTAAGTTTGGAGTAGCTGTATCAACAGACTGCCAGATTAAAACAAATTTAAACACAAATTGGGTTGTGCCTTATATCTGCTCACACTGGATAGGTTTAGAGTCTAGTTGCTTTGGGAGGGCCCTTTTAAAGAAACAAAATAAGCACGTGCTATGATATAATTATTTGGCTACTTATTAATGTATTTCAGAATTCTTCAGGGATCAATTTTCTTTATATATTTAGAGAAATAATTTTAAATGGACCATGTCTATGAATACCTGCAAGTTATTTTCCTGCTCCATAACGGCAGACTGTGCTTGTACAATATCTTTTTGCAGAAATATGTCTAAGAGCCTGAGGTGTAAGGGCAGAGTCTAGGACAATGGTATCTTGCAAGTGGGGCTTATTCACCTATGCAGTGAAGTTTTGTAGACCAAGCACCCTTAGGAACATATTTTCTTTCCATCCAGGACAGGTTATACATAATCGGAGATAATATTTTAAAAAAAATTTTTAAAATTTTAAAAAACTTCAATATTTTAAAAAATGCGATAGACTATATAACAGAATACATCGTAGCCTTCTTAATCATTTTGTGAAGTAAAGGATGAAGGATGCAGGACCCTGCACACAAATATTGTATGCAAACCATCTTACTCGGCTTGGTACTTGGGGGATAATGAGCAGGGACTCAGAGGTCTGGAAAAACCTTTTGTGCAACCATCCCTATGTGAGTATAAATCAAAAGCAATACGGCCTCTAGAAATCAGAGCTAAAGCTGAAGTTATGTCTGTCAAACCTCCATTTCTCAGGAGTTTCCTTGTTTCCACCAGAGATGGTGCCGGGTAGGAGCAGAGCGTCTTGCAGGCGGTCCATGCGTAGGCAGCGAAGCCAGCGGTGCCTCTGCCTCTGCACGGCGCTCGCCGCGTCTCAGATCTCAGCTCAGCTCTCCACCGGTTGTAGTACAGCTATGTGATCTTGGAGAAAGCCCTTTAATTTCGTCTCCTCGTTTTCTTTTCACTTGAACAATACACTTTCTGCCACTTAGAAGAAACTACTTATTTCTCTACTGAGTTTGGACTGTGGCATGGACTTTCCAACACAAATAAGAAATAATCTATCATTTTTCATCTGTAATAACTCTTCCCCCCCCCCCCCCCAAAAAAAAAAAGGCAAAAAAAGTTGGTTCAAAGCTGGGACAGGCTGTGATCCTTTAAGGAGTAAAGACATCTTCCAGTCTGGAGACTTTTGTGCTGCTGTGGCTACACGGCTCTTACCAGAGGAGCTAAAACTGCAGGAGCTGCAAGGCGGTGAGAGCAGGACAGATCTGGTCTTACCAAGATAGGGGTCCTTGGGCTCCGTGCATGGGAGCGCGTTTTGAGGGAAAAGTCCCCCTTTGCAGCAAAAATACAGTTTGAAACAGTCCAGGGAGAGGGAAAGCACCAGGGCAGGCACTTTCCTGGGCTTCAGCATGCCGCTCCGTGTGCTCACTTGCTATTTCTCTTGAAAAAAGTTTGATTAGGTTCAGGTACACTATTTTTTTTTCTCTCTGACCATTCAATTTTCTCAAGCAAGGAGCAAGCCGCTTCTCTGAATACAAATTTGGCTGCTGTCAGAGCCGAGTTTGATGAGTTTCTTACACATGGAAAGCGAAGCCTTGTGAGCTCTGTGTGAAGACCCTGGGTGCATGTGACACCCAGACCTGCCCAGTATATTTTGACCACTTCCCTCTCATTTCTGTTCAGTCTTATTAATTCTAAATCCCTCTGCTTCCCTTGTCTTTTAAATGCTATTTGTACCATTTTATCCTCGCTGTTCATTTTTTTCCCTTCTATAAAAAACAATAGAATATTAATGTGGCATAAAAAATCGGTCTGTGCTGGTAGTCTCTTGAAACCATTGATGAATCCATGAATAAAATATGAATCTTTATTTTGCTTGTGGTATATCATATTTCATGTGTTTATTATATTTCCTGCAAAGTAAGCTTGTCCAACAGAGTTTTTGTTTGTTTGTTTGCTTGCTTTTATTTTAGGTAGCCCTTGATTTATTAACCTTTGGAAAAGCTAATGTCTGATGTAGTCTTACATGAAACATGAAACTTTCATTTGGATCAATTTTCTAGTCTCTCTCATCTGAAAAAAGAAAAAGAAAAAAGAAAAAAAAGAAACCTTGCTTATCCCAGGAAAAGCATATTTTTTTATCCTTGTGCTGTTGAGCCGCATCTTCCAATATTACCTTGGCCTAAGAAAAAGTCTTTTGAATGCGATGAGTGATGTTCACTATAAAAAAGTCAAAATCCCCAATGCTGGGGTATTGTAACAGGAATGTTATTTTCTTTGGAAAATATATCTTTCTTTGGCAATCTTAATCAACATTTTTATTCCAATTGTACACTAATTTGAAAGTTTAAGTGTGTGGTTTGTTTTTTTTTTTAACTATAATTATGCCTTAGTCTCTTTGTGCAAGACTGATGGCGATATAAATCTGAAGTAGTTTTTCTGGAGATGTCTACACTGCCTACAGTTCTGCTGGTTTACTGACAAACGATCTGCTCATTTGGGTGGCATGTTCTTGAGATAATCTTATCAGAGATGTATTTTTTATAACATCGATTTTCTAACGGAGGCAAAAGACATTTAAAAAATCATTTAACAGAGGCAAAAGACAGTTTTGAGTTACATCTGTGAAACAGAGACAAAGAATGCATGATGAACAACTGTCACTTCAAGGGATGATAACAAACATAACTGCTGGCATAAGTTAAGAAATCACTACCTGTTTAGGCTCTTTTTGCTGTCCCTATGGGGCACATAGCATTTAGAATATAGATCTACCTGCTCCAGAAATACAGGTGAAAATCCTGATAAGCTGAACATGACAAGTTCAATTTGGAGAAGAAAAGTTTACTCTTTTAATGAAAATCGTATTATGCATTTAGAACAATGCATATAGAAAAGAGTAAGAAAGATGCCTGAGACTCCTTAAAAAAATTAATATAGAAATTACAACATTAATAGGCAACATTAATATACTAAGCCTTTTAAAATTCACTCTGAAAGAGGTATTTACAAGTTTGGTAACTGTATATAGTATTATGATAGCTTTATAATTGTATTGTAGGCATATTTCTTATTAAATATTTCTCAGGTAAACTCTGCCTCATGCTTAATATGGCATTAGGTCCTCAAGCTCAGCAATGGCCATCCAAAGAGGAGACAAGCAACAAGGAAGCTGAAATCCATGCAGAGTTTTGGTTTAAGCTAGAAGGGTGAGGAAAAGCTGACTGTTGGGTAATGTCCCCTAATAAAAGTCTTTTAACATCACAAGCCTAAGCAGAGCTTTAAGGGAAAATGTAGTATTTGGCTTACAGTACTTTCTGTAGTAGGTTAATATTTATTGCTAATGATTAATGACATAGTGGACAAATACCACTGTATGATGGCAATGCAGTATAGAGGATTTTCTTTCTTTCTTCTTTCTTTTAAAAAAAGTTCACCTGCACAACACATCCAAAGCAGTTTTTCCTTCCTAAATTCCACTAATTCACTCCAGTTCCTTAAAATATAAATCAGGTGATTAGTAACTAGGAAAAAAAATAGCCACTACTATTTTCCAAGAGTGTTGCCTATTTTAGGTGTAGTCATTACAGTGATGTGTGATCCATGTGAGCCTGGGTTACCTTGCCCCCCCCAAAGATCTCTAGCATTACAGGTTACAATGCAGCAAATCATTTAAGAGCTCTCTTAGAAACAAACGGATTTTTCTCCACAGATTAGTAGCAGCATCTGCCTTCCCTGTGAAAGAAGCAGGTATGGATAATTACTGAGTAATTGCAAGTGCATTTTCAGACCCTTGAGAAAGAGTGCACAGCTGGGGAGGGAGCATCTCCCACCACCCCTCCATTTCGTGACTCTGCTGCCCACCTTCTTCTAGAGACTATAACTGGCAGAATTCATAAAACACTGGCAATAATGTGCAAAATGTCCAATCGGATGAAAAAAGGAAACTCTGTGGAGTGTGTGTATAATGAAGATTAGTTGCTGCAATGGCCTGAATTGTGGCACCGAGTGGTTTTCATCAAATGAACGTGACAAATGGCACATGCAGACACAAATCAAGACCTATCCACAGACACATCGCAAGCAAACGAGAAGGGGGCTGGTTTGAAGAGACTGTTTAAACTATTCTGCTCATGACAGAAAATAAAAGATGATGATAGGACCTACATTACCTAAAAAATTAAGTGAATTTGCTGAGCAGTGAGAAAATACATCGTGTCCTCTTTTCAAGGAGGAATCATAGGTTTCCACTATTTTGTTTTCTTTTTTTCTTTTTTTTAGTGAAATGCTTCCTAGAGGAATGACAGTCATTGTCTCTTGTGGAACTCAGACAAAAGAGACAACTTTATCGATTGCTACTTCTTACTGCAAAGTTATAATTAAAAATAAGTATTAAAACTGGTTACAGTATAACCTGGCACTCTATAGCTGGCTGTGTACAATAAAAATCACATCATGTTCTCCTCGTCAGAAAAGCCATCACCGATCCAATTTCAAAGTTCTGCAGTGGTAATTGAAGGCTGCAGGAGGTTGTTCAGCAAAACTTAAGATTAGGACTTAGCTGAGAACATGTCAGCATGCAGCTACATCTCAGCCCCACCTTGTGCAAATTCTGGGTAGGCAGTGCTGCAGAATAGGGCTTCATATTACGACGAGCTGAGAAGTCTATCACTCTGCATACTCAAGAATTAAGAGTATTTAAAGTATATGCCAGGCAGGGGATAAGTCTTACTTTTTGTTAGCAATTAGTTTTAAAAAAAGGTATTGATCTTTTATAACTGCTAATGTCTGTTCTCTGACAGCTCGGTTGGGTTTTTTTGGCTAGGAAGAAGAATGATAACACTGCAAGATGATCAGTCTCTGAGAGTGGAAAACCTTTCTCTGAGTACCTAAACAGGATGAATATATATGCCATAAATATATTTATAGATATGGTCAGGATAGTATATGTTTAAACAGGAAAGGTCAGGAATAAGCCTTCAGGAACCTCATTTCGGAGAAACCGAAGCCTGCACTTCCGTAACTGTTTACACCCGCTCGCTCACATTTCACAGTGGAAATTGCCTCTATTACATTTTATTTTATTTTTTTCTTGGAACTGGAACTGGGTAATTTTTAAAATATAAGTAGTCTGTATTGAGATTCTCAGCCTCTAGGACATCACTGTGTAAGGATATTGTACCTTCGAAAAGCATCTCAGTGCTTGTGCAGTCTGTCCTCCTCCCCAGCACTACCCCAGAACCTTGAATTTGTCAACTTTTGTGCATTTTTTTTAAAAATGAGCAAGTACGCTGTGATCTTATCTAGCTACTGATTTGTGGTAGCTGCTGATCTTATATGCTTTGGTGGTAGATGGATGATACGAGTTGTAAATTACTAAGGCAAAGAAAAGGGTAGTCTGTGAGATTACTAATCAATTTTCTAAAGAATTATCTAGCAGAAAGGCCAGTTTAAAATTGTTTCATATTTCTTTTTAATTTAAACAAAACCATCTAAGGTGACCTGCTAGCATCTGTCTATGTTGACTTTCATGTATTTTATTGGTCTTTGAGCATTGCTTCTATTGCTCATCAGTGACTCTGAATGTCCCTGTAAAGTTTCCCAAGGAAAATAAAGATGCTTACTGTGGAAATTATTTCCCTCATTTTGGGACACATTACATTTATTAATCTAATGCTGAATCTCTTTGCATTACTGCTTTCGAAAGAGTGAACGGCAATTTAGGCTCTCCCGTGCTAGATGCTCTGCTTCTTAATGGGACATATACTAACACTCGATCTCGTGGACTGAATGAAAGAGATAAAACATGTGGAAGAAAAATTATCACCAGCCTCTTGCAGAGACACAGAGCTGAGGTGCAGGAAAACTTGTTCAAGTCAATATAAAATAGGCTGTGGCATGGTCAGGTGCTGAACTTTGATGTTGGGCTCTTCATCTCAACCGCAGGTACACACACATCTATCCTCAGAGAAATAAGGACAAATCTTTTGGGAAAAGCTAGAATGAATCAAGGAGAGAAAATTATAATCTGTTAAACTGTAAATTTGAAAGTTACTGTCAATAGGAGTAACATTACAAGAATTGCTCTCTCACTTGCATCTTTAAAATATTTAATACAAAAGCTGCTTTGATTTTAGAGTGTAGAGAAAATTATCTGTCAGCTTTTCTAAAATTTGCTATGTCTCTCAGACAAGAAAAGAAAAAGTCTTGAGGTTTAAAAACAATAATTGAAGTTTGTTAATTTGCAGCTCTTCACTTCTGCCTTCAAATAATTGTAATGTAACAGCTAAAGAAGGATGTGTGATAGTTCCTGCAATAATAACACTTACAATGAAATGATTTGGTTTTGCTATTAATACAGCTGAAGAAATCTCAGCATAGCTTTCATAAAAGCTTATTGGACTTTTCTACCCATTTCTACAATCCAACATCTGATTATCCCCTTCGTTATTTCCATCAGACACTAATAGTATTTCATGTTACTTAAAAGTCGAGGACGACTTCCTCAGCTGCTTTGAATGGGAAAGCCGCCTGGGCTCACAGTCCCTCGATTACACCCACGAGAATCTCGCTCCTACTTTAAACAATATAAACCGTTTATGTCAGTAACAGCAAGATGCTGCATTTGTTTAAGCTGCTTCAATAAAGGTAAAATACCCCTTCAATTATTTTATTTTCTCTTTAGCTTCCAACATTCTTTCTTTCTGATAGTAATTTTTATAATGAGAGGAAAATCCTGGGTAGGACAAATGGTTTAAATATTTAAATATAGAGATTAAACCAGTTGCTGTAAGCTTACTTAATCTGGAAAAGCCAAGCAGAGAAATGATAAAGTGAATTAGCAAAGACACAGCAAACAGGAGCAGGGCTTGGAAAATGCAGCGGTAGCAATGCCAAGCAGCAAAGCTTGGTACCACACTCCTGTTACCAGAAAGTCCGCAATGATTGGGAAGTTTGGTTCAGTGATCAATGACACCAAAAGCACAGGTGATTTATTCATAAAGGCTTTGCTTAGCTTTTAAGTCAGAGGGAATTTTCCCTTAGTAAGGGCTTCAGGATGAGACCCCAGATGACAAAAGGCAATAGATCAAGAAGGATGTAATAAGTTTGCGAAATGTGGAATGTCACTTCTGCACATTCAAAGTCATTTCCTAGTCCTTGTCCTAGGCTGTGTGCCAAGCAAAGCAATACCTTCATTAAGAATGAATTACAAATTTTACAAAGTAAAGACAATCTTTACACACTAGATTTATGGAAAAAAACGCCCCACGTGACTAGACTTTAGCTAAATATTACAATATTTACAGAAAAGGATGTAAACCTTGACAGTGAGGTGATACAACTGACACCAGCTCTTTCTTTTCCTTTTAAACTCCAACAGCATCAGCAAGTCTTTGCTTTTATTGGACTTCAAGTATCACTTGCAAGCCCTTGAAGAAGAATAGAACTAAAGGTTTATCACAACAGGATCAAAATGAAAGATGTATGCTTTCTTCTTCAAAGATCTTGTTAACTTGTTAAGGAGCACTTCTCGGTGGTTTTTTTTTGCATGTGTCTGCGGCAGTATATACAGGAGAAAGAAAATGAAACACCACTTCGCAGCAAAGAAAGTGGTTTTTTGCTCTTTATTTTCAGTGTTGCTCTCAAGGACAATAGGTTATTAGTGGCCTTTCACTCTCCAGTGTAGGAACTTTTCAGGCTTCAGAAATTTTACCCTGTTGAGTGAATGCAATCCATTGAATTTCTTTATTACTTTCATGTTGCTAAGGTCTGTTTCGATTTTTGATAGAATAATTAACTGCTACTCAAAACTGGAGAATGAAACTGGGAGCATAAAGGTAACAACAAAGAGCTTCTCAAATAACCTAGGAACAGTATGTACTGATTTTTCTTGTCTAGCTACCAGTTCTGAAAAATCAGGGGAAATCATTTTTGATTGGCTTTAACAAATGCATTTTAAAACCTTTTGAACTAAAAAGTAAAACTAAAGGTTTTCTTGTGAAATTAAAACCTCCACTTGTTATGGGCTTCTAAAAAGTTTGAGATTGTTTAATATTAAATTTTTAAAAAGTTGAATGCATTTCATTTAGTAAAACTTTGAAATTATTAGCTTGGGAGTTTTTTCCCCAAATTTTATCATCCTTTTTCTGATTAAAAAACTTAAGGGAATTGGTAAAGTACTGTTATATTAGCAAGATGAATTGACTTGTCTCTGTATTTTTGGAAGAGCTATAGGCAAAAAATTCTCCTAAGGACAAGTCTGATTGACAGACGAGAAAAGCAATGACAGTATCCACAAAGGAAAAAAGTCACGTTGTTTTTTGTTAGCAACTATTAGGCTTCTCCCTTACCCAGAGATAACACTAAGCAACGTATGTTTAATTATGTTGTCCCCAAAAAGCATGTATGTGTGGACTGTGAAACGGAAGGGAAACAATTTCCTCTTTAGTTGAAAGGGTTGGTAGAGGTCTATGCATATCCTTTTGTCTTTGTAGGGCTGCACTAAGGAGCAGAGAGCACAATTCCCTCAGATGAAGCAGTTAGCATAGGAATTGATTGCAATGGTTTCATAAAGGTAAAATCATTTTTTACTTGGGGGAGAGGAAAAGAATATTGGACAAGTGCTGAAGACGCAATTCCCAGCAAACCCTGTCTTTTTTGAACATCTCTGGTTTAGTGCACGGCTGGCTTTGTGTGCCATCCCCACTTACATTCACGTATCGCATTACACACTGTAATGGACGGGGATGCAGCAACTGGCATCTGATATTCAAAGGGATCACTTTTCTGAAAACTGCGGAAAGGGCAAGTCTTTCACTTCACCTAAGCTAAAAAAATATTTTCAATGTTGTTTTCGTTGTTATCTAGAGCTCAGTAACTGAAACATGCAAGTAGAAAAGTAGTGAGTTCAAAATCCTCTGAATTTGTATATCTCTACATATAATTTGTAATGTAAAAGGCACACTATGGGATATTGTCTGCCAAGCAAACAAGAGAGTAAGTAAGTCACCTAGAAATACAAACCAGATGAAGCCATCAGCAATGATTCACTGTGTAAGTGCATCGGGCAAAATGATTAAAATTTTAAAAAATAAAAATTTTAAAAATTCTTTCAAAGTTCTTTGTATAACCATCTCTGTAATGGTCCCCTAAGAAACCGTGGAGATGTCAACAGCACTGCGACGTGCAATAAGGTGCCACATTACTGTGACAGCAGTTGCAAGAATTTGACCATTAAATCTTCATAGTGAGATCATGGTATGGGGCACTCCAGAAAAGGCAAAGTCCACAAAATTTAACCCCTGAAGTCAATGCCATTTGAAGTTATGTCATAGCAAATAGCTCTTTATTCCACAAAGGTGTTTCAACAAAAGCTCATAACTACTTTGTAAACCATCAAGTAAGTTTGGCTGTTGCATTTTTTCTATTCCATAGGCAAGTTCTTTATTGCTCCTATTGAAAAACTAGTAATTCTGGCTACATTTGCTGACTTACTTCTTAAAAGTGTTGAAGACTTGGAAAATTTTACTGCTTCTATTGTAAAGGTACCCTTGAGCTAATGTCCTGCAAGTCAACTTCAAGAAACTATCAGCATAGCCAGGGAAACTCAGGTGTATTTTTTTTTATCTTACTGAAAAGTTTCAAAATATTACCCACTGGAATTCATTTAAGTGTCAAAATTGGTATCAAAAAAGTGGAAAAAAACTGTCAAATAATAAATAAAAGGAAGAAAAGATGTGACACATTTATTCAGTCCATCACTAACACAAGCCAGGGTCACCTGTCCTAAAAGCATTACCGGTAGATGTTTATTTAATCATATTTGAAAGCCTTTACTTCACAAAAAATCTATATTTTCCGCAATCTACTCCAGCTTTTAGCTATCCTTACTGTTACAAAACTGAAAGATTGTCCTAATAAGCTCCCTTAGGGATTATTTTATCCAGGCAACACAAAACACTTTACCCAGAAAATTACCCTCAAACCATTTTATTCCTAATACAATTTTTCCAGCCCCACCCTGCAAAGGGCATGGGCTGGACCTGGCCAGATCCAACCTGCTGGGCATGCAGTAGATAAAAAAAAGCTCAGTCATTCAAATTTCTACCATGATCAAGCAGCAATATGAAAGAAAATACCACCTAGGTTTGGACTGAGGAATTAGGGCTCCTGCAGCACGGGAATAATAATAGCTGGGGAAAAAGGCAGTTGGGCAGGGGAGGTGGAGCAGGAGCAGGGTTGGTGGTGCTGCTCGGGAGTCGAGGGTTGGCTATCAGTCACCTGGCAGCTGCTGAGCCATCAAACCACTCCGAACTCTCCTGGGTGTCTGCATGCTTCTCCCTTATACAGGATGGCTGCAAATCTCATGCAGGAAGGACCTCTGAGCCCTCCTGCTAAGGGAAGCTAATTACTCTGCCAGGTCTTGATATCTCCCAGGGATCGTGATCCACCGCCCCGTGGGCCTGCAAGCTTACACTGTGTTTGATGGATGATGTTCTGTGCTCAGAAACACACACATAAAACTTCACTTGACTTTGGATTATCCTGGTATGTTTATAACTCAAAGGGCAGCTTTTATTGAAAAGGTTCATTTATTGGAATAAATTAAATCCAGACATGTAGAAGGTATTTAAACTTTGGAACAGCGGAGACCATTTGTAAATAGAAGCAATCAAAGCAGACAGTGTTTAGACTATAGTGGAGACATCAAGGGACAGCTTGTAAGATAATGTATTAGAATTATACAGCGATCTTGTCATCGGTGACCCAAGAGTGTTTATAAAAGTTCGCTGCTGAAACTTTTTGAACCAATATGCTGTTCAGAATAACCTTGGCATAAAAAAAGAGCAATCAACTGTCATTAATTATGAATACGTGCAAAGAGGATATAGCTTTGTGCAAAATCAAATAATTTAAAAACTCAACATAAAGAATGCTCCTCTATCAGTAAACATGATCCTTGCATTACCTTTTTCTCTGGGTGATTTAAGAGAGTAATAATGAGGTTATTGCGTACGAAAAGAAAAGGCCAAGTCCTCAGCTGTATAAATCAGGCTCAAATGTCAGCAGGTTACCAAAGTCTAACAACAGAACTACTGTAAATGACTGTGTGCAGTCATCTGCCGTAAATGTGATATGAAAAGCGTTAGTTAAAACCTCAGTGGTAGGTACAGTATGACATAACATGCCACGTTATGACATAATGTAAGAGCTGAGCAGGAGCAGCTGTTTTCAATACCAAGGAAAAAGTGATTTCATAGTAATGCACCTGTTCCTCTAATTAGTACACGGAAAGATTATTTTTTTTCCTTAATCAGAGTGTCACAGTGCTAAACAGTTTCATTACAACAGCCAGAAAATAATGTGATATAGAAAATATGATGTTTAAAAATGCTAAACTGCACTTTTAAATGAATTTAATAACAGAGCAAAGGTTATAATGCTTTATAACAGATAAAAAGATGTCATGCCCATGGTAGTGGACCCTATATTGTGTAACCTGGTACAAATGTCATGAGAAAATAAAAGAAACAGAACTTGAATTTTTATATTTTAATATTATAGTCTGATTTTGTTGAAATTATCAATGTTTTGCTTGGATTCAAAAAGAAAATAGCAGTTGAAATTTTCTTCCAAAGAGGAATTCCAAATTTCATTGAAATTTAGTAACACCATTTTACCTTCTTATTATTTAGCAGCAAAAATTAGCAGAGCTTTATATTCAAGTACATAGCTGATTTTTTTCTTACTGTATTTATTCCTTTCCTTACTATTCACACAGTGACAGCATCAACCAGACGCATGGCTGGAACTGTATCTCCTCATACTAGGCACTGTATAAGCAAATCGAGCTTTTCGGGAACCTGAACTATTTATAGCTGAAACAACACGTTTGCCCGCGAATACTCTGCCTTAGTTATTCTCTCTCTGCTCAACAAAAATAAACTACCTGAAACCTTCTTATATTTTTCCTGACAAAGGTCTTAATTTGCTGTACCCCCCAGCAGTTTTTGCTTTCCTCCTCCTCTGAATCTCCGTACCAGCACTTCTCTGTCCCACTCCATTGCTAACTCCTCACCACATTTTCGGGGCTCTTTCATTTTCTCCCGTTCTGGACCAGTCCCGACTGTTTCTCAGCCACTCGCGGCTGCTGGCTTTCCCATCTCTGCTCCTTTACGGTGGATCTCGCTGGACTTTCACTGTTCGGCTAATGCAGCTTTTACAGTTTTGAGAAGGTGTGGGGCGAGGTTTATGAGTCCTGTCTGTAGCCATTTAAGGTTATCATATTTAAAGGTGTTTCTCCTTATGTATATCATACATCACATAACAGACTGTATTTACGTTACAGATGCGAGCCCACAGTTTCTGCTCTCTGACACAAGAGCAGGGATAGACTAGCTTCTTAAACCCTGCTGTAATTACTCGAGGTTTTCAGCGGTGTGTGAGCAGAGCCGGTTGTGGAAGCCATCAATCAACCACACTTTTTCCTGGCCCAAATGTTTATCATTAATTTGTTCTCAGAACTATTTTCATTGTCTGTCATCTGACAAGTAAAACCTGATTTTAGTTTCACCGCAGCTTCCTGCATCAAGGCATCAGCTTTCATCCTCCTAATTATTCCGGACTGACATGTACTTTGGATTTTTTGCACTTCAGCCCTCTTCCATTTAGTACATTTAGTAACAACGTAATAATGGCATTTAACTCCCCCCCATGATGGGAGATTCGACTAACATTTTCTGTCAATGATGCAGCCTCACAGTCTGGTTTTAAACGGCTCACTCCATTTTGGGAATCAATACTGCAAGATATATATATGGCTTTTCAATTTCTCACAAAGCGGCACTTTAATATGTCCCACGGGGCCATCAGATGACCTAGGAAAACCTACACGCATTCTCACTCTTGGCTTGGCTTGACCTGAAATTAGTAAATCCCTTTCGTTTTCTCTCTCTCAGAAATAATGAGCTCTTTCTTTGCCTGGGATATATTTGCATACTTCCACCAGACAAGGCAATGGGGAGAGCCTGGTTTATACCTTGCTAGAGTTCTTCATCTTTATTCTTTGTTTTTGCAGCACACTGCTTTAAATCAAACTCATGGCAAACCTTTGTGAAAAAAGGCTTTTTGTGAAAATATTTATATCCCCAGTCTTTATAACGGGAAAATTCTCACCCAGATTCTCTTCTTTCCAGAGAAAAATAAATGTGCTCAGGTACAGCTGGTGGTATTACATTAATTAGTACTATAACAATAATTATTAATGAATTAACATCTCCTCAACATTCTTAGAAATGTGAATAATGAAATATAATTGCCTATACTGTGTTGGAAGTTCACAGCTAAATCAAATCATCAATAAATAAAAGAAAATGAAGCTATGGTGATCTACTCAAGCTGTGGATTAGAAAAAATTTGATGTCTTTGTGAAAAAGATCCATGTGACCAGGAGAGGACTAGGTAGGAGAAGAACAGTTTCCATCCAAAATAGACTTTTCTCAAAAAAATAAACATTAATGGTATGCAGAGATGAGTATCAATATCTGTAATTCAGCATTTATTATCTGCTGACACTGGAGAATGCATCGCTACTTCTGAAGTTCATAAGTAACACAAAAAAATTGTCTTTAGTGACAGTTCAATGAACCATTTTTTGGGTTAAAATTTTACCAGAAAAAACTTGAATAGGCCAGTGATAATTATAAAACACTGTTAGTGCTTGTAATCTCCCAATGTTGTTTCCCTCTCTTTCACTTTTGCTGTTCAGCTCTGATGTATGTCTACTTAATGCAAGTGTTCCCAGGAATTATGGGAGATATCAAACTTTTTTTGGCTTGTTCATCAGCAACATATACAAAAGATCTTATTCAGGATTCCTAGCAGTTTCCAAACAGTGCCTAAATACTTGCCTTCTAAAAAAAATAATAGATCAATCATACCTGTGCGAGCTTTTACAACAGTTACAGTGTAAATGTCAAACTCGGGCTATTCCTGTGTGGTAATAGTTCTTCTAAACGTGTTACCAAGGTGCTGTAAGGTATGTGCCACATGTGACACATTCAGACAAAAAGTATATTATGGGAGCAACGGAACAGATTATTCCAATGTTGTGTTCGCTCGTAGGAAGCCTGCAGGAGATCAAATACAAGTGTGCACTTTCTGCTGACATCTCCGTGGACTCACACATTCCTCGGATGCGACTACATTGGAATAAGGATTTTCTGAAACATTTTATTGATATAACTTATGACACAGATGACAAGAAACTATTATATTGCAGCTTTCAGGCATAAAGGGCAGAAGCTTTTAATCTAAAGAGTTAAGACTTTTACAACTGCATTTTACAAGTAAAAGAAGCAAGTGCCGTTAGTCCATTTTTCTACTTTTGTTTTTCCTCAATAATTAATAATTTGTATTAGTATTGCTACTGAAACTATATTTAAGAACCTGAATCTGCCCTCACCTATGCAAGCCCACTTCACCCTTTAAGCTTCTCAGGGCAGATACCGATGTCCAGCTGATGGCTCACTGGCTGTCTGGAGTTTGTCTACATGTTTCTATTTGCACCCAGGCAATTCTCCACCATCAAATAGTATTAGAAAGGTCATTGTAAATGCAACCTCTGAGTAAACTGCTATGCTGTAATCTTCCTCAGGGTATCGCTCTAGGACACAGGACAGTTGACCTGAACTCAAAGCCTTGCTATGTGTATTTTGATTCCTACCTCTACCTCTGCCTTACTTTCTTCGTTGCATCAGCTCTACAAAGTGTGGACTTCTATACATTCTCTCTTTTTTTTTTTTTGTCTGCCTTCAATTTAGGTACTAGCTCTTTAGGGCTCTACACTTCTTTGTAAGAGCATATCTAGCATAACAGGGCTCTGATTTGCTTGGCACCCTGGTGTACTAATCTGTGTTATGACTCCTACACAGTGTAATGCTGAAATCAGCGTAAAGCCTGTCTGAGCCCACTCTGACTGTGGCAAAGCTCAGAGCTAATAAAAACAGATAAAATACAGTGCTAGGAAAGTTCTATTTAACATGCCAGCTACTAGTATCTGGCAGTAGATAAATATCAAATATTAATATTTTTATTAACTGAGAATTCAGAAAGTAATCTAATTAGTACCCTAATAAAGAAAAATGTTTGCCAAAGAATTAATCACACCTTGCTATAGTTCACTCCATTAGTTTTGACATCTTCATTTTAAGGAACTGCCTCTGCACTCCGTTCTGGGCACCATTAAATGCAACTAATTGGGAAGAAACAGCTGTTGTTGTATCATTTACTATGACCAAGATGGAGATGTGGTTACAAAGCTTTTTGTTATAAATATTCTCAAGACAAATTCTGGTAATTCTGGAAGTCTGCAGGCTGTAGCGAGAGAGCTTTAGGAAATATATTCTCCCCAGTATGGAGACAGGGAGGGATTTCTCCACTCTCTGCTCTCTGCTGGCTCTAAGCCACCCCTTGAGCTTGTTCATGCCTTGGGGTCTTCACAGCAGCTGTAACGGGCTTGATGGGAGCTGGAAATAATGGTTGTAAAAAAGGAAAGATATTTTCCATGTCGCTTATCTACACCTCAGTTGCAAACAGAAAGAACTTGCATGGTCGTGTCTCAGAGAACAACACAGCAAACAACAGGAAAACAAAGTGATGAGGTTTTTCCAGCCCATCCTGTGTAAGCTAGCAGGGTTGTTTCCTAGAATAGACACTGAAGTCAATTTTCCAGATTAGTTTTAAGAATCCCAAGTGATGAGATCCCCTGGGGGATTTTTTTATGATACTTCTTTACCTGCTGTCCTTATGTTCAACCTTCATTTTTCGTTTTCTTACTTTTCATGAAATTACCCCAGGTTATGAAATTAAGCATGTTATGTCATTTAATTGCTCCCTTCTCTGACTCTGCAGCATAAAAAGCAGGAAAAAAATACTAGCTAAAGAGAACTAACAGATGTTGTAGTTGAAACAAAGCAATGCTAATTATTTATACTTTATGAAAAAATCCCATTTGATATTTGTAAATTTAATACCACACCGTATATAAATATTGATAATAATAGAATATAGAGCCTTCATAGTCTGTAGGCATAATTGTTTTGCCTTCACATTGCCTTATTTTACAAAAGGGAAAAATCAGTTGCAGATTTTAAACAAATTGTTTGAGGTTAGCAATCCTACCTCTTGCAGAGCGAGGAGTCAGAAACTCACTGTCTACTGCCCGTCCCTTTGCCCTAAATCTCACCTTCCTCTTTGTTATGCTATAAACTAATTCATATATATGTGCATGTATGTCAAACAGAACACATACCATGATTTAAGACGTGGTTGTGCTTTTGATTGCAAAAGGAGGACAATACAAGCTAAACACCTCTAAAACCCAAAGGCAAAATGGGAGTAAGCAGTATTATATGAGTATGGGTTTAAACAAAAAGAAAATATTTGTATGAGATGACAGAGAGGATCCAAGGAATTATCTACCTTGCCAGGCTATAAAATGAAGTGGAAAGAAGCAGCCATAAAACACTAAGTAGGAAAGGTGGTTTCATTTCTGCACCAGTTTGTAGAGCTTTTAAGTTGCATACCTTTGCTACGTCCCTACACAGCATGTATGCTGCCAAAGATAGAACATTATTTAAATTTTCTCTAGCCTCCCCATCCTTTAAGCATCACTGATAGGCAGTGTAACAGTAATCCTCACCTTCTGCCTCTTGCATTTTCTCCAAGTCTCTTTAGTAGCTCATATTCATGTGCTTCCAATAAAGAAGGCTTTCTGCTGATAAAACTCTTACATATTTAAATGGCATTTTCAAGCGAATGTAGCCTTCTTTTCTAAACTTCCAGTCAAGACAAGCAAAAAAAAGCCCAATTTAAAGGAAGGAGGCTATCAACCAGATGGGTAAAAATATGTTCTCTGTGTGCCTGCACTAAAATGAGAGAAGTTATAAAGCAGGATGAATTGGTATTCTAAAACATGTTAATGTTGTCTCTTTACTGTCCTTTTTCTTTTATAATACTTGAAAAATATTTTTTTCTTGAGTAAAAAGTCAGGCTGGAAATCAAGCCTCCCTCCAATCTCAGCTGGTGAGTCCTGGGAATTGAGAGTGCAGCAGGACTGCAAAAGGTATTCTTGAGAAATTTTGTCTTCAGATTGCCAGAACCAAATCATCCCCAGGACCAGTGAAACCAGCAGTTTGGAAAAGTGATTCACGCAGTCAGAACTTTGTGTCTACATTCAAACATCTAAATAAATGGTCTAATTTAGTGTCATGCTGGGTAACCAATGTCCTCTTTTGGACTTAATGAGACCATTGAATGAGATGCCTCAGTGTAGCTAAGGAACATAAATTAAGGCAATAATTTTTCAAAAAGTTTGTTCAAAAGCTTTGATTGCTTAGTGGAAGCAGACCTCTCTGTAAAGCTTACTCATTATTAGGGCTGTAGGAACAATACGTAGGAGCATATTATCAAGGCAATGTTAATGACAGCATTTTGACAGCTAACCCAAACCACAATTCATTCCTAGCAGGAGCTAGCCCTGAATGGTTTACCTCAAGAAAGCAAGTGCTTCAGCGCTGTTTGGCGTTTCAGATATATTCCTTGTTGGAAATGCTGTGGAGAAGGAACCTGCCCCAGGGGCAGCCGGAATGCTTCCATCGGTCCTTCAGGGTCTCTCTGAGACCTGGGTTCAACACGAAAAGAACAGAGATTAGTATGTGAGACACAAAGAGAAAGGATGGAATGATCAGAGCCTTCCCAAAACCATTTTTCATACAAATATCTAGGCAATAAAGGATAAAAAGAGGAGTATTGAAGACTTTTTTTCCCCTGAAAGTACAAGAGTACTCTTAGTACAAGAGACTAATATCTTTTCTACATCAGAAGAATGTGGACTGACATAAATAATCTACTTAAATCTAATCAACCCCTGATTTAGAGTGCAGAGCTTTTCCCACATCCATGGATATAAGGCAAATACGCTGTAATCAGAGTAAGCACACCAAAATCAGCCTCTTTGCACTGGTGTAAAACCAACATAAATGACAAGAGAATCAGGCCAAGTGAGAAAGAAAAGAGAGGACAAATTACAAGCTGGCTCCAGGGAGCAGGGAGGGGAAAAGAAGCTTCAAAACAACACTGAAAAATGTTTTTTCCTTTCTTATCCCTACAACTGAACACACCACAAAAAGCCTCCCAAGGGACCGTCGGAGGAAGAGATCATTGTGGAAACTTCACAACACTTTAAAATGCATTTTATTTCACCCACATTCATCTGAGAGACTGGAAAAAAGAGATAAGAGGAGGAGAGAAAATGGTATGAGGAATAAAATGCTAACATATACACAAAATGTCAGAAGCACAAATAATTGAGTATCTGATATTTTGACTCTTTCAAGCTTTGTGATTCCCAAAAAGCACTTTAGGTGCATGTATTTTTTGAATGAATGAATTAAATTTACATTAATATCTTTCCTTTCACTCACATAAGATCTCAAGGCGTTTTACCAACTTGGGAGAAGGGAATCACCAATAATTACAAGGTAGCGTGAAAAGGAGCTTCCCCGTCTTTCACTCTTTTTCTGACATTTCACTATTTCTCACAACCCTGTCTGGAAAACAGCAGTGCACTGACAAAAGATCTAATTCACCCCAAAAAATGCAGGTGGGGTGAAAGTTTCTCTGCTGGGATTGCGATCCACAGGGATCCCGCAGGGACTGAGATCCTCTTTCACTGTGGCACTGGGTGTACCATCTCCCCCTTCCCATCCTTGCTGAATGTGACAGTTTCTCATTAGAAACACTAGGAAAACATTCAACTGCAGTTCTGGAAATACCATCACAACCTGAGAAAAGATTTTTTTTCTTTTCTTTCCAAAGTATTTAAAAAAAAAATCAATAAATAATAGTGGTTACTGAGAAAGACTGTATCTGCCTGCCTGGTGGGACAGGAAACTCTCCAGAGAACATATATTAATCTAATTTAAAATTTTATTTTTGTACGTGCTGTTCATTTCTACATGCTTTTTCATGTAGCAAGCTATGAAGCAATGAAATTCACTTTAATTTTCCACTTCTCTTGGATGCAATGACAAGCTTAGGCTGATTCAGCAGAGTAGAAATAATTTTGACACTTGCAGTTACCAGATGAGGTTTAATATAGGGATTCAAGTTCTCATGGGAAATCTGCAAGTGCTTGCAGATTCATAAGTTTATCCATAAATGTTTAAGAATTTGCAAGTATTAAAGGCCCATTTTCAAATAAAAAAAAAAGGAAAAAAAGAAGAAGAAAAAAAACTCTTTTAAGCATTTTGGGAATTTAACATAACACGTACAGCTCACAAAAATTCACCTCATTGATAGTAAAGCTGATCCACAGACAAAACTGTTTTGTTAGATATATTACCAGTTCTTCTGTTAAGAATAATGATTACGTCTCTCTGCGAGGCCCGCAGTATATCTGTGTGCAGATATGCATCTCCCTCTCTGAACACAAAAGCAGCCTCCTTTGAAGGCTAAGTGATTAAATCCTCCCCCTACAACGTTTCTCCAGGCGGATCTATTCCGCTAAAGCCCCCGAGCAAATCCAGATTAGGGTTTTGAAGAAAAATCTGCCAAGAGGGGCTGCGTCTGGGGGAATGTGTAACGTGTTGATACCTCAGTTTTCCTCCAAAATTCAAGCTGCCAGTAGCCTGCAGCTGTGGGTGCTTGCGGCTCCCCCGAGACCACCAGCATGCAGGGCATGAGTAAATAAATCATGCAGGCTGTGAGTAAATAAACCATGCAGGGCGTGAGTAAATAAACTGTGCAGGGAAAAAAAACCCAGAGAAACACCATTGCGCCGCAGCTCCCTGATCTGAACGTGAATATGCACGGCCGATTTCTTCGAGGGTGGCAACTGCGTGAGTCTACTGCAACCTTTCATGCTTCTCTTTCTCCCTCTATTTTTATCCCAGCTGGATACTGTTGTTTGGACAAGCCGGCTGAGGCTCGGTGCCCCGGGAGTGGGTGCCAGCGTGCTGGAGCTGGGCGGGAAGGCGGCCGCAGGGACATCTCCTCTGGCCACAGAGCAGTGGGAACTGCTCGGAGATCACCAAGTCCACTGCAAAGGCTGCTTGGCGGTTTAACGGCCTTCAGGAACCCGCCAGATTCAAACCACCCGGCTCTGCAGGGTGACCAGAGTCCCCAGGGATAACATTTCCCTCCTGAACCGGCTCTCGCTCCTGCTCACGCCCAAACTGCCTTTGCGAATGTTTCCTGCCATACCTGAGCTTCGGGCAGCTTTGGCCACGTTGCCATGTCACGATATTCCTCTGTATCACACAAATTAGTTTGAAACTACTTTTCTAAAGCAGGCCGCTTCTGAAGCTAATCAGTGAGGGTGGTGTGCCTCAAGATTCCGCGCGGGGAAAGCATTTGCATCGTGTGTTGTGTTAGCTTACCTAGAGGAATCTCAGTCATCACATTACAGTTCAATTTCTGCAGAGGATGCTGACAGGGGCTAGAATTTTGCAATTCTGGTATATTGTTTTTATTGTTATGTAGATTACAGAAAGCCTTGGCTGAACTGTACCCACCCCTACCTCCTAACTTGTTTTAAGCTGTGAGAGACCGAAAGAGTTAATGTCTCAAACACTGTGAGAGACCGAAAGAGTTAATGTCTCAGACATTGTGGCGACTTGAGGCGCTATTTGCATGGCGACTGCAGGGCGGCGAGCACGGGGTGGGGGAGAGCGGGACCGGGACGTGCGGGACGGGGGGGAGCGCGTCGCAGGACGCGCGGTTCCGGGTTCCGCCGGACCTGACCGGGCACGGCCAGAGCTCACACGGGGTGGAGCTGAGGAAGGGGCTTGCGACCGCCCCCCTCCCCCAGCGCCTGCGCAGAAGATTGAGAACTTTCTAGAACAAGAACCATGTCAGTCCTGAAGGGGCGTACCTGGAGGCGGGGATTGGCTTATAAAAGACACGCCCCCCTCCTGGAACAGCGCGCATGCCCACCACTGGAGGGTTGCCATGTCTGTCATCACCATCGTGGATCCTAGGGCGGTCATACCTTTTCTTTCTCTTTCCTTCTCTCTTCTCCTTCCCTTTCCTCGCTTCTGTCTCCCGCTGCTCTTCCAATAGATGCAAGTTGGGGATAAATTTTGATGGGTTGCCCGGAAAATAGCTCTGTTGCCAAATCGCCTCTGTTCGTTCGTTGAGCTCGCCAGTTCGTTAAGTTTGTCTGTTTGTGGAATTTGCCAGTTAATAAAGTTGCTGGCCAGGCTGTTCCTCTGAGTCATTGTCGTGACTCCACCGACCACACGGCTCTGCCGAGCAGAGATCGGCCTGTGTCGGTACGCAAACCGCCGGGGAATGGAAAAGATTCACCCCTCTCGCAACCCGCCGGCTGGGACGAGACATAAGCACTTAAAAACACACTGCTGGAGCCAAGCTCTGCCTTACTCGGAGTATCTGAATGTCCTCCACGTGCTCCAGCAAGACCTCCAGATGACATGAAAGTCTCCTCAGACACCTGAGCTACTCATCTTAAGATACTTGATGTGAATATACTTGACAATCTTCCCCTCCCTTTGGTCATTTTTAATGTTATTTGGCTTTATTCACTCTTACCATATAATGGCTTTAATGAGAATGGACCTCCATCATTGCTGTGTTTTGTTTGAAAACAGCTATTTATAGAAATTTCTACATGTTGCTGGTCACAGCACCTAGAGATTAATATTTAGGGTGACAGTATGCGAACACATAGTAAAAGAGAGCATCTATAAGATGTTCAGAAACAGGGGCAGGGAGGGTGTGGATAAATAATGGAATTTTTGTAATTTTTAAAAGTTTTATTTTGTTTTATAACTGCAGAATTATCGCCAATGAAGACAGTTTTGCCTTGGGTAGGGTGGCAATATGTCCCAAAGCCTCAGAGGGTGACGGCTACTATCACTTACGCTGCAGGTGTAAAATTTATGCATAGGGAGATAAATGATTTACTTAAAACTATACTGCAAGTCTATGGCATGGAGAATTAAATCTCAGTCTCCTAGCCTCAATACATTAACCGCAAACTCTTCTTTCCCAACATATAAATATTTGTAAGCAGAATTTTTCTGTTTAACAACTTGATGTTTTGTATGCTAAAAGATCATACTTCCTATCTGTGGATTTCTGAGTCCTGGCCCCAGAGTCACAGCATCTTATTATGAACAAGAAGTAGTAAGCAATACATTGGAACCTATTGCTACTTTTATCTTCTGCAAGATTTTCTCTAGGATCTGTTATCCAGGCATCAGTCTATTCCCCAGTGGGAGCAGGTGGCTGTTTCTCACAAACACGCAATAAATGATATTACCAAAAGCTACATAAATAAAAAATAAACACCACAAGAAATTTCATGGCATCTTGGAATATACTGAGGCAGGGAAGGATTTGTGACGGAAGGTGAGGAGCCGGTTATAGTTTAGCAGCGCATAAATTAAAGGATTAATGCCCAGGGTATTGTGGCAAGGGCTAAAAGTGTTTGTCTGCAGTGAGAGGAAATAGACTCCAGGATCGTTACACTTTCCCAAGCACAATGATAAAACACGTGCATTCAGTCTCTGGAGATGTTTCCCACTCGTAATATACCTCCATAAAATCTGCCTTAGGTTACTTTGTTGTGAGTGCCGTTTGGTAGGTAGTTTCTCTAGGAAAAGACATACGGCCTCTCCATTTTGCTGAGTGTGCAGTGTATTTACATCCCCATTCCTGATCTGAAGTCTGGTATAGACCAATCAGGTCAAGGTTAAAGGTTTGTTTAACCTTTAGTGTGGACTTCAGAATTAAAAAATAAATAAGTAACTTAAGGCTCCTCAAAACTGTAATATTCTCAACGTGAGATGACACATACAGGAATAAAGTCGAAAGGTTGTTTTTTCCCCTAAATTAATTAATTCTTAATATAGGGTTTAAAACAAAGGTGGTCTTAACACACAGAAAACCTGTTTGCAATGCTTCACAAGTAGTACAAAATATGGAGGATGTTTTACATAGGTGAAAGCAGCAACACTGACTGGCTCAGTGTCTTATATATCAGCTAAATATTTGTGTGTGTTTATACAGTGCTACCACTTAGACATTTAAAACACTAAGTGCAAATCATTTCTTTTCTACCACTGACTGTCCATATTTATCACATGCATTACCCTTTCTTACAGTGGGCAAAAAAATGTTTAAAAAAAATTGCACAACCGTGCTGAATTACTACTTTTTAATGCTCTTGAAAAGAAGGGAAAAACCGCTTTGCTGTGTCCACAGAGAGTAGGACAAGAAGTAATGAGCTTAAATTGTAGGGAGCGGGTTTCTGCTCAGGCATTACAGAATTTTTCTGAAGTAGGAGGCAGCTGTAGGTCTTCAGCATTGTACGAAAAAGATAAAGAAGGATGTTTAGTTGATCAGGTCTTGAGGAAGAGAGATGGACTAGATGATTCTTGATTGCATAACATTTTATTAAATGATGCCCTTGAACCCATTTTCTTTTTTGCGTCTTCCAGTTCTGATATGTGATGCCAGATTACCTCAAGGAAGCTGAAAGGTTTGTAGGCAGAAATCTCTACTCTCTTCAAAAAGACCTGGGCAATAAAAGCGGGAAGCCCAAGAAAAACTGTTTTTTTAAGAAGAACTTGACTAGATACAAAATAATGAGTTGGGTTTTTTCTTACCATTTTGCTAAGGGAGCCTATTGCACTCTCTGTAAATTGTTGAAAGATTGGGCTGATAAAATCTGTTAAGACTAAGATGTCTGACTAAAAGGGGATACAATAGATCAGAAATAATAATAAAAAAAGATTAAATCTTAGGTATCCAATAAATAGTTGTCTATAAGCAACAAGAGTTTTTACACAGACAAAGTCCTATGTACTTCTAAAATGTGTTTTATATGCTTCTTATTTTTAAAAATTTTATTTTATTTTATAATTGCAGAATTACTGCCAATAAAGACAGTTTTGCCTTGGGTAGGGTGGCACTATGTCCAAAAGCCTCAGAGGATGATTGATACTATGGCATTTTTCTTTTTTAGTGAAAAGTATGGCATCCCTTTGCTGGCCGTAGCTCATGGTCCTGAGGTCTGTGTTAGGAGACATTTTTGGAAAGGAATTTGAAAGAAAAGCAGGATGCAGATTAGACATAAGGTCCTTGCAATCAATAGGAGACTTCATATTGATTTCAGGTAGTTTATGTATTATTTAAAGATATAGTTGCAAACATGTCAGGAATCGTTTGAGAAAGCACAGACTAAAAGCAAGGTAAAATAACTCCTCTCTTAGGGGAAACTCTCCCCTTGAATATTGGTCACCATTTCTGCAGATACTGCTCCTTCAGGGGATTACCAGCTACCACCTTTGACCCTCAGTGCATCCCAAACGGACATGGGTCTGCATTTCAGAGCTCCCACTGGAAATCAGAATACATCTTGCAGTTTGGAAGTGAGACCAGCAATATGAAATACCTACCTTTTTTGTATATTTGTATCTGCTAAGGTAACATATTGTCTAAAAGAATGTATTTTTCCACATCCAATCAATGTTCCCTTTCTCATTGTTCATAAAGCAGCAAAAATGAAAGCGAGAAAAGATGAATCAATTAACATCTGATGTAGAAATTGATCTGTTAAAAAACACATATTGAGCACAATGAGGTCATTAATTTGATGGCGTTCTACTTAAGAAGTGGAGAAAGAGTCAGCATGAGAGAAAAACCCAGAAAGATCAGAGATGATGTGAGTAAAGTGTTCTCGATTTCATCCACCAACAAATAAAATAGATATATCAGTGATTTGCTTCATATAGGAAATACAGTTTTACAGTGAATTAAGAATGCTGAACACGGAAAATTAGTAGGTTCTTTCTGCTAAATTGTTTTAATTATTCTTGGCAAAGGCAGAATAATTCTACAAGAGTTTTTTATGATTTTTTTTAATTAATTGAAGAATTTAAATGAACCACTTTAAACAATAGTGCACTTGATTAAATATGCACAGTGCAATTGGCAGCTGAGCACTAGAGCTGAAAACTGTGGTAGTCCAACCCGGACGGCTTCCATACTTTCCTGTGCATGCAGGAATTTTAAATGTGTAATACATTTGTGCACATAAATTTCGCTTGCATAATGTTGTGCTTGAAGGTTTCAAACCAAAGTAAGTCTCTGATCCACTGATAAACTCTTGGAAACCTCCATACACATTCCAGATGAGACTTTTCAGGAGTGCCCAGCATTTGCCTTGGTCTCCTTCCATTCCAAATGAATTAGCTATTGATTTTGGTGGGAGCAGAATTAGGGCAATGCAGTGACTTCTGAAAATGTCACCATCTTAAAAAAAGATGGACTGACAACAAAGCCTTGTGGTGAGGATGAGGAGTGTTTTATGACAAAAAAAATTACATCTTACAATACAAAGTCCTAATTTTGAAGGTCTCTTGACCTTATTCAGGATCATTTCTTGTCCAGTGAACATAGTGGGATTCTAGTCATCAAACAACTAATTGAGCTTTTTATGTAGATGAACCCTGAGCTTGATACTGCAGGTGGAGTGGACATGCATACTATTCTGTATTTTTTCACACAGAACATAGAGCTTTATTTTTATCAATCACTGTTACCAGTGTGATTCTTTCCATTGACCTTATGTGAACATCCATGCATTTTTAGTAAAGTGTCCTGTTTGTGCCCATTTGGAAATCAAGGAAAGATTATTTTCTTTTTCCAGAATTACAGTATTTTTGCTTCCTGCCAAAAGCATATTAATTATAACATAAACTATTTTCAGTGTATAGCTGAAAACCGTCAAGATTTGAATCGCATATCAGCCAGGCTGGTTCATACAACCTCACAACCCCCTCTTTCTAAACCAAAATAGTCCCTTTATTAGTGGTGATACAAAATCAGAGAAAAACAATTCCTTCTCCAAAGAGCTTAAAAGCTAAATAAAAGTATTTCTATGATTTCTATCCCCCTTGAAATAGTTTTGTACTATTTAAAAATAATGCTATTCAAAACCTGTAAAAAGATTTTAGACTAGAACATGGCCTTGCAAGATGCTGCAGGGTACTGCAGGATGTAAAGCTTGCAAGGAAGAGCAGGCTGAGATCCTAGGAAAAAATGTTGATAGAAAATTTTGGGTTGTGGATGCTTAAGGTTAAATAGTGCAGAAAAGAATACAGAAAGTAGAAATTAATTTAACAGCATACAGCCTAGAAGTGTAAAATAGTGACAAATTTGGCATACTGTTTTACTTTTTGAAACAGCTGTAGAAACTTTTATGGAATATTTTGGCTTTGTTTTCCTGGTAATAAAAGTTTTAAAGCTAACTAACACCCAGAACTGGAGGAGTATGTACCTTTCCATTTCACCAGTTTTATTTTCCTCTAATCATCAGGTTTAGTAGCATCCTTCCACTGCCCCCAAAATCTAAAAAACATAAAAATCACTGAGTTCTAAAAAGAACTCATTGGTTTCTCTGGAGTTATGCTGGTTGATAATTTGCTTTCTAGCCTGCTTAATCTACAATCTAATCCCCCACTGCAGTGAGCAACCCATGTGTGCCACAGTGGGGCACGTGAGAAGGACCCCCTTGCTCTGCCTCTGGATCCATCCCAGAGCCGCTGCAACAGGGGGCTCAGCTGGGGCCCCATGGAAGTGAAGGACTCCTGTCTTCTCTCCCACCACTCAGAAGAGACCAAAGCAATCACACGTTTCAGGGCAGGGTTGGGGTTTTTGGGGGTTTTTTTTTGGATGCTGATTTTTAAAATTTTTAATAGAGAAACGCACTTCACTAGCTGATTATGTATGAGAAACTTTGCAACAAAAACAGTTATTTAAACAACTCAGATATCTCAATCTATTCATCTGCAGCTAGGAAGCAAGAAGGATACATAAAACTTGGGGGATGCATAAAAACCTATCTGAAGTGTCTAGTCCACCATTGGATTTTTGCTCCTTTTTTAACCTTAGGTCATGCAGTATCAGCTAATGGATTTTAAACTAGATACAGCTCGGTGGAGAAGGCTTTTCAATTTTATCTGCAGCAGAAAAAGTGAGTTTTCACACAGCATTTATATTCCTTGCTGAACTGAAGTCCATTTGCCTTTGATCATCATGAAGAAATATAAATCAGCTGTAGCATTCCTTTTGATTATTTACCCTTTTACACAGAACCCTTAGGCAGAAGAGACTTGTGTTTGCTCTTGATTAATTTGCTCTTGTATCTTTTAAAGGCTTGTGGTGCTTGTAGATGGTTGTAGCAGAGATAAGAGAGTTTATATGCTGAAACAGTGGACAGGTCATATCATTTCCTCTTATTAGTCCTATTTCAGGGGGGATGCAGACAGGCCATAAAACTACCAGGTTTTAAACAAATGAGGTGGGAAGTTGTGGATATGAGGATTTTTATAGAGCAGGCATTATTTCACATTTCTACTGAAAAAAACCCCCACTGTAATTTCTCAGCAGTGCTTATGGGCACTATTAGACCAGGAATTACTTGAAGTTAACCCACTGCACATTAATTAGAAATTGCTTGCATTAAGTTAGACTTTTCTGGAATCTTTTTGACATATGGAAAAAGATACTTAAAAAATTCAGCTTCAGAGAAAATGTACAGAAACAGTTGCCTCCTTCCTGCTAATTTACAACATCCTGTAAATCCTGGGTTTAAGGTAAAATCTTTCAAAATGAGAAATGCAGTATTGCATTATAAGGATGAGAAAGACTTGGTCTCTTTTATGTGTTATGAAACAAAGTGGATGAATGCAGATGGAGACGAGGCATGGGCATGAGTGATGGGAAGCTGAGCACAGGGAGTGCCCAGTTAGGCTGGCTCTCAAGCCCTGGGGGCTGAAGGTGGGGGACTTGAGGCAACCTAATGCAGGAGATATGGTCTCCAAATAGCCAGCCCTCCTTGCCTCAAATGAGAAAGAAAGTCTGAGCAGGAGAGAGGAAGAAGATACTCTGCATTTTTTAAACAGACCCAACAAAACCCCAAAGACTTGGAGCTAGAGTTTGTGTTTCTGTCCTAGGTTTATGCACATGGAGCTCCTGCTTTAAGCGCAATTAGTAGGGAAAGCCCTTTGCTTTTTCTTGTTTCAACCTAACATTATACATAATGATATATTGAGGGCGTTTTGGCTGTTTTGTTTTTGTTACTCAGTGGTGGACAGACTAACCATGGTTTTGGGTAAGAACAAAGAGAAGGTGACATGCATGGAGCCTGCAGATGAGGTCTAGTGTTACATTTCATTACTAATACCAGCCTCAGGCATCTGGCAGGAGACTGACCATAAAACAATATTTGCTCTCATTATCATTTTTCCGTGTTCATTGTTTTACACCTTGCAGGTATACATGAATCACCAAACCTGTGCTTTTAGGATCAGCCCTCAGTGTAAACTATAAAATGCCCCATAACAAGGTTCACAGTAGTGATTTGTTCCCAGGTCAATGCTTTTACTTTAACTCCTCTGGCAAAAAATAATTTTCATAGCTTTTTTCTTAATTTCAAGTATTAAATAGTCATTTCAGATTACCTCGTCTGTTATCTTTTTAACATGAAAAAAGTCACCAGATAGTAAATGTGTTTCAGATGTGTTGACCACCCTTCCTGAAATACTTGGCAATGGCTCGGAATTTTATATCTCTTAGCCACTGGTAACAGATGTACAGTAGAGAAGAAAATGAGTTAATAGATGAGGGATGGAGGGAGGGAGGGATGGGCATGTACAAATTGTTTGAAAATGATGATCACTCTGCAGTTTTATATAGATCTCTTTTAATTTAGGCTAAATATCCATATTTTTGACATAAAGAGTATTTTAGGGTGTGAAATTTATTTTGCGGGTGTTGCCTTGAAATCTAAAAAAGTCTCCTATGTTTTCGCCAGTTCTGAAGACTCGCAGGTGAGTACCTTTGGCTGGGGTGAGCCGGGTTGCTGCTGCGGTACTCTGAAACTATATAACCCTCTGCTTAACCACAGCTCAGAGTCGCAAGGTGCGATATCAGCAGAAATAATCAATTGCCATTATTGAGTTATTTTCAGTGAGATTAAATGATATAATACTTTTTTACCATAGTATGAAAAAGTTACTTGTGGTTTTGCAAGCTTGGCTTTCAAAAAAGATCAGAAAACAGGGCGGTGTTAAATATACACTCCCAAGCCATATATAAGGAATAAAAATGTTATTATTCTTGGGCACATTGTTCTCACTAAAGGCAATATTAATGCATCCAGTTTTATTAAAATATAAAAGTTAATAAATGTACTGGTATTGCTGACCCTCAAAAGTTACTCCTGGAGCGGTTAAATACTTGAGGCTGCATTACTGTTGACAATAAAAATATTCTACGTGCAGGAAAGTAACTTCATAAAATGCTTCTGAATATGTGTAAATCTAGAACATTTACGTTAAGTTACCAATTTGGGTGTGAAGGGCAATGGGTAATTGATAAGGGTGAAATAAAATTAGATTTTCTAGTACGCATGTCCTAAAACAAACCAGAGGTCTTAGCTGGTTCTCAAGCCATTAAAATGCATGTAGTTCAATTTATAGTAGTAAATATCAGTTGCCTTTTGTTCACACGTAAAGCTCCCAGATATAATTTTAAGTGGGGTTTTTGAGGCTGCTTTTCTTAGACATCAATAACTGTCAGGAACGTGGAAAGGCAGGTAGAATTTTGACAGCCAACGGAAAGGCAAGGAAGAGGGTTTTTTAAAGTGTATGTTCAGCTTGGCAGGGATGTCTTGAAAGTCAACTGCAGATGCTCTCATTGACTTCTGCAGAGCAAAGTCAGCCTGGTTATAGTCTGTTCTGGAAAACACTTCCTTGTTGTTTATCAAAAGATTATTTGAACTATCAAACACTTGAGTCTGCAAAAAAGTCCAGAAATCTCTTGAGAAAAAGGATTTATTTTTGACAAAAACAATCATTGTACTCCTTGCTTTTGATTACGACAGGAGAACCTCCAAACCAGCCTTTTTTTGCAGGATTTCTATACAGCTGCCTCTGGTCCTCAGGTCCTGAAGGCACTTGTAAGCCTGCACCCGTGGGTACAGCCACAGCCACGGCAGCTGGATCGGCACCGCAGCCGTCCGCAATGCCTGCCTTTGGCTTCATAGCAAGCTTTCAAAAAGACCTGAAAGCCTGTGGAGATGTTTGGATACGAATATAAATAAAGCAACACTGTACAGATGGCATAATTTCAAAATAGTGTTTCCGTGGTCCCCTGGGAGATGTAGTGCTGTCGCATTTGGAAGTTAAAGGTGCTCTAGGAGTTAAAAGCACCGCATGTATGCTTGGGGATACAGTTCCTCACCCCAAATATTTGCAAATTAAGCAGAGAAGACTAAGCAGCCTGTTGTTATCTCATTTCTTCTGTCTTTTGGCAGGTAGGGGACGGATTTGAGAAATTAATTTAGATTTTTCTAGCGTGCAGGCCAATGACTGCCCGACCTGCTGCTCATTCATTCTCTATGGGCACGTTAAATTGTTTAATAAAACTCAACGTAAAAGTTGGGAAATATTATAGAGATTGTAAGAAAGTATTTCTGAATGTGAAGCCATTGTTTGCCAGCTGCTGTGTGTTTTGTGGGTGGGACGACTGCCTTCACCAACAGCAAGAATAAAATATTGCAGGGTCAGGCAGTGATGGTGGCTGTTGCTACTTTGCAATTTCTTGGTGACAGTGATAGATTTTAAAACAAATTGGTGCTTAGATTCCAGGGGAAAATTCCTCAGCAGATTACAGCACTATCAAGAGGGGTCAGAGCCAGAGCCTAATCTCTCTCACAGTGTCTTGCTACCGTATCCCCGTCGCTGTCGCATGGCACGGGGCAATGCTTCACTCCTGCCCCTGCCCAAGTGGCACGGACTATTGTAATGCTGAAATATTGTCCCAGCCCTCTCCTATAAACATTTTAGTACATTTTTAGTGCTTTTCCTGTATGTGTGGTAGATGGGGAAAAGAAGTAAAGAGGAATCCTATCACATATGAAGTTGTTTGTCCTGTCCCCACCAGCTATTTGTTATACCACAGGCCAAGATGAATAAAAAGGGAAATAGATATCTTATCTTACCTAGGCAAGACCCAAATTGTCAGAGAGGCCATCCTGATGAAAAACAAATCCACTGAGGACATCCAGTCTTGCAAAAGATTCACTGGCGAGACCAGTATCTGAAGACCTTTAAATGGCAAAGGGCTTCTACAGACGCTAATGAATAATTTGTGATACAGTGAGGAATAGAGTGAATTATTGGAAAGCTTGCCTTTGCAGTACGTACATCTGGGGTACTGAGGCACGATCTGCTTTCCCCCTGCCCCATGTATTCTTTGAAATAGTGCCAGTCCATACACAACTTTCTGATATAAATGTAAGTAATGAATTGGCCATCACCAAAAATCTTCCAGACCGTCATCCAAAAAGCATAAAAGATTAAAGAAGGCTTCCGGAAATTCATGGACTAAGTGAAGGTATTGGCTGTACCTAGGACAGAGACAGCTGTTTGCCTCTGCTCAAAAAAATAAATCTGCCATCAATGAAAACGCAAAATGTACTATTGCCAAGTTATAACAGCAAAATTAGACTGTATTTACTTTTATTTCTATAGAGCAGACAGCACTGATGGTTGCTATACTTAGGTGTAGTTATCCATGCTATTCAACTTCACTGCAGCAAACAGATAAACAAAAAAACCCCTCAAAATGAATGATGGAGAAACTGAGATGCTCATGAGATCAGGGCTTTGCTGACACTGTCAGTCCCATCACTCAGCACAGAGAGCATCTGCTTTCAGGTGGCCTGTACTCCACAGTGTTCCCAGAGACCCAAAAAGCGACTGCTGAGAACAAAATTGCTCTCAAGGGCAGGGAGAAAGCATCTTTTCTTGCAGGGTTTTGAACGTATCATTAAATAAGAAAATCCCAAAGTTTGTATTTTTTAACCTGTTTACGATGACTCCCATCTACTTTGATGTGAAACTGCTGTAAGCATGCAACAGAAAGTACATGCTGGTTGTAGAGGGAGTTAGCACCATCGAGCATCCTGTTACTGTTAAGTTGTTGTAGACTAATACAGGATCCTTGGGCTTCAGCTGCCAATCTATTTAATCAGACCTACTGTCATTTGCTGTCGTTTGTACAAGTACTATAGGTCTAAATCAGAGGCTGGATCTCTTCACCTTGTCATTAAGGAACTATGAAAGAGCAATGGCCGTGGTAGATTGTGATTATTTTGACAAGGGGATCATATTAAACCTGTGTACTCTCTGAGAGCAAATCATACTTCATTATAATTGAGAGGTACATTTCTTTAGACTGATGACTTCTATCTTTGTGGCATTGCTTTTCAGCCTAGAATATTACTTGTTTCCGTCCTTCACTGCCACTAAGCACTACATGAGCAGGTGTAGAATTTTATCCTTTGCCATCCCTATAATCTGCTGTTATTTCTGCAAGATAGCCCTTTGAATAAGGTATTTCAATTGCAGTGATTTTATTCCTTTACCAATGTTTACATAAATAAAACAAACCGTAACAATCCAATTTGGAGCTTACGTGATTGCATTCACTTCTTTGATCCCCAAACATTTGAAATGTGATTCCTTTTCTCAGCACAGATACTGTCAAATAGAAACATCTCTCAGCTGTATTCAGTCCAGGCCTATCACTTTTAACAACCTTCACTTGAAAAAAAAAAAATTAATAACCTTATTCCTAGCAAACTGATGAGTGGAACCATTTTTTGTGGCTTAAATTATTGATTGCCCTTAAGCATCTCATTTCAAGCATTTTCAAAGGGGAAGCAAACAAGAATGTATTTTACAAATAAAAATCAGTTTAATGAAAAATTCTATAGGACAAATTGATTACGATTCTTGCTTGGTTTTGATTAAGAATGTTTTAAAATTATTTTGGAAACTATTTTTCTAGTTACATTCCTGAACTCGTTATTTACTGAACTTCGTAATGTACATATGGATGAAAACGAAAAAGAGAAAGTTGATTAGAGAATGACAGAGATTTTCTAAAAGGGGGATTTACTGAAACAGATCCTTACTTGCTAAGACTGCAGAATGTATTTATATAAGTGATTCACCATACGGATGTGGGAAAATGTTCAAATATTTGTGTATCAAGTTTCAGACTTTCATAAATGTTTGCTACAGAAAGTAACACTGACTATAAAATATCTTTTTGCTATAGAAAGTAACACTGACTATAAAATATCTTTTGGCTTCAAATCATACATTTAATTCAGGAAACCTAAAATGACAGAATGAACCGAACGCATAAGCAAGACATTACTACCTGGATAGTAAGTCCCCACCATGAAACTGAACTCCTGATGGGACCCTTACTGCCATGTCCACATTTACATAGCAATTGCTAAATCCATCTATGCCATTCTATGTGTTTCTCAGATCTTCAAATTACATATCCTACTAGGACTTGGCCCAAAAGATAGTATCAACAACAGCAGCTGGTGAGTGCTAGCATCTGCCACAAGCGATCCCTGTAGGTTCATTGGCAATTCTTCATCCCACCTTCCTGGGTAGAGAAGAGGAAGAATCCTACCGTGGTCATGGAGGATTAGTGGTGCAGAATCGGTGCAGAGAGCTGCTCCATCACCTTCCCACTTAATACAGGCCAGGTTAACGAAGTTGGAGGAGCTCCTAATGAAAAGATAGATCTTAAAAGTCTGTGTTTTAACAGTATCTGCTAAAAAGTGGTCTGTAGGGCCACATCCTACGGCTGAAATCTCTCCAGGCAATTGGAATAGCAATGTAGTGCTACCACTCTTCTCCCCCAGGATAAAAAAAAGAGCTGCCTTCCCAGACCTCAGGTGAGACACAGCATGAACGACTGATGGACTATGACCAAAATTGTATTTACATTGATGAGCAAATCTTAGCCATAGCAAAAACATGCATATTTTTAGTAAAGTTATTTATTGTTAGATTTATTCTTTTGTTCTGTTTTTATTTCCATTCTCCTTGCAATATAATGAATTGTTTTCTCAGCATAATGAAGTTGAATGAAAAGGAAGAAAATTCATAGCTGTTACTATTTTTTGCAATTTGGAAAACAAAAACTTGGGCAAAGAATGCAGTGTGACATACTCATTGTTGCAAATGCTATGTGCTAATTTAGATAATTGAAAAATGCAAGACAACATAATTATCTGACAGTTCGTAAAAGTTGCTGCTACTGCAGTGTTAACTTAAAGAGTGAGTAAATGCAGGAATACCTTCTTGCCCACAGAGGTCAAGGAAGTGTATTATCAGCTGAAAATACTGTCGTCATTCATAGGGCTGCAGTTTAGCTGGCGTAAAATATGATGCATTGTCATTTAACAGGCCCAGAAAAATCACAAAAATCTGTTTGAATCATGTAATCACAGGTAACTGTGGCCTGCGGGACAGCCAGTTTGTCCTAAAGAAGAACTGAAGATGTTTTGGAAGGCACATCCACTGTATGTCTTCATCCAAGGAAACAACCACAAATCAGTTAGATTAGAGCAGTGACTGGGTGATACAGGACTTAAGGTTGTGCATGTCAGCATTTCTATTAGGTTGATAAGTAACCTGCTGGGAAAAATCTAAACAGTAGCATAGATGGTCTCTGCAAATAAGTTGTCTTATTATTTCCTCTAAATTTTAAATCATTGGTCATTTTGAACTCATGTCAGCTCCATTTTGCTGCTGTGTGCCTGCCAACTTCAAGAACATCCTTGTGCAGATATTAATACCTGAAATACCACGTGTGAATTTAATTTATCTGGTAAGGTTTTGCAAAGGAATGCTCAGTCAGTCCCTGTTGGTGGTAACAGAGGAGTTAAGGCTCCCAGCAATTTTGTGGAATGTAGGCTTTAAAAATTTATTAATAAAAAATGATCCAGCAAGTGTAGTTATCTTGGGTTTCTTTAATCAAAAGATGTTTAAATATATAAACACATAAAGTAAATATTCAACTAAAAATGATTCACAGATGCATTTTTAAAGCTTCCGTGACAGATTTTAATATAAAGTTTAAACAAAATTGCCAGAATAAAGCTTGTGGATATTGAACTCTTGGTTTTGTTATTCTTTTAAGAAAATATAATAGTATGTTCAGTAACAGAGATCCACCCATAGAGAAGTCTTGCAAAATAGCCAAGATCTTAAATAGGCCAAATTAACCTGGAAGGAAGAAAAAGGCAAAGCTACACATACTACCAGTGGAAACCAAGAAGACTTAATAAGTCAGGGTGCCATTGCTTCATTGCAAAGACTATGTGTAATGCGTTATGTCTAATGCATTTATCTGCATTAGACATGCAGGTAAAAAGTGGAAACACCATGCTCCAAGGCAGACTTCACACAAAACATTTTTCCAGCCGCTCATCTGGAAATCGGGACACTCAAGGGGTTCATTTTCTTTGTCACATTGGAGTCACAGAGGAGCTGAGGTTGGGGGCACCTCTGGAGACGATCTAGCCCAACCCCTGCTTGAGCAAGGGCAGCCGGAGCAGGCTGGGCTTTGAATATCTCCAAGGATGGAGACTCCACAACCTCTCTGGGCAACCTGGTCCTGTGCTTGCCCACCGTCTTTTAGGTTTAAACAGAATCTCCTGTATTTCACTTTGTGCTTGTTGGCTATTGGCTATTCACTGGGCACCGCTGAGAAGAACCTTTGCCTGAACAATCCCAGCTCACTCACCGTCTTGCTCCAGTCCCTTAATCATCTTCATGGTCCTTTGCTGGACTTGTTCCAGTATGTCTTTGTCTTTCTTGTACTGCGGAGATCAGCACTGGACCCAACACTCCAGCTGTGTCTCCCAAGCGCTGAGCAGAGGAGAAGGATGACCTCCCTCGACCTGCTGCCAACACTCTGCCTGATACAGCCCAGGATACCATTGTCCACCTTTGCTGCAAAGGCACGTTGCTGCTTATGGGCAGCTTGGTGTCCACCAGCACCCCTGGGGCCTTCTCTGCCAAGCAGCTTTCTAGCTGGTTGGTCCCAGTACGTACTGGTGCGTGGGGATGTTCCTCCCAGGTGCGGGACTTTGCAATTCCCCTTCATGAACTTCATGACGTTCCTGTCAGCCCACTTCTCCAGCGTGTCCAGGTCCCGCTGGATGGCCGCATGACCATCCGGTGTGCCAGCCACTCCTCCCAGTTTTGTGTCATCTGCAGACTTGCAGAGGTTGCACCCTGTCCCGTCTGAGGTCGTTCGTGAAGGGGTTAAACAGTGTCTGTACCAAGGGAAGTAAATGCTATACCCTCAACAGTAATAAATTAGATTTCTACATAAGATAAATGCTCTTTGAATGAAAATGATGCATACATCTTTTTCCATTTTCCCCCTCACTAGCAGTACAGAATAGAACACAAGTGCACCTTGGGGAACAAAATTAATATATTCAAATAAGGTTTTTTGCATCTTGAAAACAAGCTCTAAATATCTTTCATAATACATTCCATTTCTTTTTAAACTTTATGGCTGTATCATGAAGGAACATTAAATTTGTTAGCCAACTAACCAAGCAAAAAATAATTTACATATACATTTTTAATAATGTGTTTTGAAATTAATTCTTAGTTGCATTGACCTCCGTGTCTGTGCTAAACCTAGGGACTAGCTCTATTTTTCAGTGGGCCTGTAGCACATTGAATGTCACTACCAAGAACAGAGTTCTTTTTGACAAATTGTCTTCTGAAATGCCTGTTAAAACTGTAGGTGTGGGTTGAAAAATAAAAATTTAATTGCTTGGCTTTCAGTTAACCCTGCAGAATATTGATAATAATATTTTATCTAAGATAGTTTTAATTGTTTTGTTTCAGGAAGCCACATTATAATCACATTAGGACACTTCAGGATGTCTACCCTAACAATAGCATGTCCTGCTGTGTCTTATTACTTAAATGTGCTTGCAATTTGCTCTCCCTGCTGACTATTCATTTGTCTTTTCTAGGCATAGATTGATAGCAACTTTTACCAAGTTGTATTTAGTTTACTAAGAAGAGTGTTGATCAATACCGTATGAGCTGAGACAATCAAACTCCTTTTGCTAATAATACCGGTTTTCCAGAAAGCCTGATGAGATGTATTTATTTGTACAATACCTTACAATCCATGCAAATGCTTAGCAAGATAATAACCAAATGATCAAACAATGATAATCGTTTCCCCATTTAGCAAAACTGGTCACTCTGAAGGAAAAATTGAGCAATCCTGGGAAGTTAATGCAAACGCAGACTCAGGAACCCTTACTGCTCATCCCAGAAATCCGGACGCGTCCGGTTGAGCTGTTTTGAAACTGTTGTAAGACACATTGGCTTGCTGGGAACAAGGGATTTGGGAATACAGCACTAAATACCACGGATAGAGACCAGCTGATTATTTCTGTGGCAGCCTTATATCGTGAGTAGATACGAATGTGTTAATGTGAAAAGGGATATTAAACGCTTCTTCATACTGAAAGATAGACACAGTCTGTATTCCTCACTGTAAAGGCCTATGGAAAAGCAACCAACAGCCTCAGAAGTGCTCAAGCCAGATTTTTGACACCATTTTAGTACTGCAATGACATTAATTTAGTCAGTTTACTTAAGGTTATTCACATGAAGGCAGTAAGTAGCCAAACATGGTAAAGTGTGTAGAAGAGCTTTAAAGCTGCTTTCAGAGACTTCAATTTAAACAAGTTCCCAGGTCATGCAAAGCCACTTGGGTCATGTTCGACATCCCTCCTGCGTGAAAGCCTCCCCGGGGGGGAAGCCCAAGGTCTGCAGCAGGAGCCCAGGAGGGACTCCCATTTCGTCCTGGGCGAGGGCGAGCAGCGTGCAGGCTCTGCCCATTGCCTCTGCAGGTGGACAAGTGCTGAATTAGCTAAAGCCAGAGATTTATTCCCCTCATCGAATATTAATTTGACTGTAACAAGGTCAGGCTGAAATGTGTACTTCCTAACGTCGGTGAAGAGTGCATGAGGAGCAGCTGAGCTCATGAAGGTGGGTTTTTACACCCACCTGGATTCTCTGATGTCTAATAAAGGGTGAGCTGATCTTTATTCTCAGTGCTGGCACTGATGTCCTCCCTCTCCTCCAGCTTCTCCTCCAGAAATCAGAAAGAGTCTAATATCTCTGTGAACTCCATCTCTTTGTTAAATTTCATTATAAATCCTTAATGGTTTAAAAAGGCATTAGTACAGATAGCTGGACAGGTAAACAGACACATGAGTGTGCAAGCTTATATATATAGCTTATATATGTAGCTTATACGTATCTAAAAATAAATTTCTCCTTGGTCATGTTAGCAATATTTTCTTAATTCTGCAGTAATATTAGAAAGAAAAAGCTTTATTATCAGCAAATATAGTTAAAGCTAATTTTGTCTTAGACTCATTCTCCAAAATGACAAAGCACAAAGCATGCATTTTATACAGGTGAACTACCAACAGTTTGGAAATTGCATATTTAAGTAATGAATGAATTCCCTCTGGGTTTGTTAACTCGGCGTGGCCTAAATTAGTTATGTACTTCTTTTGCATCCCAAGCCAGGAGCATATGCATCAAATACCCAGTAGTATGCAGAAACCTATAGAAAACTATGCAGCAAGCGGTAGAAATTAATTCCTTCTGTTACGCTGAAGTGGTACCGCTCTTCTGAGGTTGTAATCCAATACAGACTGCATTGCTTTTAAAGCTGAAAAGAGGAAAAAGCACACTAATACTGGGATGAGCAGTATCATTTCTGAGAGTCTTCTACAGAGAAAGTAAAACGGAAGCCACACCTAATTAATGGCACTTTATCCGAGAGTTTTCTTAATATTGCAGGATCCAGGGACCCAAGTTCCACATTAATATCTGTTTTATGATTCCCCCTGCCCTAGAATGAAGCATAATTTCATTATCAATTCCAGACATCTATGTCTGAGATGTATTTTCAGTGTTTACAATGCTTTTCAAAACAGAACTAATGAACTGTGTGTTTTGAAGGATTCTGTGGGTTTTGTAGGCAGGCCTGTTATTGGAGATAGAAAGCAAATGGGAGCAATAAAGTTGAAATGATGCCTGGTGTACAAATAAAAGTTGTAAGCAGCAGGTTCAATATCTTTGCATAATCGTGACTCATCTAGCTGAGTTATCTGCAAGCAGAGAACTCGGGATGTGAAATCATGAAATGCTATTTCATAAGAGAAAGGAAAAAGTTCTCCATGCTGAGCTCATGCCCGTCACAAACTCATGTATATATATATATATAATATATATAACCTAGCATCAGAGGGAGACAAAGAGTCCCACTATGGAAAGGGCAGCGTGTTCAGCCTGTAAAGTCATCCAGCAACTACACCTTCAAATTCAAAACGCATATTAAAAAAAAAAAAGTTACAAGTATTTGCAACTATTCTAAATATTTTTCCTAGAAATTCTGCTTTAGTCTGATTTCTTCCACCTCTGGCTGTTTTTTTTCTTAACCCTTCCTCCTTGCTTGGTTGAGCCAGCTCCTGCAGACTTAGCTACATTTCTACTTCTGATCACTCTCAAGTCTACCTACATCAGGTTTTCATGTCTCCACAGTCTGATATCTACATGTGCCCCTCTGATATTTCGTGCTTGGAATTATTTTATTTTCTGGTAATGCAAGAACCTGTTCTTTCCTCATCTTCTCCAGAACATCCAAACATATCTTCTCCTACTTTAACATTTTACTGATAGTTCTAACACCACTTACATCCTTTTGCAGATCTAATTATGTTTTAGATGCAGAAATATTCTGCACAGCTTCAGAATAACCTATTTTCCTATTTAACATGCACAACAGTATTTGGGGCAGATTAGATTTTTGTGGGAGCAAAATGATCTGTAGCACCCAGATGCAGAATGTAAATGCATATTAGTGAAGAACATGTACATCCAAACCAACCAAATAAAAGAAACTTCCAGACAGTCTGGGAAAATCCTGACCTTGAACTGCCTATGATTGGTAAGCGTTGCAACAAGGTTGTAAAGCTTCGGCATGTGCTGTATCACAGCATGTACTGTTATAAGCAACTTTGGAGCTGACTGAAAGAAACATATTTTGGGGGATCAGTTCAATCATCCTGAACCAGACATTTAAAATAGGTCAAAGAACTGTTAAGAGTGACACTGCTTACTAGTCATTAATTTCAGTGATTAGTTCAAATGCAGATGTCTGCGCTGTCAGTGTATAATGCTTGGTGAGACAGAGCCTTACTCCGTAGGATTTCGCTCTTACAAGCTTTTGCCTCTTTTCAGCTTATCCACTGAATTTGTGCTAATAAGTATTTGTCCTTGACTTTATGGTAGAAATCCTTACCAAGACAGACAAAGATTGCTATTTCTGCATCCGAATAGGAAGAAAGTTTGCAAGTGTAGTGGGATACCACATAGACTTTGCAGAAAAACCCCCTCTGTGCGTAACCCCTTTTTCTTCTTTCAAGTTTTATCCTAGGTCTTTCACTTGGACAGAGGGGTATGTAAGGCTTGCCAGTCCATTCTGTGCTTCAGTCAATTTTATCATCTTCAAAGCAGATTCAATTTTGCCTGCACAATAACACCACTCTTTTCCTGACAGAGACCTGTCTCACATTTTGTTTTAATGTATGGCAGGCTGATTTTTAACTTAGCTAGAAACTGTGAACATGGTCAGAATAATGTTCTGAAACGTGGTGGGTCTATTTTGCCAGTAATATATTAGCTATTTCCAGAGGAAAGAATTCTTCAGGTTCATATGTTTTCCCTGCTTGCTTAGCTACATCTCCCTGGTGGGCAAAGTCTTTAAAGGTCATTGTGTGTGTGTGTGTATATAACATAAAATTGCCCCAAGATCTCACCGCTTGTTTCTGTGACATCTGTGCATTGGGGCATTCTCCTCCAGGTGAGGCAAGGTCTCATTATCACTATCATCATTCTAAGTAAGCCAATTTCGTGATGCTTTCCCATCTGGAGCACTCTTTACTAGCTAAAATGCAAAATCAAGTCTGAGACAGGATCGTTGTATCAGATTAGGGAGCAGCCTGGGAGTACTCGTGGGACTTTTCTCCTTGGGGTGAATAACGTGGGGAATGGATCTTCTCGTGTGGCTGGGATAGATCCTCTAAGGTTAGGAGCCTATCCGCTGTCTATTAAATGACTTCTATTTTGTATACCCAGGGGTCTGTGTAAATAGGCGAGGAAGTATAAAAGAAGTCATGGCGTCTACAAAGGGAATACAAGCAGGAAAAGCTGGGCATGAAGGGTTGGTTACCAATGTCCAGGCCAGAAACATTGCCGAGGGAGATCTAGCGATGAGTCCACGCTGGGGTCACTCTACACAGAAAGAGATCTGTTAGGGAAGTACTCGCTTGTAATGAGTGTTCTGGAGCTGGTGTCTGTATATTTTTCTTAGTCCTCTTTCTTCAAAGGAGATTATTAATTAATTCTGTCGCATTGTTGCCAATGCAGCTAGGTGCACCACGACACCAAAACAGAGGAAGACCCCAGAGCGAGACTCGTTCAGCCTGCGTACACCAGGTACGTTAGAGGTGAGAGGAGAAACAAAAGGAGAGAGCAGGGTCTGATCCCCTCTGGGTCCTGAATGAATCTGGGATCCAGACACAATCAAGAGTAACTCATCACCCCGTACAGCTCCATTAGTTTCTGTTGGCTTTAACTACTTAAAGCCTTTTAAAATTGTTGCCCAAAGCATGTTTTGAGGACATTTTCTTAATGCTTTCTTTCTCCTGTTGAAAATACTGGCATTCAGTTTGTACTGTGAACGCTGCATTGAATAAAACCTATAAGAGAAAAAAAAGAACTTGGTGACAAACACCCCTTCATTTTGAAAGGACTTGCCCTGAATTTACCAGGGTTTCTGCTCGCAGCTCTGCCTTCCCTCTTTTCAGAGGTGATATTTATTGGCCTCAACCTCACAGGAGCCTGAGGAAGGCATTTTCCTTGCAGTGCCATTAGCTAGGAAAACCCTTGTTGGATATCGCCCTGAGCTCAAATGTCTGAAACCCTCATAACCACTAATTAATAAACTAAAATAATCAGACAGGGAGAACTAGGTTAAAGAAAGGGCTTTGAACCTATATGCATATGTGGTTGTATACGACAATACAATTTCTATCACCATTTTTAAAGCCTGACTGTCTGGGTGGCTTCAGAATGCTTTTCTGGACTCAGGATATTTCTGGACTCCTGTCTGCATGATGATTGGGTTGTTTCCTCTGCCAGACCTTCAGGAACGTGATTTTTACAGAGAGATATTTCATGTATTAAAATTCTCAAAAGGAGGAGTAAACATCTCATTATTTTGCTCAAAAAAAAAAAAAAAAGCCTGAAAACAAACAAATAAACAAAACAAAATAGCCAGCTGGATCCATAGAGATACCTGAGGGAAGGGAGCAGTAATAGAAAAATGAAGATGTCCAGTGTGATAAATAATATTCTATATTATCCATGTTGTTCACCATGCACACATCACTTAGAGTGCATTTTGACTTTATTACAGATGTTTGTTATTATTGCCCGTTTCTCAGTAAATTCCACTCTCTGTACACTTGGTCTTTATGTGATGTTGCTGGCTTATGTCATTTACTGTCCTCAATTCAGAAAACAGTCACATACAGTGCTGAAGGGAAGTATATAGCCCTGAGACAGAAGTCTGGCAGAACTAAAAAACAGCTTGTTAAGGTTTTTTCCAAAAGAGACGTGTCTGACCTATTGGAGATTACAAAGGGGGCCTTAGTGGAAACTGGTTGCTGTGTTTACTTGAGGAATACATTTGATAACGTTGTGATTATCAAAACAGATACTTTAGTTTAGTTGACCTGTCCTAATTTCATTATTTTACTTTCCAGAGCCTTTCCTGTGCGGCCAGGCGTCCTTAGCCATCAGCGCCAAGGCAGGCGGCTCTCGCTCTCCTGATGGCCTCCCCGGGCGTTAGATGTGCCTCCAGGTGGAAGGGACCTCTGTGCCTCCATCCACGCCTGCTGCCGAGGCTGCGCAGGCGGGAGGGCAGGGTCTGGGATGCTCTGCTGGCGCTCCCCGTAGCCGTCCCCGGGACGTGGCACGTGCCAGGGCTGCCCCTGCTCCGTGCGCTGCTGAAAATTGCCCGGGAGTCTGTATAAATGGCGGGATGAACTATAACTTCATGCTTTTGTGCAAGCTTGGGGCATGCCTGGGCTGAAGCCTGTTTGGAGGAGAGCTGGAAACGGTGGGAGGGATGGACAGGGACAGCTCTGCTGGGTGCTGCCCTTCTTGGAGCGCTGCATCAGCCTGGTTGCATGAGCGAGAGCCAGAGTCGACAGGTCCTCGATGAGCGTTGACACCCAAACCTACCCAGAACCGGGGCAAATCAACGACTGGGTCCTCGCCTGCCCCAGGACTCAAACCCAGCTTCAAGATATTCAACTCAGCTTCTCTCTTACCACCTTCAAATGCCTGTTAAATAGGGATGATCATTATTGGTGGCAAAATTTATTTGCACGGTCTTTCTATTTGCACGGTAAAGGTGGCCCTTAAGAGAATGAGACCCCAGGAGATTTGGAGATTTTTTTTTTTCTTCTTGATCTGAAGTTTATGTTATTTTGCATGAGGTCTCAGTGGCATCCCAACATTCTTAATCTACTGACTGCAGGTCCTTTAAAACTAAGGGGCTTAAAGCTGGTCATTTAATTTAGTCCAAATTTGAAAGTTTTTGTATGATCTCCTTTTAATTCATTTTTAATTCCTTTGTACATTTTTAATTACATTATTAGAGTGCTTGTGTTGAAATTCACCTAGAGTGCTGCACAGAGATAATTAGTTAATGTATAACGAGAAAGCCTATTGTATTTGGCACAGTTGAGGATTACTGGAATTCAAAATATTCTGTCTTTTTAACTTTAAGATTGTACACTAATACGGTCCAAATGGAAATTTGCATACACAATATTAACCTGGCAAATGTGAATGGGAAAGAACAAAAAGGCAAGCAAACACCCACTTTCCCTGGTAGTCATATAATGCTCATTATTAGACCTGAACCAGTAATGACACTGTAGCTGAATCTTGATTAAAAAATTAATTGCTGGCTAACTGTAAAAAAAAAAAAAAGAAAAGAATAAAGCAAACAAGAAAAGGGGCTTTTACAGAGATGGAATTAATTGTAACACAATGAATTCACAAATCCAGCAGTGTAGTACATATTCTAACAGCCTTAACAAACTGCCATTTCCCAGTCCAACTCCAGAGTCCAGGCCAATAAACTCTGGTAATGGCAACAATACCAGGCACATTCCTATTTCAAACAGTAAATGCTAATTTGTTCTTTATTTACATATGCGATTGAAAAGAATAACGTTACATTTATGCTGTGGAACTGTAAATGTTAGCTTTACGGGTTTGTCTCTCTGAGTTTCAGGGCGTCTCTTGTTGAGCAGGAGAAGACAAGTTTGGCTTCTTCTGCTTCACCCAAGAAAAATGTATTGCTTGGAAAAGCTCAGTTCATTTTCAGTTCTTTGCTATCCTGATGGTCATGCCTCGTAACTGCATTTGAGATCGTGGTCCTGTTGCGCTGGGAATTGTGCAGACACACGCAGATACATTGAAGAGCTGGCAGTCAAAACGGGCAAAGCAGAGAAAGAATAGAAGGGGAGGTGGGCAAAGGGGTGGTGTAACCTGCTCGGTGGCAGACCTGGGAAATAAAACCAGATCCAATCAGTATTAGCTCAGAGCACTGTTCACGAGAGAGGAGCAAAGTGCAAATCATATTATAGAATGGACTTCAGAGAAAGGCTGGAGATTATCTTGCTGGAAGGTGATATTGTGCCCAGTTAGAAACTTTAATACCGCTTTGCTTCCCTGGGAAAGCAATTGATTTCACCGCAGTGTGGAACATGTGCTGCTCCAAACCTGGGAGGATGAAACTGTTCTTAATTCATGGTTAGTTGCATATATGATAAATTCAAGAAGGTGTATGTCAGAAACTCCCCTGACAGCCTGGTCTCTTAAAAAAAAAAAAAAAAAGGAGAAAAAGAAGAGAAGTGTATTTGGCTGTGTTCTGTACAAAAGTCCTCAAATGCTTCAGGGAGGATAGAATTTCCCTTTGGGAGCAAAATAACAATACCTGAAATGGAAGATATGAACATTTTAAAATCCCATGTAGCTTGTTACATATTTATGCCATAAGACACTTTCACAAAATTAAAAGTAGGTGAAATCTAAACAGCAGCAGAACAAATCTTTGGAAAAAAGCATTTGGAAATTTGGACTTTTCACAAAAATATATAAAAATGACATTTGGTAATCAGAGTCTAAACACTGTGATTTAAGGATGCAGAGATACTGCTTTGGAATTACAGTTCAAGCATTCGTTGGTCCCTCCATCTTCAGTGATGCTTCAGTGTAGACCTCATTTTTTAGTACAATGTTAGTGGTGAGGCGTGTATGAGGCAACTCAGCAACAGAGTGTCTCAGAATTGAAGATAAAGTCCTAATTTTCCACTGAAAAAGCTGCTTTGCTCATAAATTTGAGACTGCCCATTCCCTTCCTGTATATATTTCCCTTGAACCTGGATTTCTTGTCTACTGGTTTTATTGTCTAGCCAGGTAAACGGTTCTGGTGGAGAACTTAAGCAAAAGATATTTCTCCTTTCTGTTACCATGCACTTGCCAAGGATAAAGATCAGATCTGGCAGAGGAGGAAATTCCCCTCTCTTCAGAGGATGTGGCTAGCTGTACGCCACACAAGGATTTTGAAACCGAATCCTCCTTGGCTATCAAGGTATCCTCGGAGAATGCCTTTATTCAAGATTCACTATTTGGTTTACGTAACAATCAAAAAAAGGCCAAAGGTCCACCTTGAGACAAGCAGTACTCCAAGCCACTATGATTAAAGCCCGGCAGTTTATAAATCAAAGGCATACTAGGAAATTATGTCGGTAGCATCAAATCTCTTTGTCTTTTGATCACGCCACCCATGGAACTCTTAATCCCATATATTTTTAGATCAAGTGAAGATTTCATTCAGCCCATGGCTGCAACGTGGGATTCACAGAAAGAAACTTAAGACTTTCTGTCTTTCACAGTTCCTAAGTACTTTCACAGTTCCTCCTGCGTGGGGGGCTTGACTGGTCTTCATTTTCCAGGCTCTCTGCTGGACCATCCAGCTACGACTCCAACCACCGTGACCGACTTGCATGAGGAAAAGAAAATTAAGCCACTTTTTCTTTCTTCATTTTTCCTAGAGGGAGTTTGCTTTAGCTGTACAGTGAAATGTCTTTTACAAGGACATTACATATTTGCAGAACAGAAAAAAAACCTCCTTTGGGGGCATGAAGGAACATATCTGAGATGGGGGAAAACTCCAGTTCCTGAAGGAGCCTATTAGTTTCTAATAGCCTCGTCTTCCTGAAGGAAGGGAGTAGATGATGCTGCTTCTGTGTCAGCTGAGAAATTTCAGGGACATTTTTCAGTCTGTGCATGACAAATGCTGAAAGAGAATAAAACCAAGATGTATTTGTTGTTGATGCAGTAATAATTACTAGTAAAATTGCAAACTCTAATTTTGAATTGCTGACTTGGGCCTGATTCAGAACCTTTTAATGCCTTTACAAGGCTTGTTCTTACAGATAGCTGGAAAAGGAGCTGCCTTTCTTTTCTGCATATGTTCTTTTTCAACATGCTGGTTTTAGTTTTTATATTTGTGGTGAACTGAAATTTCAGAAAGTCTCCGTCAGACAGGTCATCAATAAGTTATAATGATCTAACATGCTCATGGGTATGCTTGTAAAAAACTTTTAACCCAAACAACTCATGCACGTTGCGTGCTTAAAATATTTTAATCCTTTGGTAGTAAGTGAAAGTAATTTCTGTAAAAGTGTGATTATAGCTGAAGTCTCTAATCAGTCTCTCCTCAAAAGACCTGTGTAAATGAAGCTTCTCTAGGCATTTCTACGTGACCAGTCCACTCCTTTTATTTTGCATACTGGTATTTCATTTAAAATATCATTCCCATCTCAGCTGAATCCGTGCTGCTTTCTTAGATCGTTCTTCACCTTATTTTGACGCCGACCCGCCTGGAGCACTGCTCTAACCTCATGGTAGATGTCCCTGTCACGTACCCGTGGATCAGCTACAGAGCATTACAGCTTCCCGAGCCTCGGCTCCTAACTTCAAACAACAGCAGCTCAAACTTCCAACTCAGAAGTTTGTCGTTTTGGGTGCTGGCCAAAAACGATGCTGTCAAGCTGATATAAACCATCTTCTATTGTATTTACCATTTTTTTGGCTCTATATAACTCTCTGGTTTGGAGGCAAGTCCTTCAGCATAGTCCTTGAATACCAAGTCTTTGATGGAAGGGACAATATGGTCATAAGCCATCAATTTAACTGAGCTCAGAAAAAGTGCCATTAAAATAACAAAATACCTCCACAGCCACCTGTGAGATTGTGGACCTGTTACAGACAGAGAAGGTGGCTGCACAATCTTGGTTACCAGGGACTCGGAAGGAAAATTGTTTTTGTGGTGACAACAAAGACACAAGCACAGATTTAGAGCTTTATCTTTTCCTTATTGAAATTTATGTCAAAGCTTCCTTAACCAGATAAAACCATTTCAAATGTTTACCCATTTGGTTGAAAGCTATTTCCTCAGCTGCAGGATTTAATCAGAATGCTAACATTTCCACCAAAGAGAAGATAGGAAAAAGTTTTATCGTAGTATTTTGGCATGATTGTTGCTCTTCTCAGGTGGGATCAGAAAGGACAAACACAAGCAAAAGGCAATAATGATGCTACTTGTAAAACTAGCTTTCTCAGAGGGGTCTGTCTCTGCCTAGGTGTGCAGGTTTTAAAAAAATGTCTGTGGATAAATGGATTATCATATCTGACCTGCCTCTAAAAGGGCAAATAACATTAGTTTGTAACAACTAATTATTTTTTTATATCCAGAATGACTTGATAAAGAGTAAGAGGCAAGCCACGTAGCAATTTCATTCAGTTCATGAAAATGCAGCAAGAAATAATCTCTCCGTTGTGTTGCTGTGCAGTGGTTGCAGAACAGCGTCAATGGCCCAAAGGCATGACCCAAACTCCTCTTTTTTTCATAAGCATGAAGCTGGAGTGAAATGGTAGCCTACAAAGTGAAAAACTTATTTTATTCCGACAAGTCACCTGGCTATCAGTTTTGCCACAGTTGACAGAAGGGAAAGGACAGCAGACTCAAGATGATGATTCTGGAAAATCCAAATAATAATAAAAATCCACTAGAAGTAATAGTGGTTTAAGTAATCTACTTCGCCAGACTTTAGAGCATGCCACTCTATAATCTCCACGAAAATAAAACATCAGTATTTATCTGTCAACACTGCTTAATATATAGTCAGCAAAATCAGAAATAGGCCTACATAAAATAAAATCTGGCAAAGGCACAGAGACTGTTTTCCATCCGGCACTTTTCAAAATGTCACTGAATGACATATTATTGTATTTTGCAGCAGGAACCACTGCTGTCCAAGTACTGAGATTTAAACAGGCATATTTATGTGGTATTCCTGATCTTGCCCATCAGCTAATTAATTTTCTTTTTTTTTTTTTTTTTTTTTTAGAAGTATGTTACAAAACTTTGGAGAATATTGATGAATTTGTCATGGTGTTTTTAGCCACAGACTCTACTATGCTTTAAGGAATCTTTTGGCTAAACAAATTTCTGGCCTGTAATAAAAGCAATGAAAGAGAATACAGGATTTTGAACTTCCAGTCCTCTCCATGTCATGAGATTATGCATGAAGCACCCAAATTATTTCAAAACCAAACATTGTCTCTGTGTGTAATAGATGCAAAGCCAGAGCCCTTTGGCATCTCTAGCACTCATCAGCATTGCGGCCGGAGACTGCAAATCCTTCCACAAAATTCTGACAAACCTGATTACTAAAAAACTGTCAAATCTTTCCGTGTCACGTGCAACCCAGCAATCAAATATGAGCCTACAACAGTTTATCTGATAAATCCTATTTCTCAACCTTATTACCAAAGGATAAACTGCTAAAACAACCCCCCCCCCCTTTTTTTTTTCTTTTCACTATTGCTCTGAGCTTTTAGAATATGCAGTTTATCTATATTTATCTGAAAAAAAAAATCATAAGCCTGACTGGGGAGAAAAAGGGAAAGGACCAATTTTAAATATGAGGTTTAAAGAAACTACTAAGCAAACAAAAATCAATCCCTTAGAACTGGCTAAGTATAAATTTCAGTGTCTCTGCTATTTCCACCTCAGGTCCTTTCCTTCTTCTATCTTTTCAGCCCCATCTGTGGCTCTTCTTGAATCTGTGGATTTGATTAAGGGTCCATGCTTAAACTAAAGCTTCAACATCATTTAATGTCATTAAATCACACGTGATAATGATGAGTCACGGCAGTGTCATAGAACCAAGACCCTTGAGAACAGTGTTAGATGAATGGCAAATGTTCTGCTAAGTGTTGTATTTAAATAAGCTTGCTTTGGTATTGCTTATGCCTTAGCACTCATTTTTTAGGACTGGGGCTATTGGTGTTTGAGTAATGTTTTACTAAGACAAATGTCCATGGAAACAATTTTGAAATTATTGGCGTTCAGGAAACCTGTTTGGAGATAAAAAGAGTGATTGTCCAGGGACTAGCAGTATTTGTATACTCAGGCTAATCAGGGAGAAGGGTATAGCTTCTAGAGAAAGGCAGAGATAAAGGTAAACAAACTCAAATAGTAATTTTATTCAGGATCTTCCTTATAAACAGTCCTAGGTAAATTTTTAAAGTTATTATGCAAAATATTGCATTATTGTAGAGTAAAGACACATGATACAGTTGCACTATTTCTTATTGCTAATCAGCCATTAATACTTTTACCAAAGCTGAATCGTTGTCTGTTCCTTGTACACAGAGCCTGTCTCTTGTTTTTTGAAAGAAGGCGAAGGACGACGATGGAAATCTCATCTCAGGAAAACATTTTCCATTCTCTAATCATGTCAGAACAGTGTGCTCAAAAGAGTGTACTGTACACATGAACTGGTAAATCATATTCATTGCTTATGCAAGGCACAATATATTCACCACATTGCATTCGATAGATCGTTACAGTGATTGTTTTATTAACATTAACATCATATCATTAATGTACAATATCAGCACCTTCTTTATGCTAATAATGATTAATTGCACTTCTGTTTTGGAAAACAGCCTACCTCCAGTGATGTATTAGAATAACATTTGGTGCTAGAATATCTTCTGCAAAGCTTACAAATAACTTGGTATAACAGGTAAGTGTATGACAAAGTCAATCGGTCTTATTAATCTCTTAGCAGATTTCGTAAGACCATTCTTTGATAGAAGTCAATCATTACACCTTTTTTTGCTGTTTTTCACTGAACAGTCTCTCTGATGCCACCGTTTAAAATCTGAGCATATTAAATCAGGATCTCTCCTAGGTCTGCCTCATTAATTCCGCTGGAGTTGCACCATGTTTTATTTAATCCAAACATTTCTGAAGTTCTGAAGTTCTGTGACTGCATCTTGTTTAAAGGGAAGAGTGTGCTGAAATTTGTTCTAAAAATAATATATGTAATATGGAAACATTTTTAATAGGAATTTAATAGTTAGTACATAATCAAGCAGGTTTCAGCCCTAGAAGAAGCCCTAACACCAGAAATTTAGTTTGGATTCTGAGAGATATACAGAGAGAGTCAAAATAAGAGTTATTAAATGCTCTTCATAGAATTGGTCCATGAAATGGTGGGGAAAGGTTCCTAAAAACTGTTCCTATTCTCAGAAGAATACTTCCATATTAATTTTATTTCCAAAATAGGTCACTCTTTGTTATTAAATAACTATTGCTCGCTTGATTTCTTTTTTTAGAGGAAAACTACAAGGCTGACATGAAACTTGGGAGGTATTTTTGATGGAAATGTACTTTTAAATGAGACCTACTTCTACTTCTCCTAGTTCTTTTCTACATCTTGTACTAGTTCCTTTTGTTGAACATTCAAATTCAGGATGAGATTATGCCCTAATTTATTTCCTCTTGCTCTGGGTTGGTTGCAGAGCCTTTTTTCCCCACTCTTTTCACTCTCGCCTATTTTTCAAAGGGAGGTGGGATGAAAATGGTATATTTATGGCAGTCCTTTGATTTATTTTATATTTTTTAAAATGTGTTGCATACTGGACCAGATCCATGGGTGCACACCTACAGACAAGTTTAGGAACAAGAGAAGTCAAACAATGTTGGCAAGTGGACAACAACTACATTTTGTAGCATCTTGAGGGCAGGGGTTGAAGAAGGTTATTTTTTACCCAGCATATTCACAAGTGATATTATAACAAAAGATGCAAAAAAATATTCAAAACACTGAGTAGAACGCAATGAGACCTAAAAAACTCACTGAGTTTATATGTGAAGACATCAAAAGAGACTCAGATGGAGTTTATCCAGATTGTGGAAAGAGGAGAGTCAATTCCTCTCTTAAGGACCTGCATGAGATGCCCAACCCGTCAGTCCATACGTGGTCCCCACACTGCAGCCACCCAAATGGCTACGAGCACTGTGACCCACCAGCGCTGTCCCTTCACCCTTTCCCCACCACCTGCACCCCACAGGTGGAGGTGTGCCTGGTCCATCACGGGTGCTTGGAGACAGGCAGCCTCTCATTAGGTTTCTTGATGAGGAGGGAATTTATTACCACGGACAGTCTGTCCCTCTTCTGCTTGCCACAGCACGAGAGCATCCACTGTAAAGGTGGCAACCATGGTAACTGTAGCTATATAATTATATAGCTCACATTTCTGACAAATTGGTGGCAAAGTGCTTCCCATATCTCTTTTAAAAGTAGCAATTATGGTATCTCCTGCGTTTTATCTTGCAATAAAACACCTGATTTTAGAAGTTTTTAGGAAATATCAATACACAGTAGTTGCCACTTGGTGTTTGTTGGCCTCATAAACCCCGTTTTTATTCATTTTGTTTTGCGTAACTGCATGCCAATTAATTCTCTGGTAAACAAACTTACCTATGCAGGAACACACAATCCCCAACTGAGTAATACTTGTTCGCTTCCCCTTCTCATTTTCTTCCCCAAATGAGCTGCAGGCATTTTAGGTACCCACTATAACTGTAAATCTCCAAAGCTGTCTAGGAGAGGTGGTCTGTAGATATGAGGATGCAATCCAAAACTTCTCCTAAACGCACGGGGATTGAGCCATGAAGATGAATTCTTGCAAAGCACTCGCATGTTTGAAAGGGAAGCTTAATTATCTGGCCTTTAAAGTATTTTTGTATTATTTCCTAGTGTTGTCAGGTCAACTTTGGAAGTAGGTGATATATCAAGATATGAACAAGGACCTATTTTCTTAGACCTCTACCAGCTAGAGGTGATTGCAGGGTATACATATGGTAGCTCTTCTGTGCTTGGTGTAACCTATACCTGGACCAAAGTATTTATTCTATGCAGTATCTTAGGAAGTATACGGCCCTTGAGACAACTGAACTGGCATTACTGCCAGAATAAGTTATGTTACAGCTAAATAATGTTACAACCAAAAGAAGATCATTGTGGTACAGGAAGCGATGGGAAAAGGTTTAAAGGGAACTTTTCTTTCCCAAAGGCTCTATGTTTCTTCACCTTCCATCCTTAAAATCTAAAAATGTTATCTCTATTACCTCAAGAATCTTTTTTTAAGACTGTACAGGTTATGTCTGTGTGCTTGTACATTTTGGTGGCTTTTTTCCTCTTTGCTCTCTTTTATATATATGTGAAAGAAGAATAAAAGCTAGGCGATAAAATAAAAGATATTTCATTAAAAAAGCTTTTCAGATCTTTACTTTATTAACCACTAGTACCACTAGTCAGGGGAAAAAACTAATCCTTCACAGTCACAATTCCCAAGTGGATTCTCTTAGACAGCAAAAAAGGGTAAAAAACAGCTGCATTAAAAAAATATGGAAAGTAACAACCTACTGCCTTCATTGCCTCATGATTATCTTACTTACATTTATCTGATGAAAACAAATACTTGCTATAAATGTAAAACAACGTGATCTGAAGCAAGAGGATTGGTAGTCTGGCACACAACTGAACCATTTACATCAAATATATTGCAGTTATTGCTAACATACCCTGTTTTCCCATCAAATTTTGTATCTTTGTGACTAACCGTGCACTAAAGAACCGTACACAAATGCTTCATTTAGGAACTTTTGATTTGTCACAAATGCTCTACAGCCATTAAGTGAATTGCTGAATATTAAAAACTTTTGCTGTTTCATCTAAGTATGAAAAAGAATGACATGTTTTATAGGATCAAATAATCACGTCCTTCTTCCTACATTCCTCTTTCTGGAATCTAAAGGCCACTCTCCCACTAAGAAATATTTGTCTAAGTTTCCTACTCTGCATTTGTCCGATAAATTTTTATCATCATCATTTACATATCTATGATATTTGGCACTAGCACAGAGGAAGACAAGAAACCATCTTTCAACTTGTGATCCCTGCAATGAACTCCACTTGGGCGATTCCCGAGCTCACCTGAAACCCTGTTGAGGCCGTGTAGCACAACGTTCTCGTACACGCTTTGCAACTTTCCTGCAAAATCAGTCCTCTCCCCTTCCTATCTACAAGGGACCTCTTTAAGGGTGTACGGGGAACTCCTAAAAATACTCATTAAGTACTCTTAAAAGGAAGAAAGATCCCAAAGGTTTGAAGGTTCTGTGAGCCAGAGGATACGTTTCCTATGAGACGGTTGAGGTGGCAGGATGACATCATGTCTATACAGGCATGAATGGCTGTGGTATTTTGGGGACACTGTTTCTGAAGAAAATGATCCTCAAGTTGGCTAGGACTCAGGCTCAGACTTCAACTGGTGCTACATCCTGGGACATAAGATTTGATTTTAGATGGACTGGGAGTGTTATGATGACAGGTCTCCTCCTGGTAGTTGGTAATTTCTATTTCTGGTCCAGGCTGGAAGTCTGAAGTGAAGAACCATGGGAAAAATATCGTGAAGAAAAGTTTTTGGTGATCCAAAAGTGAAGATTTAAGTCGAGGCTCAAAAGGATGAAATGTTCGTACTAGAACTGATAAATGAGTCGAAATGCTTCAAACATCCCTGTTTTATAAACAATGATTAAATTATAGTAAGTAATGAAAACCAGTACTGTTTGATTTCTCTTGCTGGTTAGTTTTTCTTAATAGAGGACATTAGACATCTATGATGATGCTCTCTGACCCTTTGTACCAAACACGAAGGAAAAAAAGATGTTGCAATGTTGTGCTTCAATAGTTACTGAAGTTTAGCACATACATTCTGGACACCTCATTTCTGCAAAAACAGGAGTTGATTTTCCACTAACTGAGATAATTTTCTAGGTCTCAGTGGAGACACTCCTTATTCATATAGCTGTGAAAAAAGAAGGTCCATAGTGTTTGCAATAAACTTTGCTTCTTGCCTTAAGATAGAGCAACCAGAATTACATTTGCAGCAGGAATAACCATGGTCTCCATCCTATTGATTTTCTATGCTATTGCAGATCTGGAATATTGTCTGCTCCTGCCCAGCTGGAGGTGTCTTGTGAATTTCCGAGATTTAAATATTTATTGTTCTTTCAGTAATTTCTCAAAGTTTCTCTGAGTTTTTCAACTTGCCTAATCCTTAGACAATCTACACCTATGGGAAGTAAAATTTTGAGAGCTGCCAAAAGCCAAAGTATTTTTAAAGAGGCACCACGTATTGATTATTGCCACTTCTCAGCGGACTAAGAGACTATGTTATTGTCAGCATTTTTATTGATGCCATTGCTTTTTATTTTTTTCCCTTTAATAGTCACAAGTGTCTCCAATATATTTTAGACCAAACTGTTCCACCAGCTAGAAGGCAGAGAACTTTTCATAAGAACCATATCTAGCTTTAAGAGACAGAAAAATGAGTATACTTGTAGTGTTTCTGTTTCTATCACACATTGTCAGGCCACAAGCAAAAAAAAGAGAAATGCTGTTTCTGTTTGTTTTGACAAGCAAAGAGAATAATCTCATTCTTTTCTTGATCTAGCTATCCCTTTGCAGACTATGGGTATCTTATATATAATGTAAAAATGTTATAGAAATTGAAATGTGTGAAGGGTAGATAGAAACAAATCTATCGGGATGCATAGAAACAGGAATTCATCAAGGGAATCAGGCCTATAACGCACACGGATAATTTGTGAATGACAAAGATTCTGCCCATCTGGAAAATTTTATGAGAAGTTCAATTTGATGCATTCTCTGAGAGGCAAAGTCCTCCTTGCTTCTGTTATCCTCTGCCTGCAGCTTGGTAAATATTTACCCTCTTAAAATGACCTTGCACATAGCACAAAGTCGAAAAGAGAGGCTCTGGCTTTTGGTCCCAAACTGTTTATGGTCCTGTTGGAGACGCCAGGAGTGATGCAGGGCTGGTGATAACCACAGGCCACAGAACAAATAACTAAATTAAAAATTCTGAGAACAATCTACCTGTTCTGTACATAGTGATGCATCTTTGTGGCTAGCAACATTTTATTTCTGTATTTGTCTTTGATAAACAGCTTTTTATCTCTCCTGCTTTGGCTTATTCAAAATAGAAAATCGTATCAAGAGATTTTCTCCTTTTTCTCATGACATAATTTCGTATACACCCTGACATTAAGCAGACCTTTTTTTCCGATACCGATAGCACATTTCTGTTCCCAAACAGACCCAGATAACCAAGGCCATGCCGGGGAGAGGCTTATCTGTAGTGTTCCTATCAGAAAATGGGCAGCGTAACACAGGTCAAGTAAGCTGGGGCCTGAGTGAGAGAAAGGGAAAATTAACAGAAAAGCCCAACTTACAACATTTTAACTAAAGAACTTGCTCGACTTGCTGTTCGCTCTGATTTTAATATTCAAGAGGCTCAGGCTGGCGTGAACCTGCTGTATTCAAGCTGTGCATATGGTACTCCTCCCTGCAGGTATGCTAAACAATATTTTTATTTCCTCCGCTCCTCTGCTCACCAGAGCAGAGTAGGGGTAGCTTCAGTGGGGATGGTGTGGCAGTTCAAACAGGAACCTCAGGATCCCCAGATTTCCTCCCGCATTTTGAGACGTGCCATTCCTGCGTCTCGGTGTCCCTCGTAAAACCTGCTGGGATGGAGGGAGGGCACCGAAGGAGTCCCCGGGAGAGACGGAGCGGAGCAGGAATGCTGCAGCTGCTTTCCACCCGCACGTGGAGGGAGCAGAAACCACTCCAGAAATGAGGTGTGGAGATAACTGATCTCCACTTGAAAGGACTTTAAGAAAACATGCAGCTGCTCAGGTTACTGGGATCAGCGGGTGACAGAGAGGAGAGCTGCCCCTCAGCTCCACGTCCACACAAGGCAAGCACTCTGGAAAACGTGATGGGCTGTTACCCAGGTACACACGGTCTCGACACCAGGGGTCTTTTCTCAGAAAACCTTTCTTCTTTGGTGTTTCCTATTGCTTAAGTAAGAGGAAGCATGGAATGAGAGTCGGAGCTATACAAACTCCAAGGATGTTTCTGCATTTGACGAGCCTGTTGGCTTATCTTCACTTGCTCTGGAGAGCACCTTTCAAACAATCTCTGCAAAGTCAAAACCTAACATTGTCATCGTGCTCAGCCTTTAAAATAATGCAGATTTTTTAGCAAACTTCTAAGCAAAATAAAGTCTTTCATAAATTCTACATACCCAGAGAGCAGTTACCAAGCAAATAATATGGATGACATTGTGAGTGTCCTGGCTAAACTCCTCCTAATATACAGCACAGGTCAGCAGAGCAATTCTGCAGTGAATTTAATTAGCAGAGTTCTCCTTTCTGCATTTGTTACACGCAAACTCTTCTTTGTACAAATAACATTATTTTCTTTTTTGCCTTTGATTGTGTTAGTCCCAGTGGCTATCTTTTCAGTGCCATTTTGCCATTTCTTACAGGTTTCTCTGTACAGTAATTACGCCAGTCTGCTTTCCAAATATACTTTTTTGGTACTGAAATACAGAGGTTGGGAGTGCATGAAGAAAGGTAGAATAATTTTCACAGAATTATTTCAGTTACTTCAGAGACTGCACATAATGTTTTTACAACGTTCCATAGATTTTCCTTCTCCCTATACTTGCACGTATTTGGTAGTCACTCAGGCAATAAGACATCCTGACTATCATGGCATAGGAAAAGAAACTGCTGCGCCTATATCTATTACGAGCACATAGTGCAGTCTACATAGATATTTTACATGGGACAAGTGGTTATTGTCAAAGAGACTGGTAATATCTTGCTTGACTATTTCCAGGCTGGCTCTAGGACTGTATATGCAACGCTAGCAGTGATGGAGTAGGTACAATATTCCTCCAGTAGCATAGTTCCCTGCAGACGTCAGTAGGTTTTATCAAGCTCAGAGGGAATGTCTGACTGTTTATTGCACTGGTGAAGTTCTCCTGCTTTGAGGAGCTCAGACCAGATTAGGCTTTTAAAAAGTACAGACTTTGGGACTGGTTGGAAATAGTTAAACATATAAACTCCAGCTCCCTTAAGGTAAACAACAGAAATCCACCGAGGCTGGCTGCATCGAGGTACTGGGAGGATATTCAGAGATACCTACTTTAAAATATTTGTTCATCAGTATGGGAGGCCAGCTTTCTTGCATTAGCTTGAAACTCTCCCTCCAGCAAGGTTATGGAGTGGCATTATAATTTCATAATAAGATGTAGTGAGGCATAGGATGAGCACAGTCTTCCCGATGTTATGTGTAAGACTATTCTGAACTGAAGGCACAAGGAGGTGCCTCACATTAAACGATGGGAAATTACACAGCCCAGTTAAAATATTGACTCAGAACTTTATGCAGCAAAGTGCTTCAGCTTAAGTCCATCCTTTTTCAGCAAAGCACTCGTTTTTGTGGGTAGCTTTAAGCACCAACATAAGTCAGTTGATTTTAATAGGGCTTTGCTACATAGATGCAGCTTGTTGAAACTAAAACCAGAAAAACAGTTTAGCAAGGGCCATCCAGTTTTCCTGGCAGAGGCCGGGAGACATTAGCTCTTACATTAGCTCCCCTCTCTTGAGACCCCGAAGCAGAGATGAGATTTTGCTCCCTGCCAGCACAGCACCTTTGCCTTTCTCCGAACCCTCAGCAAATTTGCTGGCCAAGGGACAGGTCTGTCACTGTGCCAGGCTGGGGAGGAGATGCTTCTACCAGCAGCTTCACTCTGGTACGTGAGCCAGGGCAATGGCATTTCTGCTATTCCCTTCCGTTTCCCGCTTGCATCTACCCCAGCATAACTCTTCTCATCAGTCCTCAGAGCACGGCAGAGACATTAATCAGATATCTGACTCCATTTCCTTCCAGGCACCTGCTTGCTTGAAAACTATGGAGGGCAGCAAGCACTGCGATAGGATTAGAAGGATAACAAGCTAAAACCTTGCCCTGCCAGAGCTGCAAGGCTGGTTATGAAGGAACCAGGGAGACTTAAAGTCCAGAAAGTCTGTACCATATACAATCCAGGATTGCAGTAATCCTGCTGATGGCAATTTACTTACACGCACACAAAGATAAAAAAGAAGAAAGCAAGCCATGTTCTTACGTCTACCGTTACACAGCTGTGAGTCACCATCTCAGTATTCATCACGGCGTTGAAGCCGTAGCAAAGCAGGTAACCTCCATGGCATCGCCAGCTAACACGCTGGACTTCGCAGTGTCACACGTCAGTTCATGAGAGCGAAGAGGTACGGAGGAGCAGAAGTATCACCCCGCGATGAGGTTTGCTACCGTGCCACCGCTCCTAACACAGGCCCTGCAGGAGCAAGCTGAAGCTGCTGAGATTCCTCTGCTTTATAAGGCCCTTGTGCAGCAGTTAATCTTGTCTTGTAGTATATTATTGGTATTTCCCTAAAGGAGGGGGATTCACCCTTTCTAGTTATAAGAAGCTGCTAGAAAATAAATGAAACCAATTAGTAATAAAAGACAGGTCTCAAGGGCGTTGAATCCAGATTATCCATCGCAGAGGTGAGCTGGAGGCAGCTAATGGCAAAAGACTTTGGTCTCTCACTTCTCAATGGAAATACTATGGCTGAGTTGGTGGCTGTATTATAACACTATTTACAGACACTGTGTGAAATCACAGGCATAATAAATCCAGAGAAAGCGCTAGCGAAATTGAGAGGGAAATTCGCACTTCATTGAATTCAGTGTCAACTTCCATTAAATTCAAAGGGACGTGAGAGTCTTCATGGGGTTACTGAGCATCTGTAAACATTTCCAAGTACGCCCCAAGTTACAGGTTTATTTTTCACTTCAAAGAAACTGGCCAGGCAAAGGTATGTTTATTTCTTATTATAGAAATAGGAGAACAAAGAAGAATGAGACAAGAGGCTTGATAAGAGACCAAAGACATTTAAAAAATTGATCAAAATCATATTATATTTGGGGCGCTACACAGTTTGGGAAGCCCATTGGATATGGGGAACCTAATCTAATATGACTTATGCCTTTTTTTTTTCCTTACGGTTCTTGGCAACACATATTCATTCTAGTGTGGCCTCAAAGGCACTCGGCAGGCACTCAAAGGCACTCAAAGGCCTTTGAGGTGCTCAAAGGCACCTCAAAGGCACTCGGCATCCTCATGTTTCAAGTCTGATATGCTTCATGTTGAGGCACTGAACTAATGGACATGTTTCACAGCATCACAGAATCACAGCATGGTTGAAGTTGGAAGGAACCTCCGGAGATCATCTGGTCCAGCCCCCCTAGGGCCACCTAGAGCCAGTTGCTGAGGATTGTGTCCAGACAGCTTTTGAATATGTCCAAGGATGGACCCTCCACAACCTCCCCGGGCAACCGGTTCCAGTGCTCGGTCACCCTCACAGTAAAAAAGTGTTTCCTGATGTTCCTGTGTTGCTGGTTTTGCCCATTGCCTCTTGTCCTGTCACTGGGCACCACTGGAAAGAGCCTGGCTCTGTCCTCTGCACCCTCTCTTCAGGTATTTATATACATTTATAAGATCCCACTTCAGCCTTCTCTTCTCTAGTCTGAACAGTCCCAGCTCTGTTTGGAGAATGCTTCCTCCTTAGCTGCCTTCATCAAAAGGCAAAATATCAGCTCATCTCAAGGCAGGGGCAGCAAGATCACTGGATTTTACATTAATGAATAAGAAGGTTGAAATGAGAAAAAAACTGACTGTGATGAGGTTAAAGAGCTCTTGTTCAAATAAAGCTTCTTGCTTAAATAGCACAGGAAGAAAAGAAGAGAGGAAGGATATCTAAACGTTTCAGTGATAAACAATCTTTAAAGTCTGTGCCTCTCCCAGCAGTAATAGGAGAGGCAATCCTGTATGCCACAAAAGCGAAGCTGGCATCTCACTCTTTTCTAAATCTTCCTGTGGTGAAGGTTATATTCAACAAAGCATTGCAGTTCTTGGGCATGTGTGACTCCTATTACTCGTACATTCATCTTAGTTATAAATACACGCTTAATTGTTTTGGAGGTTTTGTGTGTGTGTGTCAAAGCATAACCTGTACATTGACTTCTGTTGAAAGAGTTATTGACTTCTGTTGAAAGAGTGGGGGCTGGCTCAGCTGCTAAATTAGGGTTCGCTTTAAAGCCTACAAACTTCAACTGAAAGGCTTTCATTGACTTCAGTCACCTTTAGGTGAGGTTTCTAGTGCAAAATACTGAACCTGTTTGCAGCAAAAAACCTTACAGAATGAAATCAAAAGATGACTGAATATAAAATCATAAAGTTTTCTTGAAATCTTGGGGTTTTATTGTTACTCAGAGCTAAAAGGGCAAACGCAGGACCTGGGGTAAGCTCTACTAGCCTGAAGCTTTAATAGTTATAAACAACTTGGAGTGGTAGGAAAGGCAAAATGATATTTGTTAAGAAATGGACTGCAGCTGAATTCTGTGTATGGGAACACCCTGGTTGGCAACCATTATGGAAAATCACCTTGTCTTTTTTGTTATGATAAAGCAAAACAATAGAGAGGAATCCTGCAGATTTCTTAAGGTTCCGTAATGTTGAATAACAGTCCAGGCAACACGGAGAGGAAAAGCAAGAAATAGAAAGGAAAGGGGAAAAAATACATATGTAACTGAAAAATACCTGATGCAGTTTGCTAGAGGGATACAAAAGGAAAATGGAGAGATTACTTAGTTATTAGTGAGAGATATTAATTAATGACAAAGAAAAATGACCTAAGTGTTTTGGTTATGTGAATTTGGATTGAAACTGGAGATTAAAAAATATCACAATCGGGTGAACTCTGGATTCTGCTGTAGAAAAAAGATGTATGTCTTCACATTGTGTAGCTTGCTGGATTTTAATAATGTCAATATTGGCTGGGATGAGTGTTACACACGCACACAAAAAGAGAGGCTATTTGCCTAGAGAAAATGGTACTTTGAAGACTTCCTTGATTAATGAGTTTCTTCTTTTGCTATTGTACGTTTCAGGTTAGTCACAAATGCAGGTCTGAAGTTCATTCAGTAGCACCCACTTTAACCTGGTTGTTGCAGTTGTTGCTTCTCTGGTTGAAATACTTGAAGAGACCGAGCTCTACCAAAGGAAGCAGCAAAAAGTTTTCCTTCATAATGCAGGTGGTAGTGAAGAAAAACTACATTGTCAGCAGTTCTGACCACCTTTCTGGCTATGTTTGGCAAGTCTGAGATCTACAATCAGTCGATGAACTGAGCTTCTCTATATAGTATTGAATTATAGTGTGTCTCAGAAGCAGCTAAGATACCTGGCTGGGGGACTATAAAGTGAAGTCAAGCAGATAAGTCCTGATTCCCAAACAATGAATGAGAAGTTCTATAATTCAAACAGAAAGAGCCTTGGAGCAGTACACATATTTATTGCAAACCACAATTCATTTCTTTACATTTTATTTTACAAATTCTCCATTACTTGCTTCAGTTACAGTGAAATGGCTTACTGTATTTCAAGATATTTCAAGCTGATCTTGTACTTCACTTTTCTATGTCAAGAAATATTCAGACAATTGAACAATCAGATTACTGAAAAGCTGTTAAGTGCCTTGTGATGCAAGGAAGTGTGAGCTATTTAAGAACTAATGTGAAAAATGGCAACTTATACGCTATCAGGTAGGTCTAAAAGGGAAAAAAGGAAGAATAAGTCACTATGATTAGACAGGACTGTATTCAATAAGCACACTTTTGTTTTGAAATTGTGAGAGAAGAATGTTATTTCTTAGGAGATTTTCCTTTGCATTGTAGAAGAAGATACTTCTACTCTGTAACATGTATTTTGCCCTTGCAATCCCCATAGTTTGTAAGAGTAATCTGATTGAAAAGAATTGGATGCACAGAAATGAGAATTTTTTTTACACTGGAGAAGCTAAAATGAATCCTCTATATTAAAAATTGCAAAGATTATTTATACAAGAAAAGAGGTGTCCAATCAATCATTTTTAAAGCAGAAACAAGGTCAAAAAGAAAAATGTTGCATTAATGACAGCTGTTTGGCAACTCTGCAGAGGGTTCTCTGGAATGAGAAGTTGTTGAGTTCATTTGAGTGGACACACCACAAAACCACTACTTTAAACGGCTGGTAACTTTGTGCAAAGGACTAAGTGAACATTTGCACCTAAGTGCCACATAAAAACGGAATAAAACTTAGAATCGTAGAGTCTGTGTTTTGCTGCGCTTATCAAGTGAGATTTCTCGAGCCCTCAGTACTGAACTAAATCTGCTCGATCTGAGGTTAAAAAGGTAGGTAAATATTAACGGATGAATTCCCACACCACCAATAGGCAAACAGAGCCACAGGAGGTTTAAATGAGCGTGTCCTTCTTTTGCACAAGCTTTGAACAGACCCAGCTTGCACTTGGTTTCTTTCTTGTGTGAAGCAGGCAGGAAGAACCACTGCCATCCATGCTGAGCTTGAATGCTTTTATCTGCAAGGTTTGCAAAATAGATAATTTAAGGGGGGGGGGGGGGTGAAGCACCTTCACTGTAAAACCACAGCACTGCACTGAACAAGGTGTACGTGAGCGAGCAGCTTCTAACCTGACCCATGGCACATCCCAAGGGGAACAGTGGGTCTGGGTTAGCAGGGTAGGAGGAAGGACTCTGCCACGAGCCCGCTCCCCTTTGCTCCCAGATCCCGGGTTGGCCCAATTGCCTGACCTGCCCAGAGGGAAGCCAAGCACCACTGATTCCCAAAGGGCAGCCAGCAGCACTGCTTTGTATCCTCACATGGTGCATGTTGAGTGTAACCCCCTTTTTCACGCTGCCCCGCTTTCCCGCACAAGCAGGTACTGCAGCGCTGCCCGTAACACGGCTATATAGCTGCCTTTAGTGCAGGGTCAGAAAATGCCTGGTAGAATAAGCGACTGGTTTTAATTCTTATAGGTTATCCTGATCGCAGTAAATGAATGAAATCTGGCTTTCAAACACCGAGGCTGTGTTCCAACCGCCAAACCTTCGCTTCCCAGAAATGCCCCCCTCCCATAGCACCATCATTTCTGCACTGTACAAGTTAACAGCCTGAGTTTATCTTGCTAAAATTCTACCGCTCTAAAACATATTTAGGTTGCACTGAAAGTCTACATCTGTCTTAGAAGGGACTAGGAAATTGGCAATGCAGAAAATTCAGTAAATCATGAGTCATGTGCTCATAAACTAAGAAAAGCCTTATATCAGAAAATACGTTTCTTTATATTATATATCCAAAACATAGCAGAAACTGTGTTTTTAATAGAGTCTCCGGGATGGAAATGCAACCAACTTTTATTAACATTTGAAAAAGATCTAAGAATTTATGGTAATTGAAGATGGAGTGCCAAAGAATTTACCAGATGAGTGTGCATTTCCATCAAAATTTAAGTCAATGACAAACTATTAAGACATTTTCATGAAGTCCAAAGAATTGCAAGGAAAGTGTAAAGATACTTTTAATTATAGCATTTTCTATCAATATATATTTACAGAAGTAGATATACCCTACAGAAAGATGGCAAGTATTTGTATGAGGAAAGGTGAAGAGGGTCAGAAAAAATGCACATTCTACAGAAAATAGGGAATATGGGTCCTGTAATTAATGGATCAAATTGCCAAGGAATTGCAAAGAAGATCAGAGGGTAAAAAGATAATTAGCAGATCAAAAGGTAATAAGCCCAGTGTTGAAATAAAGTAGTAGTGATCCAGACAGCTAAAGAGGAATTATTGACCAATAATTGTATTGCTTTAGGCACTGTATGCTTTGCTAGAACCATTATTAACAAGGTTTTTAATGGACTAGTCTATTTTTATAAATGTGGAGTTATGAATGTCAAATGCCATTAATTCATTGTAGAGCCACAGTGCACTAACAGTAACCTGGTTTTTAGGAGTTTGTAACTGTAATACCGAAGGGAAATAGAAGGAATTCAGACTGCAGTGGCTGGTTATGTGGTCAAGGAAGCTTCCTTTGAATATAGAAATAACATAGAGTGTGATTTTCAGAGATTGGCATAAGACTTGTTCTTACATCAACATAAATTGCATAGTTTATACTGGAGTGGGTGACATCCTGGGCTAAAGCCTCTGTGAATCCTCTCCATTGCTCTCAGTGAGTTTTATTCCCTCCGTTATTCAAAAGGGTTCAAAAGTCTGCCAGCAGAAGACCATCTATTTTCATGCTACAGCACACCTGCCTCAGCAGTAACGAGGCTAGATTGAATGAGTGAAAAGCTAACGGGGATCCAAGGGTTTCCAATTGTCCCCTCAAGCACTGTCTTGCCAAAGGAGCGAGACCTCTGCCTAAGTGGAGATTTCAGTCCTGTTTGCATCAGCCCACTGGGCTACAGGCACTGGGTCCCGCTCCAGCCGACACCGTGGGATGCGGTTAGCCAGAGGTTAACTAGGTGGAAAAAGCAGGTAAGACCCTGTTTGTACTCTATACTTACTGACTGCAGCACAAAGCCGTGTGAGAAACCTCATATCATTGCTGCCTTACCACTGTTTGAGGTAGCTAAAGGTGTTAACCTGCCATTTTTGTGTCCAGGGAGAGGGAAGAAAATTCACTGAGATTTTCTTTATTGCTTTCCTTGCTCTGAAGTGTTGTCAAATTGCATCGTTCGGACCTAATCCAGCTCTTTCTAGGAGTAAGAGTAGAGACCTGTAGGCTGAGTTTTTAAGATCCCTCTTTGCAGTTCTGGACCCACAGGGGATAGTCGCAGGCTTGGGAGCTCCTGTAGCGGTGGGTTGTCAGTACCCCTCTCTAGAAAGGAGTTCTTGAATATACTAATCTTAATATTTTTAATAATACATACACTATCTGGTTGTGGATAAGGATGGGAACTGCTACAGTGGATCAGATTTATGGTACAGTTAAACTAATCTGTTAAGAGCCTTGATGAGGGAGCAGAGGACCCTCAGGTGAGCTGAAGGCACGCTGCCAGTTTTGCCAGGGATTGGCAGAGGATAATTTTGGTTTCTGCTTCCATTTTTCAGTGTCCATTCATTAGCAAAATAATAGAAACATGTAAAATGTAAAGTAAGTGAGTTGGTGGCATTTTTAGTTAGCATTTAATGGATTTTCCTCTGCAAAGAGGAGTACCTTAAAGCTGTGGACAAACTGTATTTCGCTCCCATTTAGCTCATCATTAACAGAAATCTGTGAAAAAAGTGGTGTGGATTTTTTTCTTAAATAGTAAACACCTCCCAGATTACTAAGTGATAGAGAAGATTGAAAATGTCAGTCAAAGGAGCTCTTGTGCTTCTGCTGAAAGCAATGACAAAACTTTAATTAACTCAAAGTCACCCAGTGCTCTAAAACTGGGAATGCTGAGGTCATTCCCAAAGAGAGATGAAATATAAAAATCTTATTGAATGGAGGCAACTGTGTGTACATAAGAATATACTTGCAGTTTTGGTTTCTAATAATCATTCCTGGAACCAGAATAATGCCTGAAGTGAGAGCTACAAGATCAAGCTCTCTTAGAGAGCAGAGACGGGGAAGACTGCAACTATCCAAATCACTGTAGCACTGCAAATGAACACGAAATGGGATGAATGTCTAGATAAAAAAATATGCTGAAAGATAACAAAGCAATATTTTTCTGCAATACTAACTCCTAATTAAAAAAAAAGAGTTAAATATATTTGCTTTAAGTCAGGAAAAATGAGGCATGGTTAATGTTATTTAATGACTGATGTAACTTCAGCTAGCAGTATCTGTAAAATTTGTAGCTCTGTAATTAGTGAGTGGGAAAAGCTTAATATTTCAGGAGTATCACTTTGGATGTGTAATTCCAGCTGGTTCTCGCAGGCCTAAATAAGGTCCATGTGAATTACTTTCTAAACAATTCTTGATAAATGCTCAGTCACATCTCTTGCTGCTTTTTCTGGGTTAATACCCTAATTGTCTCACATATGAGATAATAAAATAAGATCAATCTAAAAACTCAGCTGAAATGTGTCTATTTTGTAAGAAATGGTGCTGCATGGCCTGTAATAGGGAGAGGATGATGAGGTACCCTGAAGTGATTAGACATGCTGCAAGAGTGAATTTAATTTGGAAGATTGAGAGTTGTGGAGATAACTGCTTTCTGCCTACACACTTTTACCACTACTCAGTATAACTGAGGACTTATAAATACTTTATAAAGAAATTAACCACAGCACTCCCAAACTGCGAGAACCACCTACACCATTTGTACATTGTTCTATTAATAGTGGCTAAAACATTAGCTCCTGCAACCATGGCATATATTAAAATGGAGCAGAATTGGAAAGATCAGGAGCCGGTGCTCTTTTCCAGGCAAATACATGGATTTGGAGGGACTAGATACCTTTCAGTTTTAAAACAACAATAAATTCCTGGCTATCTTCAGATCCCTGACCAGAATGACAGTATTTTTAAAAAGACAGTGATATATATGACCGGATTCAGTAAATCCCGACAGACAGACCTCTGTACATGTCCTCACACTGCTGTGAGGCTGTCGGGAAGGAAACTTTTTCATCGTTCACTTTTGTGTAACAGACCCTGAGCTGGAATTAAGCTTCATTTTTCCTCCTAATTCTCCCCAAACTGAAATCATTATGCGACTCAACCCCCCCTCACCCCCCAGCCCAGCACTTCTGCTTGCAACATGCCTAGAAGCCTTATTTAATCTCACCTGCAATCCAATTAAAAGCCTCTCAAATTCACACCTGTGCTAATTGTAGATTCACATCACTGCTTTGTAGTCATTAAGTCTATGAGTTAACATTTTTATGAGTGCAACTAATCTAGTTTATCAACAAAATGCTGGAAGGTTTACGTGCTAAAACAAGATAATCAGTATTCATGCTTCAAGATTTCAGCAGGGGTCAGGAAGGAATTATCTTGTCTTATGAAGCATTTCAAAATGGCTAATTATGTTTGTTCATAAAATTTGGTCCTAAAACAATTGAAATCAGAGTAAAAGCTTTTGAACTTTTAACTGTGAATGACTAATTTGGCTGAGGTGTTGATTTATATCAGAAAGATACACTTTGAAAATACAAACCCAATAACATAAAAGCCTCCAGCTCCATGTTGCCTGCAAAGGTTGGAAACGTACTGTTGAGAGGCAATTGCTGATGAACCTATATTCCTACGTACGTATGTGTGCATGGATGCGTATTCTCTAAGAGACACATGATGTTGAAGCAGTGGTCCTCTCAGCTCCCAGAACAGAGTCAAGGTTGTTAAATATTAACCGTGTGCACACAGTTGCCAAATACCTCTTGTAGGTCCCAAAGATACGGTATTCAAATAGTCTAAAATTTTCTATTTTGCTAGAGATTTTTTTTTTTTTTTAAAGAAGTTTCTTCACCCTCATACAGCAGCAATCATCTAGCGATGGAAAACCCACCTAGAACCTTAGACAGATGAGGATAAATAAAAACAGCAATGAGAGAGAGAGAAATGCTTGTAATTCAGCTGGGAACTTTTTTTTTTTTTCCTCCTAATGGATTCTTGCTCCCAGCCCGCCCAGAGTAAATCAACAGGCATGTGCCATGTACTACAGATGGATCAGCCGTGGTAAACGCATACAGCTGCACATATCTGTTACACAGGTGCTTGGTTTTAGACCAAGCTAGCCAAGAGCAGTCAGAGTTTTTGGCATGTGCCCGTAGTTCCGTGGATTGGAAGAGAAAAGACAGCGAGAAAGTAGTCAGCTGGCACCGGCACTTTCCATAGCAGCCCCCAGGCCTGAGCCAAACCTGCCGCTCTCATTCCTCACCCCGTATTCTGAATCACTGTCAAATTCCTAAACTTATTTTGCAATTCAGTGGGAGGTTTTTTTGGCTGAGGTTATTGGAACAGAGACACTGGGATACTTAGTACCTCTGTGGACAGTATTAAGCCCTTCAGTTGTTGATCATTCTGGGGCAAAAGTACTTGCGTGGATTTTTCTGGTGTGTGTGTGGTTTTTTTTTTTTTCCCTTGGTGTGTATGGTTTGGTTTTTTGTTTTTTTTTTCCCTTGGTGTTGGTTTTTTCCCCCCTTGGTTCCCTCCGCCTTTTTTGTGGTTGTTTTTTGGTTTGTGTGGTGGTTTGTGGTTTTTTTTTTTTTCTCCCCCAACTGGAGGGGAAGGAAGGGCAAGAGCCCTTTGTGGACAGGCTGGCATTTGGCAGTGGCAGCCCAGGCTGCTCTCTACTCTCTGGACACATTGCAGGTGTAACTGAAGTCCGATGACATTTATTATGTCCCTCTAAATAGCTGCTGCTGGTGTTGCAGAACTGGTGCTGAGCCAGTAGAAATGCATGAACCATAATCAAGCCTGAGAAGACAACGTTATGATGTTGACAGAGACAAATATATATCTCTCCACTGTTAATGCTACCATCAGATTAATCTATGTGATATCTGCATATGACAATGGGCCAAATCACTTGCTGATGATCTGTTGTGACAGGAACATTAGAGAGGCCTACAGAGGTCATATTAAGCTTATACATCATGAATTATATATACATTTTTCTGACAGTTCCATCACTTTTTTGTAATCTTGAGATGATTTTCTCTCCAACACTCTACTTAAAATAATAATAATAAAAAGGATTTATATTCCTTATGTTGCAAAGATACCTTTCCAGCTATGAGCTGATAGAGATTTGCCTCCGCTCCTTGCTATTAAGAGACGCATATGAGTTGTCTGTTCATGAAGATCTAAATTGGGCATGAATATCTGTGTGTTTATAGAGCAGTAACCTCTGCTCTATAAATAGCCTGAGCCTCTAGTGACCAAAGAGGGCCAAAAAGCCAGGCTTCCACTTAAACAGAAATTTGGCTTTATCAGTATGATAAACCTAGAGTGATGGCCAGGGCTTAGGACAGCAAAGCTTGAGGACCTGTCCCAAAAATCCAAGCTATGAGTGTAAAATCTGCAATTGAGAGGAAGCCTGGAAACCTTGGGGGGGGTCCTTAGTTCTGCTAGAGACAACTTTTGGGGTCTGAGGGCCCCTGTTCAAAGCCAGAAAGCTTCAACCTTGGTTGGCCCAGCTCTGCAGACCAGGGTGCCCTAGACCGGGTACCCTGAACATCCCAACTCCTTCGGTTTTTGATACTCCAGCAGGAGCGCAGATGGGATTTCACTCAAATAATGCTTAAATTTACTTAAAGCTTATCTACCCGAATTCCTTTAGACAAAACCTTTAAATGTAAAAACTGGTGGTTTTAATTAAACAGAGTTTTGCTGAGAAATTCCTGACTTCAGTCCTCTTATGACTATCTCTAAAATATGTGTGAAATGTCTGTAATTTAATCAGCGTGCTGTTAGCTTATAAACCTAATGACAACTGGTTTAGTGCCAAGATTTTTGTTGGCACTGCAGTTCATTTTATTGTAATCTTTCAGCGACTCTGGGACTAAATTCAGAACTTTTGCTTCGGATATCAAGAATGGTAAGAAAGAATCAACACATTTCCTCTGGTTTCACAGCGAAACCTTGGTTTCTTGCCTCTTTTGAGCCAAAAGAAAACATTTAATTAACAACATTACCTCTTCAGTGAGGTCTGGGTGCGATATCCCTCTTATATGTAATCATCATTTTAAGCAATGACACAGTATCCTCAAACAATTTCCAGCATAAGTTTGACCTTTAGTTTGAAACTACCCACAACGGGGACTGGTCTTTTTTTCACTCTTCATTACCTTAGGCACTTACATCCAAGTACTTAGACTTTCCTATTTTTGCATAAGTGTGGGATCTGAATATATGACTACATGATATATTGATTTCATATGAATGATAAATGGAGATAGTATTTCCCAGCATATGAAAAAATACAAAGCTAGCAATTGCTTCACACCAAGAAAATGAGTAAAACCACACTTCAAAAAGTGGTTTAACCTTTATTTTATTCTGCTTTTCTTTCCTCTTCCCTCTGTCCTTATTCCTTAAGAACGGCACAGGCATGCTATTCGTACATCGGAAAGGATATTAGTCTCCAAATAGACCTTATCCAGCCTAGCTCACAGCCCATACAGACAAAGGACACCTTCCCAGCAAAATATTTTACAAACTGCTTTGCAACCTGCCCTTCCCAAAGGTTATTTGCGCATTTTAATTAGCTCAGATTATTTTTTTTTCCCATTGATTAGGCTGATTAGACAGATAGATAGTGAAATATAGCTAAGAGGAGGATATCAAAAGAGGCAACGTTGCTTTTAAACGTGCTTAAGTGTTGCTGGTGCTGTCAAGGTTCACTGTGGCAGGTCAGCACCCAACACGTCGATGAAGCACACCACATAAATAAAATGGGGAGTGCCAAAACTGGCTCAATGATGGACAGAAAGTTCATCCTTCTGTGGTTTTTTCAGTATCTCACCAGTGACATGAGGAATATCCTATAAATACCCAATACACTATAGGCTGACACAGCTCTCCATGTGACTATTAATAGGAGTAGCTATGCTAATGTATGTAATTAGCTAATTACCTGTGGTATAAACATGATGTGCTGCATAAAGAGGGCTTTGTAAACCCAGATGATCTCAAGTTTTAATCAGCTTGCTCAAAAATGACCGGGTTTTTTAACTGCAGAGGTGTGATTGTAGTCTTTGGAAATACTGTGCTAAAAGGTGGGTTTCCATAATTTAGTCAGGAAATAATTGTATTCTCTTAGAAATAACTGAAAAGATGATAACCTGTCATCTGTTGCAGAATTTGGCCTTTCTGCAAAAATAAATCCTTTCAGCGTAGGGATCCTGTGTGGTCAAACTGATTGCCACAAAGAGAACACTCTGTTCATTATCTGGATCTCTTCAGTCCACTCGATTTGAGAAGGAATTTTGCAGGAGCTCGCAATCACTAGAACAGAAAATAGATGCGCTGAAATGTTATTACATTTATGGAAAGCTTCAGGATAATTTATTTATGAGATGAGTTGTTGCTTTTACATACTCCTTATGTTTGTCAAATTTTTGGCATTTATTCTTCCCAGTTGGGCCAGTGAAAAGCAGCTAATTAAGGTGTTTTTCAGGCATACAACTTCCAACCCCATCCAGAAGCAGAGAAGTAGGAAGAAGAATTATCCAAGGGTTTTTACAGAAGCTTCTAATAGATTCAGCTGGAGTAGGTAGAAGGGGATCCAGGAGATGCCTACTTGCATGGCAACTGGAGCTCACTTGACCATGTCAAAGAGCTGGGTCCTTCCCACCAAGGTCACGGTGTCCCTCTGCAGTGATATCCTTCCCAGCCCTCCCCAAGAGGAGCAAGGGCTTTGCGGCCAGGTCCCGCTCTCCTGCTGAGAGCTGGCTGGCTGAGCAGGGCTTTCGTGGCTGATTTCTGACGGACCTGCCAACATGCAGATCAATGCTCTTCTGCAGGTATAAAAACTTGTCTGTCGTGTTCCAGTAAATGTGGGGCTGTCCCTCGACTGGGAGGCAAGTCGGTGGACAAAAGAGATCATAATTGGATCTTACTTCCATAGCAGAGACTTTTAGCAGCTGAAGACAGTGGATGCCTGAGCAGGGAAAGCTGTGAGTTCATTACTTTGTGAATCTGTAGGTCTTTATTCGTTGAAAAATGAGGATAGCAGAAGCATCAGCTTTTCTGGCTTGTTTCACCATTGCGCTTGCACACAGAGTGCCAGTGATTTAGGCCTTCAATACCTAGTTTGAATACTCTTCTACTATGGCTTTGTCCTACAGACTTGGCCGTAAGGAAGCAATGATTTGGGCTTTAATGGAAGTCTTAAAACTTTTTGGTCTAACAAGCAAATATCATTTGGTGTGTCCAGAAAAGTTATTATCTCTTTATGTCAATTAAATTATGTCTGAAGTAAGGTTTAAGTGCAGTGGCAGTGCAGTTAAAGATCAAAACCAATTGTGTTTTGCGTGGCAATGCTGTAAACCACTGCTATTTCTATTTAAAAAAAATAATCAATTTTTCTATAACAGATTACATTGTTTCTTTGAAGTGTGAATTTAAGCAGCTAGCATTTATAATATGTACATCATTAATCTTCAGACTTTAATCTCTATAGTCTTATTTAACACAGTGAAGCTTCAAAGAGTAAGGATGCCTTATATTGTTTATTGCGATATGCAGTAAAATATAAATGAAAGATCTGGGGAATCAAAATTATATCCATAACATTTTTTTAATCTGCATAACATATTTAATGCTAGATGTGTTAGAAAGATACCTGTATATTTGCCTGATGAACAGTAATACAGACATACTGGAAAGGGTAAACACATTAATTAAAGCCTGCACATCTCTCCTTTTTGCTAGTGTAATCATTAAATTGATTTTTCCAGTCTGACATGTAATTGTTCCAGCGATGGAATCCTGCTTTCCACTCTCGTTCTGCTTCATCAATATTTCCTGTAAAACATGAAATGGGTTACATTAATCTAAATTTAAATCTCTTTATATGCTAATTGAAAAATAATTTTGATTATCAATGTCATTTGCTCCAAATACATTATAGGATGGTCTTTTGCCTCGTTTTCTTAAACCTGGAATGACTGGAAATTCAGTGATTAACCCTTTATCTTTACATCAGGAAGGAAGGACTCCTAAGATGTCATTCTGGCACACTGCAGGGTACTAAATATACTTATGTATGGGCTTGTTGCTTTTGGATAATACTTCTGTCCATCAAATTTGTCATTTTAAAGCCACCTTTATTTTTTTAAATCCTCAAAATATTAATTTGGTTCAGTATACACTACAATGAAACCTACATACCCCGAAGACTACGATATGCAAACTGAGATAAGCGCTTGTAAAGATACAGTGCAATGGCAGCTTTGCTCAAGGCAACAACAGTATTGCCATTAGTTTCAATGGATTTCAATGGATGGCCAGGATTTTACCCTACTGCAAAATAAATCTGCAAGTTTAATGCATAAGGGGCACAAGTTTGGAGATGAATACTGTAAAATGTGCACTATGTCAACATGAAACCATCTTCTCTTTTCTTGTTCATTCTAGCTTATAAAGCATTTGCCGACTAATCCTGTGTCCCAAGGCAATATTTATTGCCAAATTTGTTATAGGCATGAGAGCAGAGGGTGAGAATGAGAAGAGTAATAAAAATATATCATTTTACAAGGTTCCCAGAGTATTTTACAGACGGGGATCACTTCCTCCAGTCCCAAAAGGTAATTAACGCTAGGGAGAAATGCAGTGACCTTGCAGGAACAACCCATACAACAACTAAAAGAAAGATAACGTATGTGGCTTATTATTTTGGATCAGTTGTAGACTTTTTCTTAAAGTTTAGAAACACTTTATGATCTATGAATGCCTTTATTCATTCTGGACCTAATTATCTCAGGGTCCCATATTGACGTAGCTTGCTTCCAAAAAAATTTGGTAATTGTGTTCATGAGATAACAGTTCCATGGTTTCTTTATGCTCTTTTGACTTTATGTTCTGCTGCTGCAGCAGAGCATAGGTTCTTTCCCTCCATAAATACACCCTTTCCCCCTTTTTTATGATCTGCCAGCACTGCAAGTTTAACTGGTTATGTGGAAATGAAATACTTGTGTTTTACACATCAGTAGAGAAAATATTCTGGAAAGAGAGTTAACAGATTCAGAGATTTAGTTTAGAGAAGCATCCAGTAATTTGGTTGCTTATCTGCAGTTTAGCTCAACATTTCCAAACCTTTTTGGTCTGGAAATCCAGATGGCAATTTAATGAGACTTTGAAATGAGATTTACATTACTTCTTGGTTTCAGTGAGACCAGAAATAAAACCAAGTTACTTTTTCTTGGGGAGGTTCTGTACTTCTGCTTGTAGTCTAAAGGGAAATTGTGAAGAACAAATACAAGAAAAAATATTTAAAAACTAACCACGTTCCTCTCCCTCCTTTCAAAGATGTAAATAAGCTTGGTTACATTGGAGATCAAAGAAAAGTTCAAATAATTTTTAAAGTTTTTCTGCAGGCTGCAACTGTCATTAACTCAAAGAGGATTTGTAAATTCTGGTAACAATAAAACCATGTTTTGATTACTAAGCTATACAGATATGACTCTCAGAACTATGGGGAGAAGACATGCACAACATTTTACTTTCCTGACTAAGAACTTGTCTTTGCCCGTTTCTTAATTTAGAGATGTAGCCAAGGTCTTGGGTAAAGCCAAATTTTCCACGTATATCAAATGGATTGGTAATTTAGCATAGGAACCAGTACTAGTATTTGGAGAAAAATGCCTCAACCGTATTTCTTGTCTTATTCTTGATTATAGGTATCCAGTTTTATTTATCCAGGCAAAGCCTCCACTTATGAATTAAAAAAACCCCTCTGTTCCTCCTTTAATTATTCAGGTTTAGATGTGTTTGAAGTCTGCCCAAAGACTTTAGAAACTGGAATACCTCTGCCATACACATCTTCAATTAAAAGTCACTGTTCTAGAGTATAAATTGAGGCATTTCAGTGCTTCTTAGATCACAGTGAAGAAGTGACTCAGCTAGAGAAAGCAGACAACGAGAAATTCAGAGTAGCCACCATTATGAATCTAAAAGACAAAAGGGGGAAGGAAAATACTGAAATAAGAACTTGGATTCCCATTTGTTTGCTTTTTTCAGTGATAAGATCCAAATTGAAGTCACAAGTCAATGCATCCCATTATCACCAACATCATCAATCTCTTTGAAGCAACCACCCATGACTTAGATGAGCTGACAGCTAGAAGGCAAAAAAAAAAAAAGATTAGAGAATTTGACTTGACCAATAATTACAGCTCAGAGCACTGGGTTACTACAGTGTGCTGCAGTACTACAGAAGTCAGCTAATAATACAATGAGGTTATTTTGCTATATGCAGTCATTTAGGCCATCCCAAACCTTAGAGTAATACCAATTAGCCTAATGCAAAGCCCAGTGAAGTTTACAAGGAGAAAAGGGGAGGCTTCAGTAGGCAATGAATCATACCTCAGTGCTCAGAAAGGTCGTAGTTTAACAGACCAAAAAAATGAGTTTTTTTTTTTATTCTTCAGTGGCAGTGCAGACAGTTGATATTTCTTTTCTTTCCACACAGGCATACAGCCCTTACTTTAATGGCATTATAGCAAGTTAAACTTATCTCCATACCATCATTTGTTGAACTGCTAGATGTGCCAATAAAGTGCTAATCTTAAATGTATTTTTGTGGTATTTACATTAAGATTGGGACAAAGGCCATATAGCTGTTATGATATAGTATAATTAAGGAATGACAAGTTGGAATTAATTTTTCTGTCCTCAACAGCTCATAAATGCAGGTACCTGCAAACTTCTTGATTCATTAGTATGATAAACGCTACAAGTTTCTCTATGCTGTAGATTCTCATGGTGATAGTTTCTACACAAATGTTCAGAAAAGAGAACACGTATAGTATTTATACTTCAGTATCTCTAGTCAGCATTCTTTAATCACACAGTCTGAATATCAGTGCTTTTTTTAACCACAACAACCTATTTGTTTTCACACGTATTTTTAAGGACTTCAGATTTATTAATTTTTTTTTTTCTTCCAAAAGTCAATAGAGTTCTCTGGGAGGTGAAATATTGTAAGGGCTGTTATCTCCCCTATGACCTGGGATGCAAGGTACTGGAGTTAGAAAGAAATCACATTAAGGTACATAGCTTATTGCCTGTAGGTGCACTGAGTACAATCGTACTTTGTCAGTAGGCACAGTAGTATTGGTGAGGTTACTTTTAACTAGTTCATTTTTTCTGCATGTATAATGAGTGCAGCATCTAGCTCTGTGGAACTGAAAACTAATTGTGATAGTGAATTTTCTAATTAGTCACATTTTTAATATTCTTACTACCCTGACTATTTAGCTCTACTTAGCTCCAGGTACTATATGGAGGATCATAGCAAATACAATTATTTTGGTTATTCACTGGTCAAGAGGTTGAACTTTTCTCTCTCTCCACATTCAAAATCTTTTTAGGGTTTTAAAATATAATCTATTTATATTAGCTACTTTGTTTGATTTCTCTAGAGATGAGATATGATGCAGTAATATCAAATAAAAGAGAAAAATATGTATTAGGCACAGTAAAATAGTAATGGAACACAAATGGAAAGCTTGGCTGGCTGCAGCTTTCTATAATCAAGAGGAACTAGACGTATATAAATAGTTAGGCTCTAGATGCATTAAAGTTGCGTTAAGGAGGTAGAGTCTAACATCAATGCTTTTATAATTAACATATGACTGCTCTAAAAGCTACTTAAGAGTCACTTACTGTTTACTGTCCCTCTGGTGTGTTTCTTTTCGAAGCAGTCATGAGAAAAAGTTCTGGTGATTGTCCCAGTGCTCACACCCTCGAATGAAATATTAACTGCTGAATGCTCCCAGCTTGTCTTAGGGTGGGTGGGAACGGAGGGTATCTCCGTGCCTCTGCAATAGGGTTGAAGTCTGTGTAGAAATTCTCTAGTTGGAATTGAGAGCCCATGTAAGGCACGTCTAGGTCCAGTTTACCTGGCTAGTAATTATTATCAAGCCAGACACAAAACTACACGTTTTGACTCATGTCTTCAATTATAGTTTTACATATTGAAATTGAAGGGGAAGACATTGAGAAATATTCCCAAATCATACAAACTAGTCTACAGATATAAAGGCCAGTATTTGATATATGGCTGTTACTGTTGTGTTACTGTGTGTGAGGCTTATTTTTTTCTTAATCCATAGCCATGACAATTTTTTTGGAACATATCTGATTTGGTTGCTTGAGGAAAATGGAAAATATCTAACCATAAAGATGGCAGGGACTAAATATTTTCCTCTCATATATTTAACTGCCTCAAGGAACCCATCTTACCCAGCCTGCCATGGGAACAGGCTTGCTGAGATGCTGAACACCTTTGGAGCTGGCCATTGCATGCCCAGAAGACCTCAAGGGGACAGCAAGGCTTGTGCCAGGGGTGGATCAGTAACTAAACAAGTGGTTCATTACCAAGCACATCCATGTCAAACGCTGACCACTTGGCACAATGAGAAATCCCTTTGCAATTTCTGCAAAATAAGTTGGTTTGATTGTCCTCTTCAGCTTCTAACTGATGTAATTCCACTTTGTCTATCTGGACCGTATTTGAACCATAAGTTGCAATAACAACAACATAAATTCTTCTTACTTCTTGTTCTCTGTCATCTTATATCATGTCATATTAAAGCAACCTTCTTTTTCTAAGAATATTTCAATGGAAGAAGTAATAGAAAAGAGACACCCTCAGAAAATGAGGAAATAGGTGTATTTATGGCATATGCTGTCCTTTGGGCATAAAAGGAGATAGGAAATGCAAAATAATATTTCAGTGAAGAGAATTATTACAATATAAAACGTTATACCATGTTTGTAAGCAAAATCTTAAAGGTTTCCTTGTAAGAATTGTATAAGATTGTATAGGAAACAAATATAAAAACAGTATTTCTGTTACAATATTTCAAGGACAGATAGATGTAGATACATGACAAAGCAGCACTGCTTCTTGACAATATTCTTGTCTCATTTCTATATTAGGATCCAGGCACGATGATTCTTTCCTTTTGCTAAGAATATGCTGAGGAATTTCTTTTAATTAAATTATGTAAATTTATGTTGTAAATTACCGAATATGGCAAAATGATGTATTTATGTCTCCTGGCAGATCCAGAGCATTGCTTTGTCATATCTCGCACCACAGGACCATGCAAAGCAACTCTGTTGTCCTGCCAAGATGTGCTCTCTTCTCCGCCACGGAGCACTTGGTTATGCACAGTCCATTTGTAAGATGCACATTATCCAACAGAGGTTCACAGACAGGGTAAAGAAATATGTAAAATACTTCAGTTCTCCTGGCTCAGCATAAAGGACTTGTCAGAATTTGAGAAAACTCCCTCAAATCCATCTTTAATTTGCTATACTGTGATTTTGAAAATCACAGAGTATGCTTTATAAATTATTCATTTTACCTACTGATTTTGCTTCTCGATTTAATTGAAAAACATCTATTGAATTGAGAGGGGATAAAAATTGAGCCATAATACAGTTATAGGCTCAAATGAGGAAGGAATAAATTATGTCAGAAAGAATCAGCTGTGCACCATGAAAGCTTACGTATTTTTAAGACTAACATTCCAACTGAAACTTACAGAAAGCTTGTAAATTACTAATTAACATTTAAAAAGTGTATCTTATGTTTGAAATGAGACTTCCCCCCCTTCCCCCAGTCAAACTGCAGAATGCAGTTCCAGAGCTGCAAAATCACTTTATAAAATCAATTCCAAGCACAAAGGCTTGGTCTATTTGGTGGGCTTTGCAAAAACAGTGGTATCGGGCTTCTAAAGAAAATCCGAGTCCTTTGCGTTCACCTAAGCTTAAAGTTTCAAAGAGCCTGTTATATTTTTCTGGGTAGTGAAATCTCATAGACACATTGTATACACAGTCAGGCACAAAGCAGTTCTGTTTTGCAAATAGAACTGCTTAGGCAAATCCTATAGGCAAATCCTGCCTATAGGATTCCTTGCAAACCTTGCAATCTTTGCAAACTATAGGCAAATCCTGAATTTTCTTGGTTGTCATCAATGACTGACGCTCTAGAAATAAACCACTCTGATAAACCATCACGTGAGATATAGAACAGAATCCCCTTTGGGCAGCAGCAACACACTTAATATCCTCTGTGAATTAGCTTCATAACAATATAATCCCGTAAATAATAGAGAATATAATCCCATTGTAACACCCCACAATGTACCTTAGATACGTGACGTTTATAGAGAACGTCTAAAGCCTCCAGCAATCCCAGCGCAAGCTCCCACTTCAGCAACGTCTTTCCTGCTCTCTCCAGTACCCCAGGAACGCGGAGCCAGGCAGCGCTGACCCTCGCAGTGGGTAGCGTGAGAACAGGGATTTGCAGCGCTCTAAAGTGTCTCGCTTGTGGCTGCGTCTGCACTTTGGGGCAGAGAATCTGCACGCCCCACAAGTCCTGGGCCTTGGTCTGTCCCCAGGTCTTGTCCTAGTGCACCACAGGGTGCTGGAGGGCGGCGAGCCCCTGGCCGGCGGCACAGGGTACGCCCTCCCCACGGCAGGGACGGTTTTGTCCAACATCTGAACTTCTCACGGAAATTCTGTTACAAATAGGAATGTAAAGACTTAAACTAAAATACTACGTTAATACCGAGCAGATAATCCTTGTATAAAAGTCATATGAAAACATCTACAAAAGCACTTTTTACCTGTCATCTCCAGGACTTTGGGAAAAAAAAAATTCCAGAAGCGACACTGCTGAGCACGTAATTTTGTCAGTATCTCTGAAGCGTTGGTATTTAATGTCAAATATTTTTGTTCGGTACTGGTGAAGACTGGCCATCTTGTTCCATTAATCAGGGTCCCGTTTGGTGTTCTAAATGAGAAAAGAAATATTTCATTTGGAATGAGAAATTACCTCAGCACATCAATAAGGCATTATTTGTTTTTTATTTAACAGTTATTTCAGCTTAAGTGTGTTAGTTTGGAATTACTGAACTATACTTTTGTAAGCAACAGGGGAAAAAAGGGAGGTAAATTTGATTTAACTTCATTTAGAAAAAAAGAAAATTATTTATATTCCCCTTTTGGGGTGTTCTGGGTTCACCTAGGGGGAAAAAAAGTTAATAAATGACCATATACAAACTACACCTGTTGAATGTGGAGATTCTCACAGAAGCTGTAAATTATTATGGATGACTTAAGAACAAACTAACCAACCGGTTTGTAAGGTTGAGTGGTTTAGGTTTTGGTTTGAAATAATAGATTGGACTAAATAGCTCAGATAAAAATGCAAGTAAAGGTTCAAATAATGTCTAAAAGTTGGATGAGAGCCATACTGGGAGAGAAAACAATTATTCCTCATTAAGAAGGAACAGTTCCTCCTCGAAGTGTGCTGAGCCCTGTCAGTGGAGGGCCAAACATGAGCAATCTCAGAGCTTCTGGACGCCAGGAAGAGATACAAAGCGCTCGGCCCTTCCTAAAACAGGCTCTGCACATTAAAGGATCACAGCTGTTAGTGTTAAAATAATTGTGATAAATATTTACAGTACAACAGAATTCATAAGGTTCTAGCGACAAACATCCAGTTTTCCCCCTCCAAAAAGGACAATATGTAGTATCTATATGACTAGAGGAAAAAATAATTGATTTAAGTGTGTGGAAAAAGAATAAAATGGGGAGCATTGCATAGGGAACAAATGAGACTGAATACGATTTTCAGAAAAAGATGATGATTTGTGACTGTTTAAAGTATAAATCTATGTTAGCTCAGAAGAGGTTAAGAATACAAATTAAACATCTTATTGCAGTGCAAGCAGAAGGGCTCGTTTTCTTTTCTAGAAGCTGATATCAAGGCACCCAGAGTTTAGGGCAGAACAACAGTATTTGATGATTCTTGGTGGGATAAATTAAGGAGCACTGTTAGCCAAGTTAATTTGGTTCTCTCGACTTTGCTTTTCACCAGGACTTTTCCCAGAAGGCAGCAGTCAGAGGAGTCCAGGGGATGTGGAGCCCACTTGCGTTTTGCTTGCCAAGCGTGGGAACAAGGTACTGGGTGTAGGTGGGAACAGTCAGAGCACAAGATTCAGCCGCTGAAATAATATCAATAGCTCTTAGTTCATTCACAATGAATCAAGTTTTTGGCCCATATTTTAGTATTCTGCTTTACTCCGGAGTTCTTAACACCCAGCATTGGCTGCTTACGGAAACGTGATGTTAGAGATTCAGCATGTCACTTCCTGAATTGCTCGCTTCTTCAGTAATTTTTCTTTGCTAATTCAGCTCTGATTAACCTAAGGCACCCTTTTTAACTGCACATTTACTTGTGGCTCAGGAGAATGATGACTTAAGCAGAGCTGACTTGCACTTCAGTTCAAGATCAGAACACTAATGGTGCTGTCAGTATTCATTTAACAGCTTTTATGCTATGAAATAAATCATGACATTCCACATTATAATTTACAGGTGTGTGGGGGATTACACAATGGCTACAGATGTATTTTACTGAAAATGATTGAAAGAACTGTCAGATGAACACAGCATTTTGAAATACGTGAACCTGCCGATTATGACATTCTCTGCATTTCTAGGAATGTTACTGTTCAAAGAAATGTCCAGTAAGTTCCTTCTTGGCTCCATTATTGAAAGTTTCCCAAGTTAAAAAGTAGCTCCCAGTTACAGCAAAACAGAGGGATCACAAGAGTATAATTTTTAACTGGTAAGAACAAGTTATGATTATAACCTTGTGGTTCATTCTATCACAATTACTGCTCATTCTTTCTTGCTAATAACTTCATGAGGAGAATTGCAGTGCCCAGGATAAGCTGTAAAATTCCCTGTTCTTTGCACCAAACTCAAAATGTAATAATATTCATATAGAAAATTAAAAGTATTGTGAGAACTTCCTTACTGAATAGAAAGGAATCCAATACACTGCACAACCTTGTCTCTGTCCATCTATGTGCGGATGGGCGATTTTTGCTGATAGATTATAGGAACTTGCTTCTACTGAAACAAAGCTCAATTTCCATGGAAACCTTCATCCAATCTTCTTTATCAATTCCTCAAACCTCTGCTCTTTCGTCTTCTGGTACTACTCAATCATCTCTTCAGTACGTTCCAGTTTTGCCCACCTCAGTGCTGTCAATGGGGCCTGAAGGTGTGTCCCAAAAGGGCTTGGGCCACACATCTTCAGGACAAACCTCTGCCTTGTGCATCTACCTTGCCAAACACTAATCACCTTTCTTAGACCTCTGTCTGTATCTATAAGCTCTAGTCAGGGAAGACCTTCATTTTGTTTGGAGAAAGTGTGAGCTTCTTCACTGAATATCTTAAAAAGAAGCTAGCTCCTTTACTACACACTTTTCAATGTTTGCAGGAGCAAGTCTTATGGCAATTAAGAAATACAATTATTTGAATTGCTCCTAGAGAAGAAATACAAGAGAGAGGGGGAAAAAAACCCAACCAAACCACCTGTGTTTAAATTTTGGTGTAAACAGAATTTGTTTCATTATTTCAGCTACTTTTTTTTCTTTGCATATGCCCTGAAGTTATAGGCTGGACTCTCTCTACTCTCTGATAGTGGTATAGCAGCTCATTTACAGTTAATTATTTCATTAAGATATGGTTTTAAGGCAGCCAAACTTATTTTCTCATTAACTTGAAAAACAGAGTATCTTTTTGAGCTCAATCTCCAGTAAAGCTGCTCTCATGTTCTGCCTTTATACATATACGTGCTCTCAGTGAAGTTCACAAGCCTTTTTTAATCTTGCGCTCAAAGTTGCTTGATATTACTCACTGTTACTAAGACCATGTTCTTCTCCCTTTGGGTATTGTATGTCCATAACTGTCAATAACATTTAATTCTCAAGACTCATTTGTAGTAAGTGTGCTAGATTTGAAATAGGAGTGAAGAGGGTTTGAGAGGAGCTTATTCACTGATAACTTCTGTGTATTTAATGTTCATCTTCAACAACTTTAGAAAGAGAAGGGTAATTTGGTTCAGATGGAAAATGTAACTACCTGAACACAGTTCTGTTAATCATAATATACATACATACATTACCATTCTCAGTAATACGATCAATACAGCCTGAAATACAATATTAGGTCACTGTATATTAATTGTTACATAGCATTACTTTTACAGATGGTTATCAAACACATAAACACAAAAATTTAAGTCATCATCTAACTTTTTTGTAAGCATTCATTATAAAGTACCTGTAAAATATTCTATTTATTTTTGTGAGTGAGCTCTGGATAGTTTTTCACTCTGTTAAATGGTGATACCACAGCAGAGAGGTTCTTCTGTAGTGTTAAGTTATATTTTGATATAGTCCACAAAGAAAAATTTTCTCTGATAAGTCTCTTGAAAATGGTTTTAGGCATCATTTACCTTCCTAATGAGCATTGTGAACACTAACTGCACCACATGCTAGCTTAGATTGTCCCAAGCTTTCACTGTATTCTTATTTAGCTGCTCTATTTGTAAATGGATCAGGTTAACACCTTGTGCGTTTCTCTAGAGGAAAAGAAAAACAAACCCCACATCATTGTAGCTGTCTAACACAGACGAATTATACCAACCCAAACTCACTAAGAGATTCATAGGCTGAAACACGATTTTACCTCCAGTCCCCAGTAGCTCCTTCCTCCAGGCAGCCTGCCTGCAAGACCCCAGACAGACAAATGTTTATTCTGCCTGGCTGAAGCTGTTCATAGAGATATTGCTCCCTGAGAGGAAGCATACACTAATTTCACCTGAGCAGTGTGTTATTGCTCTTAATTGTCTATTGAGTTGCAGCTGGCTTTCCTCTGACCTGCTCTGAGAAGAGCTCGGCAAGCTCCTTTGCCTGCGGCTCGCCCCGTGGAGGATTCCCAGTTCCTCCCCGTGGCGCGGAGCAGCGGGCAGGCGGCCCCTCCGTGCACAGCCTGCCTCCCCCTGCTCTCCTCCTCCTCCTGTCCCCGCCGGTCGCAGACGCTTCGTAGGGCAATTCCTTCCTCGGTGCCATCTGCGGGTTATCGCCGGACTGGCGTTCTGCCGGCGTGCGTCTCGTTAGCTGAACGGGTTGCCCGCTGAGATTAATGAAAAGTTATGATAATGCCGCTCCACCCTCTGCTTCCCCCGTGCAGTACGAATTGAAATCAAATGGAGACCTGTTCCTCCTAGGCGTGACTTTAGTGACTGCACCAGGGTTGTAACTGCTGATGCTCGTTTTCCGTTTGGCCCCCTTTTCTTTTAAACAGCTGGTTTAAAGGGAGGAGAGAGTGAATGGGAATCATTTTTATTAGCTTTCCTTGTAGCTATCAGGCAGTACCGGCAATCAGCTGTTTTTCATGGGATGGAGTTTAACAGTGTGTTACCATGGGCACAAGATAACAGGGAGGGGGAACGGCCTTAGAGCGAATGCAACAGCAACAATAACCCTGTCTCTTGCACGTTTTCTACAGTTGCATTACAAAGCCTTTAAGAATTATGGAAATAGCTTACCTGATACCTATAGGTATCAAGTGAGAAGCATGCTGTAAATGTTTCACCCCAGGGGTAGCTCTGGGAATGAGGGACGGTTCTGCACACATCTATACCGCAAACAAAAGGAGCTGCCGAAGCCGAAGCTCGTTGGACCCGAGGTGGCTTCGGAGCAGCCACGCGAACCAGCAGCACGGCGTGGTTTGCACCCCTGCAAACACTCGTGCAGCACCCCAGTACAGGTATAAAACCTGATAGGACTGGATGTAATTAATAATGTCTTTGTGCTTGTAGAAACACATAACGAACTGCTTTTTCTGTAGCATTGTTAATTTTGGTTGTGTTGTCTCCTATATACGGTTTCTGCCAGGTGAAAAGGGGTCGGCACAGGGCAGAGAAATCCAAGGTTCAGGCAAAATGAACAAAAGGGTGAGAGGACATCAACCAGGCTATGGTATCAGTAGCTGATCTCAGTGAGCAAGGGGTTGGAAGCAGAGTTATGTGGTTTACAACAGAAGCAAAGATGCCAAACTAACAACTGGTACCACGGGCTAAGCTGTCACTGCACCACAAGTAAACATGCCTGCTTGCTTTAATGAAGCTACAGGTAGATTGAAAAAAACGATAGGATGGTAAGGACTCCTGGATAACATCATCATGTGAAGGGTCCCCATCAAAGCTCTGGCCTCAACGCTTTGTTCTTCTGACGGACAGGCTATGCCAGCTGTTGTGCTTCTTTCTGCGGTATGGCCAAAGCTTGAGTCCCTCTTGCTGATGCCTCAATCTATGAGCAATCCCGTTGACTTCAGAGGAGTCACAACGGGGATATCATATGCTTTGAGGAAACACCACAAGATTCGTATCTTAAAAACTTATCTCAGTTTTACAATTGCTTTATTAGTGGTTGTGTCGTGTAGAACAGCTCCATTAATCGTGCTGGCACTAAACAACGTACCCACTCAGAATACCTGTATTTATCGAATCCAAATGGATGAACTTGCCCCCCCACCTCCCAGCCTGGATGAAAACATTTTGTTGTTTTCCCTCTTTTTTCCACTTGGACAGAAGGGCGCTTGTAATTAGCAGGAGAGCTGACGAGGAGCACCAGGCACGCCTGTGCTGCCTCAGCCCTCCGGAGCTCCGCTCGCTGCAGAGGGGAGGGAAGTGTTTGCAGCTTTAGTGAGGCAAACGTATCCAGATGTCTCGCATAATTTCTAAAGGCCACAATGCGTGATATTTATACCTGTGTTCACTTTCTCATTGCAAGACAACAACTGCCAGGTTAATATCAATTTTGGGCAGTGGCATGGTCCCCAGGGGGACGACGGTGTAGCATTAGTGCATGTTTGTGTAAGGCTTTGCTTGGATGGTACGACTGGGAGCTTAACAGATACTTTCCAACCCCGTCCTATTAAAGAGAAGAGCAAATTTTACTGTTAACCACGGGTTGAATCTTCTCAAATCCTCAAACAATTTAGCTTAATGCCGGTTTCTTCATACTAGGGTATTAGTTTCAGATGACTCACTGTTAAGTAGACACCGGAGAGGGCCATGAGGTTGAAGACTCAAAGTCCTTAACCTGAGGAGCAGTCCTAGCTATTGGAACAAAGAAAATGAACCTGTTCTGGAAACTTTCCTTAGAAAGGTTAGCAAGGGAAAGGATGAAGAAATATCTGTAACACCTGTAAAAAAACCCTGTTAACTGTAAAAACATCCCCAGAAGCATTAATTACTGTATAAGCTTTCTGTTCAGAGATTGAGGCCTATATAAATCTGAAAGGCTCTCACTGCATGAATACATGGATTGCCTCTGATGCAATATCACCATCAACTGGGTCCACCTATGTATGATTCAGTATAATGAATTTATTCTTAGATTTTTGAAATTCAGACAGTTATCCAGAACATTTTCCCCAGTCAGCTAATTATCTACTACCTACTAAAATGATTTGATGGACTCCCTGGATGAAATCTTTACATTATGCCAAAATATTTCACATTAAATTGTACACTTTGAAGCTTTTGTTATTAGAAACTGCAAAAGCAAAGACAAGATGACAGGGGCACTTTGCTATCCGTTATCCAAAGTTTATGAATTGGCCCATTTAGAATAACAAGACAAGGGGAAATGTCACCCCTCAGTAAGTGAACTGGAAACCTGACACGCTATGAGTTCACAAATATATTACTTTTGATGTCACTGCTGCTACCAGTTGGTGCTCTTTATACATGATACCGCATAACAAGTTACCTTGCTAGTTTCTATTTAATTGAGACGGCTCTTCAGAGTATTCCTTAATATCAGCTAATCACTAACCATCCTATCTATGGAACTGATGGACCCTCTGTACAAATGCACTGCCACACTTAATATTTTATTTTAAAATATTCTCTTAAGGTCTTTATCCTCTTAGACTAATGAGAAAGACAGCAGGTATCTAATCTATCAGCTGAAAAGGGTGACTGGTGCCATTTATAATAACCGAGCTCTAAAAACTACCATACTGAAAGGTGACAACTCAGACAGGGGTACTGTCAGCCTGTGAGATATTGGGTGATGGGAAAGCATCCACGATTATCTGTTTCATGCACTAAGCTTCCTTGCAGCCTCGTGGCATCAGCATTGTCAAGGTATCAGGCCTGTGCTCCTGTGGCACTATGAAGAACTGGGGAATTTGGGAAAAAAAAAAAATTGGTGATGTTTGAAAACTTTGTTTTATTTATTAGAATTTAATTCTTGCAAAATAGTAACCAGTTTCTGAAAATCTGTAGTAATGAAACCTTTCTCATTTACTATGATGCAAAAATCATTGGTCCTGATTATTCGACTTTTGAGCCTTACTCAGATTCCCACTGTAATGAATGAAGGACTCGTATGATTGAGTACTACAAGTCTGAGAGAGGTTCTAGGTTTGAATCCTTCAAATTGCTTTTCTTAAGCAGCTGTTTATGGGAAGTTCATTATATTCTGTTGTGCTCACGGCTCACACATGAGTTCGTAATCTAGTGACTATAAAGTGCCCCTGAGCCACAGCAAAAGGAAACTGCTTTGCAAGTTCTATCGTAGGTAAATATTATTTCTTCTGCTGATCCTTGAAGAAACCTGTAGGATCCAGCTGGCATACTTTTTAACTGACAGAAATTGGAGAAGGACCTTTGCAGCTAGGTTTTCTTACACCTTCACAGGCTAAATAAAGCTTCCAGATTCCAGCTTGGTGACAGCAGTTGTGTGTTTAAATGTCTTAAACTATAAATTATAGTGGTATGCACTATTACAACTGATATCACTTTCAGGAAATGAAGCAACAAGCTGTTGCTTCTTTTTTGGTCTTGCTATGTTCTGCTCAAAACAGCCTCACGAAGCACGCATCAAGTTGACGTGATTCTTGCTTGTGCATGTCTCGGTACTTATTTGTGAATTCCTGCTATATATAAGGGATTGACAAGGTAGGTCTTAAGGTATTGGCCATAAATAATATAGTATTTGAGAAATTTAGAACCAGGATGTTCTGCCTTGGCTCTTTGGGCATGCTTGCAATGCATTTAGGAGCTCAGGGCCTCAAATCCCTGGCTCCTGGATTGGAGTCTGCTCTGGTATCAGGAGTAATAACGAGCCAGGTCAGCCGAGCCAGAGCTAATGAGCTCTTCATTCCCTGGCTGCATATTTCTAACCTCCTGGGCCTACGCTGGCACTCTTGGACATAGGTCTCCTCCACTGTGAAAATGTTCCAGCAAAGCTTGGTACTATTTCAGGAACCCCTGCCCCAAACTCCACTACTGTTATAGCATGTGATGAGATGTGATTATCGTACAAGGTCCGGAACAGCAGTCCCAGCGCTCTGTCTGAGAGTCAGTAGCACTAGAAACTTGAAAGCAAGTTAAAACGTCCTTTCCTGAGCAACTGGTAAAGTTAAGTATGACCCTACTTTTCTCTAAATTTAGCTCTGTGCCACTATCCTCTGGGTCCCTCTGAGTGAGGACTATCAGACCTGTGTCTCCTGTCCTCTCAGCAAGTCTATAGTACAGTCCTAAAGCCCCGACAGTCAGAGATCCTTCAATATCTCAGATGGTACATCCCAAATACATGCGTGTTCTGCACGGTTTTGAAGAGGGTGTAAAGAAGAGACTGAGACCATGTTGAATCTCACGGCTTTCTCGGAGCATTATTTCTGGCCAAAGAAAAACAAGCAAGCTCTGAAAATGGAAAGAGCCAGCGATGCTGGAGGCTGCTACAGTGAGAAGAGTGATTGGCAAGAGGAAAAGAGGGGAAAAAAAACCCCAAAACCAACAGCAAACCCAAACCCATCTAATAATCTTCAACCTAATGGTATGACTTCAAGAAGACAAAGGATTTGAAGTTAAATTGAGTTTAGGGAAATGGATGAAATTTTGACATTAATGTGGAGATAATTTTAAACCACCAAAAATATGTTTTATCCTGTCTTGTTTGAAGAAATACTTATCGCTCACTGTGATGCTCACAGTCACACTAAGCTGAATGTGACAAGTGTCTAATATAACATACCTACAACATATAGTTGTAGTCATTTACACATTTAGATTATGTATTGTGATAAAGCAGTAAAGAATTTTGAAAAATATTGTATTCCTTCTGCTTAACGTGCCTTGCATCTGACGCATTATTTTGCATGGTGTTTGAAGACCACTCCAGCACTTTTTGAGGTGAATCAACTTACTAGTTAGGGGCTGATCCAAATCCAAACAAATGGAACAGATTGAATGACTTCAAAAGCTTTGGATCAGGTTCCAGCTGGAGAAATACCTGTAGCTGTTTATAAAAGAAGCTTCTCTTCTCCTGGACAGAATTCACAATGACGATTTCACACCTTCTCCAGGATTCCAGGTTCTGGTGTGAATGTTTGCGGTTCGTATTTACGTCCCTTTTGAATAGACATGAGAGGGGCAACACTATGGCTTAGTCCTCCTTTTATTATAAGGGAACGCTTTTGCCTTTTTTTTTTTTTAATGTTCCTGTAAAGTATTTTATAAGATCCTTATGCCCTTTCGTATGGTATCAATTTTAGCTTTCAAGGACCACTTTTCAAAGCTGTTATTTTTTTGTACGCTCTTGGCTGCAGCAAGCGATCAAATGAAACTATGGTTTTTAGTCTTGTTTGTAGAGGTTGAAGAGGGCTATTTGGAAATGGAAGAAGGTGCTGAACCCTATTGAGATCTTGAAGGAGGAAGTAACTTCCATAGAAGGTAAGTAAAAGAACAAGTAGACAGGAAGGCACACGGCACTTGCCCTTTTACTCATCCTCTGAAACTGTGTTATCTCCTCTACAACCTCACTTCTCCTTCTCACGACCTGGAAAAACATAAACTTACATAGTATCTTAACCAGCATTGCTCCCAGGGACAAACCTAAAGAGAGTGTGTAAAGGGAGAGAAAAATGTTTTTATTGCCATGGAACTATTAATACTGTGTTTTAAATTCCCAGTGGCTTTGGTAAAATTTTTCAGCCTAGTTGGTTGTGAGAAAGAGTAAATACTGTACTCATATGTATATGATTGCTGTTTCCATCTCTTGCTTTCTCTCACATTAATAGAGTTCATCCCAGACACTCAGAAATTGTTAGATAAATGGATTCAATGCTTTCCTTATCTCTAGAGACCAAATTTTCGACACAGACTGTGTAGTAGATACCATACTAAGATATAATATTTGAGATTTGTTTTCAATTGTAATTGTCCTAATCATGATTTCTTTTCAAGATGGATGCTCCACATAGCCCTGCATCAACTAAAATCATCTAGATTCATTGTGTCCTGACAGCCTTCATCATAGCAGCATTTTTCTTGATATTTTCCACTACTGCCACTGTTTTATTTCTGTGAATGGTAGGAAGAGCATGAGTCACAAACTTCAACTACCATGTAATCTAGGCCAAATTGAGCAGTCCTATAAATGAAACTATTAGGTAGCTTTCAGTAGCGTGTATATGTGTTATTGCTTCATCTGAAACAGAACCACTGATACTTCATGATGGGAAATGTAAATAAGAAGCTATAGTGTTCATAAACCTCCCCAAAAGATATTTTAAAATAATTAAAAAATTAAGTTATTTTCTTATCTCTGTTATAAATTCACTGCAGGTTTGACATTTACAGGTGGAAGTTACATGTAATTTTCTTTGATAAACACATTCAAATTATGTCCCAGCATTACAACATGCTCTGAGTCTGATTTGAACTACACCAAGAGGGAGATCTCCAACTACCAACGTTTGGACTAAGAGTCGTGAAAGGCATGCTTTCATGAAGAAATAGTATGTAAAGAGGGGAGGATATCTGAGCTTATCCAAAGTCCTTCTCTTTCAAAATTGAGGGGGCTTTTGTAGAAATTATGGTATGCAGACTACTTCATACCTAGGAAAAAACAACTGTTAAACCTCTAAGCGTTTCCAGTTGTGTAGAAAATTCACTTGGAGGCTACTCCTTGAGAACACCATGGTGAATAACATTCGTGAGAGGCAGATATTTAAAACTTCATTAGTTAAAATAAAAATCACAGTATTTGAACAGCAGCTCCAGTAGAAAAAGGATCTCTCTGGTGTAAATTTGAGGCAACGCTCTTTAGAGTTTGTATTGTATGAAATTAGGAAGTTGTCTTATGTTCCCTCAAGGAAAGGGTAGAGAACACAGGTGGCAGCCAGAGATGTCTGGGAAAGCAGACGATGGCAGCTTTTAATTTCACATCTGCACCAGCATATAATTGTGTAACATCACTAACTGTAAGCATGAAATGCCTGATTTCTACTTCTAGATTTGTGGGGACAGAACCTCACAAAACCTGTGACTAAATTGCTAACTACATTTACCCACAACTGACTTCTCTTGCAGCTGATTGAAAAAAAATTAAACACCATATTGAGCTACCTTCAAAAATATGGTGTTAGGTAACCTCTGCTGCTCCTCATTTCCTCTTTTCTCCCCTTTGCCACTTCCCTGAAACAAGCCAATCTCTTGCGTTGGGGAGTAAATTAAAATGTGTACCAAAAGGTTTCCATTCTTCATGTGAAATTTCAGATTAGTGTTCCAGAACCACCTGGAAAAATGGGGTTTGCAGACCTTTTAAACTTCAATTTCTGTCTTTTGATGATGAAACAAGGACTAAGCTGCAGAAAAGTAGCATGGAAGAAGAGTGCCCCTAAAAAGAGGATTAACTGTGGGTGAACGTTAATTAGAATTTCACAGTGACTTTTGCAACCATGTGTTTACACGCCTCCAAAAGTTATGATATAGGGAAAGTAATCCCTAATCCTAGATTATCTCTGAAGTGTATTACTCTTATATGTGAACCTGCCTTACACACAACTCATAATGAGTTCACGCATGCATTTCCTTCATTCCACTGTTCATGGATTCTTTCCCCCCCAAAATGGTTAGCAAGTCTCTCAGACATTTTCTTTTATCTTTTCCTCTCTTTCTGTTCTTTCTCTCTTCTTTAAGTCTTTTCTTGTTCACCTAGCCTCTTGCATGAGTTAGCATTTCCCTCTCTTGTTTTCCATCTTCCTTACTCATGTCCTTACCATCAAACACTCAATTATTTCCATCCAGGCTTCTTATTCCCACTCCCAAATTTGAGGTAGCAATCATACCATGATATTATTTCAACTCTTGGAACAGTTGTATCTCTTAATTCCTCTCCTTTCCCCAAAACATATCCGTGTAGGCTCTTTGCCAGGTTCTTGGCACAGCAGGGAACCACGTCCAGCACAGGCTCTTCTACCCATCTCTGTCACGAGAATAGGTAGAGCCACATCCAAGATATTTCCCTCTCTTCTTTTACAGGGTCAGCCAAAGGCAGCATAGCTCTACAAAAACCCACCTCAGAGAGATCCACTTTATCAGTTCTTTTCTTGTGCCCGTGTGTCTCTGCCTCTGACTGAAGACACAGGGAGTTCACCTGGCTCAGTCCCAGGACCGTGCATTATTACTGGTGGTTTTGATCCCGCAGCCTGTGACAATTGTATTGGAGCTTACCCTTTTCTATAAAGCATTGCCAGTGTTATATTCAAGGCAAACCTTTGCATTATAGTTTTAGGTTATAGTTTTATGTCTCGTTCAATTACTCCTACAATATTTGGACGTTTCCTTAATAGATGTTCTCGTCTCATGTTTGAAAATAATAGTTTGACTCGTCTGTTGTAGAGAATAAAATCTGCATGGACGGAATTGCATTTGCTGCACTTATGGAAAGTAACAAGACTACTTCTTGTAATTTTGCAATATTTGTAATAATATTAAGCCAATCTAAATAATTTGTATCCCAGACCTATTTTCAAAAGATGACTGAATCAAATACTCCTGGTTTCAGTTTTGAAATTCAATGACAGCTTGTCAGCTTGCAAGCCAGAAAGAGAGAGATGACTGCCAAATGCGAGTCTCTAGTTACTGATTTTTTCCATGATGCACTATTTCCAAATAGATTGCTAAAAAGATGTTTCCGTTACTGCTTCTGAATATAACAATATGTATGGACCCTGGAAAGATGGTGAGTCACTTTTAAGAACCCAAAAACCGAAAGTGAATGTGGAGAAATAGGAGTAAGTTTCCCAAAATTTGACTTTTTTTTTGTTCATGACTATGATTTCCACAATTTTTTCCATGGCTCAGAGATCATTCCAGTGAAAGAGAATGTGAGAATGCATATACCCTTCTGGGTCAAAATTAAAGCTTTGCTTTTCCCTAACATGGGAAGGGAAGACTTCCCATGTTATCTTCTTGTATTTTTAGAAACCTCTCTCATGCCTCATTTATATTCTTTCGGTTTTTACCTCACACTCAGAAATCTTCTGTTCTGGGTTCTCGACCTGATCCAGTCAAATCACTAGTTAAGATGACAAATGACTTATTCTAGATAAACATGAGGTGCTAGAAGGAGAAGCCTCAGGGAAAGCCTCCTCTTGGTCCCACTGAGCTACAGCTCCGGTGCGTTTGAAGACCCTGTGAGGACCAGCACCAGGTCTCAGCTAAGGAGATCGAACCCAGGCACGTGCCTCTGTCCCTGTGAACATGGGCTAATCTCAGGAAGAAATACAACCCACAGTAAACTTCTTACCATGAAACGGCTTAGCGGTACGTAAAACTTCCTAGTTTCTGAAGTATTAGAAAATTAAAAGTGGTTGGAGTTTTTTATTTACTTTTTTTCCCCCAGTATATTCATTCCTTTCCATACATAAGAGTATATAGGTCCCCAGTTCAGTCTGCTGTCTGGACTCTATATGAGGCTGTTGTTTTTGTTCTCACTGCTCTGAAACTGCTCTCTATAAACATGTTGTGATAAGTTGGTAACAAAAGCACTGAAATTTATTATATGTCTACCAGTGGAACATCAGGGAAAGGCAATAATAACCAGGCAAAGTGCTTCAGAGCTTTAGTGGGACAATCAAAGCCTCACAAATTCCCCTAAAACACAGGAGGAAATATTTCAAAGGCTTCAGTTTATAGAAAAAGCTGCAAAGATTTGTTTCAGCAGTTGTAAAACTGGCAGTGAGACAAGTTTTGCCAGTTTCCTTTTATCAGAAACATTTTTCACAAAGCCTTAAAAATATTATCTTTGTATGTTCCGCTACATTCTTATTTGAGTTTTCATCTCATCTGATTTGTCTGTCTCCTTGTCACTTTACGTCACTCATGTCTAAAGAATACGGTTACCAAACCTAATGAATAAAGTAACGCAAAAGGCATAACCTAGCAACCACTGATTTGGGATGCCATATATTTTTTTTTCATGATAAATAAAACTTCCTCTTACGAGAGTTAGCAGAACGTTCTGCTGCTTATGATTGATAGTGCCTGTTAGTGTCACCTGCTTACTTCAGAAGCTTTCTGAAGAATAACAAAAGTGCAGCAGAGAAATGAATTTTAAGTGTTTAAAAAGAGAAATGTAAATTCTTTCACCATGGATGTCACTTAAAGTGTGCCTAAAAGCATTCAGGAGAAGGCCTGACAACTATCTTAATATTGTTAAAATGAACTTTACTTATACACAAACATAATCATACTGAGCCTGATCCAGCCCCTTCCATACGAGATCACACTGCGGTTTCCTGCTGAATACAATTTGGCCACATCTCTTTGCCTGTCTAAATTTGATGCTGTCCGGAATCTTATCAAATGATTTTAAGGAGAACAATTGATATCCAACTGCCGATGTTCTTAAATACAAGAATCAGCTGAGGAGACGCTACGTCAGGGTAAATGGCAGAATTTTAAATCAAAGTGTAAATCAAGAACATCAGTTTTGGAATCTGTTCTTTCCTATAACTCAAATATTTTATTATACTTGATTTATTCAGACAGCACCAGTAATAACCCTCTTTCTTCCCTCGCTGGTAGAACGGAGACTTTTTGAGGGTGTGATTAAAATATTGTTCTTTCAAGGCTCAAATACATGCAAAAAAAGTATTTTATGAAATTACGCTAATAGAACTAGGAACGGCTGGGATACTTGGTCAACCTTACTTGATACCAAAAGTTCAGTCATTTAAAATTGTAGTGATAATTGAACAGCAGAAGTGTTCAAGTGATGGAAAAGGAATTGCCACACCTGGAAGCTTTTCTCTTCCAATCCCAGGAATTTATTGGCAGGTTAGTAATAGTTACCTTTCTCTGCACCTTAACGGACATCAGTATCCACCTCAAGACTGACTTCACACTGTTCAGTCAGGACGTTCCTACCTATGCACTTTCCCCCTCGGTACGTTGAATCCAATTTTAAAGTGAACAGGTCATTGGAAGATAGAAGTGTTCAGCAGCTTTCAGACACCAGCATGCCGGCGAGACTGGAAATGCCCGGGACTGGAGGGCAGAGGCACTTCAGCCACGGGAAGGGCAGGACCCGGCTCGCGTCTCACAGAATAAAAATCAGTCTCACAGGCTGATTATTGGACTGATGCTCTTCTAAACACTGTGACTCAGAGCATGGTGGTTTTGTCCACGTGTAGCACATCCTTGCAAGAGTCTAACAGGTAATTTGCACCACCGATTACTTAGGTCTGCTCTTGAAATAAAGCATAAGCATATTTCTGAGGGGAAGAGATGCTGCGCGTGTATAACTGGAGGGTAAGCTACCCCCACTGCCCGCCTGCTTAGCCACAGCTCCGTGGTGGGTGCTTACCTGTGTCCTATGGTCTATCTGTGAGCATCAGGGTTAGCATTAGCTAGAAATAATCCACAGGGCTGATCCTAAACCTCACCACCAGGAATCTTATGGGCCTCCCAATCTGTCCTTTGTTCAAGCTACTCCATGTTAACTGCTTGAACAGTCAGACCCGCGAGGTAATTTGCTTTCTTTTTTCGTTCTTCTCAGACTATGTGGTATGAAGTAACCTTATTTATATGGGTAAATACTGCAGACAGTGATGAGCAGCCTGTCCCTACGTGCAGTAACAGAGGTAGTTTTGGTATCCGTCCTTCCCAGGGGTTCCCAAGCTGCTGAATCCTGTTCTGCAGGGAATCTCATGACTGAAAAGCTTATCGTCAAAGACGACTATTTCAGCAGGGTCTTCACCGATGTTACGGACCATGTAAACATGTGGCAGGCTCCTAAAAATGACACCATTCCCTTGGGTACTGAAGAGAGATATTGGTGTATAAGGCCAGCACCTAACTTCAAGCCTCACAGGAGAAATGTCTCTTCCCATCTCCTATGGAATCATCTACGTTACCCATTCCCCATTCATATTAAAAAACAGAATTTCGTTATCCCTGTTAATTTTCCAGCAACAATGGTCAGCTATCACTGATATTTACTTTTAGCAAGGATGTGAAATAAGAAGCGCTTAGAGACTTGGAAAATTGCGTCAGCTACTGATGGGGGGGTGGTGGAGTTGGAAATCCTTGCGCTGGCTGACAGTCTCCTTTTGTTTACTGAGACATGTAGAAATCAAGAATTTCACATGCACTCTTGGGATCCTTTGAAGGAGTCGCTTCTCTTTTTCTAACATCTTTTCTTTTGTTCTTACATGACATTAAGTATTTCCAAGAAACAAAATGCTCCTACAGGGCATACCTTTGACTTTTCGTATCACCATTTTTATTCCTAGTGCTTATGTGAGAATGAAAACCAGAGATCATTAGGGTCAAAGTCTGGGCTTGAAGACCCCATGTGAGAAACAGCTCTGCATGCAGTGAGCTGAGCTGCCTCTCGGTCCCTCCCAACCAGAAAGTACCGGGAGAAAACCGATTTCTTTTAGCTGTTGTTGACTCTACCGTATCTTCTTTCCTCTGCAGGCTGCTTTTCCCTCCCTTGTGCTTTTGTACTTCTGCGCATTAGAATATTAGGTCAAACGCCCTCACTAAAAATTGTGCTGTACAGTATTTCTGATTAGCATCTTTTGCTTGATTTTTTCCTCAACTGCTGGAGACATCAGTGGTAATTTCCCCCTCAAATGTTTGCCCTTAGATCATGCCAGAGTTTACTATAAACATTACGTCAAATGGGGCTTCCCCAGTTCTTTATAAATGTTTCCTGTGTGCTCAAAGGTGCCAGGAAAACAAGGATTGGCTATTACTTTTGGAATTATTAGCGATTTTTATTATTTCCCCACTCATTGTACGCTATGAATAATATATCACAGAGCCTAAGGGGTCTGTGTTCTGGATGATGAGGAAAGTGTCACATAATGGGTCAATACCGATCTGATCTTTTACTGGTACATAAATTGCATGATTGTACTCTCTACCCTAATAGTGATGGTTTTGATACTTGTGGTGGAAGCAGAGGGAGGGATTATTTGCTGTTTGCTGTGGAAACCACTTGAAATTCAATCTCTAGGCTAATCTAATTATAGTGCGAATGATAATCAGACTAGATGATGGCACTGTCTTCTATAAACTTAAACCTGAATGTACCTTACGCCGCCTAATTTTAGCTAGCTACAGTGACAGGGACAGTGTACTCTATTTTGCACAGCAGGTAACTGAGATTTTATATATGTGTCTATATTTATATATAGATAAATATATAGTATATTCTATATAAGTTTAGGTTTGAAATAATAGATTTATATATAAATATATAGATTTATATTTTATATTTAAAGATATTTTTATACCATGTATAATACATTTCATATATTTTATATACTTATAGTGACATAAAATATATATAATACGTATTTTTAATGTATATATGTTATCTTGTGGAAACCAACAGTTCACAAAAATAGAAACATTATTCTGCACAATCTAATATAGACCTGAATTTCTCTTTTCCTGCTAAGAAATAGTTCTGTTGCATGGAAAGATCCATTATCTCTGGTGTAAGATCCTGATTGCAAACTCCCGTAGGGCAGGTTGTAAAGCTGCAGTATGTAATAAGGAGCCTTCACTCAGTTTGCTCTCCGCTACGGGCCTAATGACACCAGTTTCAAAGCGATGTTGTCATAGCATGTCTTCATGATGCAGGCGTTGTTACCAAGCTTTACCTGACCTCATTGTGCAGGCTTCATCCCGGGAATCTATCAGATGCATTTCTGGCATTCATAAATCAACCGCACAGCTCAATTCCAGACCATACACCCCTGCTGAATGTTTTGCTCTGTGCTACAGTCTTTCACACCAAATTCATGTGGAGTGGTGTCATCGGGCTCCGAGTAAAGAGGGAAGCAGGAAGAGCTCATAGATTAAATTTTAGATTAAATTTTACAAGAATAAAAGCTGTAATGAAACATTATACATTGATGAGTATAGCTGTCCGTATAGTCATTTTCTGAGTTTTAATATGCTCTTCACTCATGGTTAAAAAAAAATTATTATGAAAAAAATAATCCAACGTGTAAAGGGGACAGAACTTGTTAATGTAATTAATATTTCTACATATTGTCGTGGTTTAGCCCCAGCCGGCAACTAAGCACCACGCACTTGGTTTCAACCAACTCAACTGAAACCAGGACACATATCAAGGCAAATAATCAATCACATCTATTGATAAGAAAATCTGTTAAAAAAAGAGATGCCTATAAAAAAAAAGCTGTTAGTTTACCCTGGAGTGTAAGGTGAAGGGACTACGCAGGGCTCGGGCAGCAGCCGGGCTGCCCGTACGTTGGTGCCAGCCACCCGGTGCGGAAGGGGGGACCGCGGGGTCGGGGCGGATCCCAGAGCCGCTGTACAGAGGCCGGCACACAGCAGCTCCTGGTGTAACCCCACGGTCAAGGTAAATGGTGCTTTCTGTGGGTGAGTATCAGGTGGAACTAGAGGGAATGGATGACACCTCTAATTAGGACTCTTTGGGGACGATAGCGTTTAATTCCAACAAGGTGTTGAAGAATCACAGTTTTAGAGAAGATGCATAGTTATTATTTAAGGACTTGAAAAAATGCATTATAGTGAAAGACTCAAGAGTATAACCTGTTTATTTAACCAAAAAAAAGGATTAAGGGTTATTTGAATAGAGCCTAGAATTATCTCTATATGGAACACAAATCATAAGATAAAGCTTAGAAATTGTCAAACAAAATATAGCACCTGGAAAAAGTGGAAGTAGAATAGGCAACTTCAGACCAGACACAAAACTTCCTTTTATAACTGTAACCATTTTAAGTGGAATTAAGCTTTAGAACAACCTACCAACATTTGTTCTGGATTTTTCATCACTGGAAATGTTTAAGTCCTACCTGTGTTTTGTGTTATGTACAAGGCTATATGGACTAAATGAGCACAGTAGTCTCCTCTGATTTTTAATCTGTTAAGAAAAATAATTAGATCCTGTTCCAAAGTTGATTTCAGCCTTTACAAATCTACATATCCTTCACAAATCAAAGGAAAAATTCACCATGGAAGTAAAATTAATGGAGGATTTTAAAATTTAAGTTAATTAAACATTTTTAAAGTGTGAATTAAGTGTTTGGTTGTATGTTTTCACAGGCACGGATTTTTATATAGACAATTTTCTCAGGAGAGAGCATAAATGGAGCTTCTGAGAAGACAAGATACTTCCCCATCCCATCAGGCTTGCAGCCTTGAGACTAATCGTACATGACTGTAGTAGGGGCTGTTTTTCTTACCGCACTGAAATGTTTTCATTTCAAACGGAATATTGCATCGAGAGCCCCACAACGCTGCCGAGCAGAGCAAGGGCTGTCTCACTTCCCTTGGACGCCAGCTAAATAGACTGAATGAGGGGCTGTATTTAATCCATTTCAAACATCCAAATGAAATATGCTTATTTGCTTCTTATACAGGCTAGGACATATTTCACTTAAAGATGAGTCTAATGAAATTGGAAGTGATTTGTCATCGGCTTCAGTGAAACCCAGGATATACAGGAGTACACATGGGAAGATAGGCTTTCTGAAAAGAACATCCTGTAATCCCAATCACTTCATCACGTGAACATAATACACCTCCATATTATACACCTGCATGTTCTGAGCAAATTACATTTTAAAGGATACTGGGCTTTGTGCTCTTACCCAGAATTTGAAATATTTCGCTTCTAAAACTTGAAACCGTTACCTTCCTTTGTAACAACTGCTGCCATGGCAAAAAAATGTTTTGTGTTTGCTTTTATAGGTGGATACGCATTGTTCTTTTAAGATCATCCAATACAATGAGCTACACATCAAGTTTGTTTTACTAAGACGGTGTTTTTATCAGAACTAAACCAGGAATTCTGGATAGCCGAACAATTAATCCATCCTCATCATTCTCATCAGGCTTCATATCATAACCAAAACAGTCAAGCTTTTTCTGCCTGTGAAACAACAAGCGTCTGACCAATCAAACAAACTTCCACAGTAAACTTACCCAGTTTTCGCGAAAGTTGCCCAGTATCTCAACATGGACCGGCTTAAGATTTCTTCAGCTTTGGTGTAATTCACTCTTCTTTCTAGGGGCAATCCGAACACAAACTCGATCTCATAACCATGCATTACTCCCATCCACTCTGGCCAAGGGAGCTTTGAGGATCGATGTTCAAAGAAATAAAAGAATGCGTTGTGTCCTAGTTGTGCAAATTTTTTGGTGAATTCCATTGCAGGACAGATTATATTGTAGTCACCAATAACATCATCCATGGCATCACGGTAATGTTCTGGCTTTTGCTCGTTTTCCCAGTCTGTGTACTGAAAAATGATCGATTCTATTGCAAGTTGGCTTGCTTCTGGGAAGGACAGAGTTAAAGCTGCTTCAAATTGTAGTTTATTGATCAAGCTATCACTATCCTTGCTGAAGCCAGGGACTTCATATGCTAGAAATGCTGATCCTTCATCTTTATTAACACCAACTAAGATCTGTGTTTGTTTGAAAAGGCCATTCTCAATCAACGTTTCTGGCATGTCCGAGAGAAAATCTCCATCCACAGTTGGACAAAAGTATATTTTGAAGAGAGGGTCGTGTGTTACAACAAGCCTTTCATTGTCCAGTATATCCTTTGGGTCCTTGTCTTGGAGGCAGAGAATTAGCTCTGTCTCATTGCTGGTGGGACACTGGAGTTGTTTAGCTAAAGCCACTGTTCTGTTTCTGGCTTCACATGCTGTTATTGCAGCCCAAGGGGCATTTGCAGATCCACTTTGCATGATGGCTCTTGTGAATAAAGGATGGCTTTTAGGAGAAAGGATATGGTAGCTGACGGAAGCCGAGCCAGCGCTCTCTCCAAATATAGTCACACTTTTTGGGTTGCCTCCAAATGCTGCTATGTTCTCCTGGACCCACTGAAGTGCCAATCTTTGATCAAATAAACCTGCATTTCCAGGAGCTTCCTGGTTTCCTGGCAAAGCCAAAAATCCTAATGCACCAGTCCTGTAGTTCATGGAAACTACAATGACTCTTTCTACCCTGGCCAGAAACTTGCCATCATAGACCGGTAGGGAAGTCGACCCAGTCTCGAAGCCACCACCATATATCCACACCATGACGGTTGCGTTCTTGGGTTTGGGAGAAGGAATCCATACATTAAGGTATAAGCAGTCTTCACTTAGGTTAGTTTTTGGATTCCACATCTCTGATCCAGGAAATCCCGGGTAAGTTGTATCTATAAGCTGGTAGCAAGAGTTTGCATGTTTTGTGGCATCCCAGACATCTGACCACTTCTCATGAGGTTCTGGTTTTTGAAACCTCAGTCTACCAATGGGTGGCTGTCCATAAGGTATTCCAAGGAAGGCTGTCACAGTTCCCCCCAGTACCTGCAGGTTCGTCCCTCTGACTCTGCCTTTCTTGGTTGTAATGATGTTGTCTTCAGGCATTACCTTCCTGATGAACATATACAGGAGAAGAAGCCACATAAGAAATCTGGTATAGGGACTTGAACCATTTGTGCAAATCATGATGCCTGAAAAACAGGAAAAAAGAAATTCAGAACTAGTATTGCAATGTATTAGTACCAGAGCCAAAACAGTTTAGTCAAAAAGGGTGTAGGTCACCCCAAGCGCATTGAAAATAAGATGGTGCTGCTGCACAAAGCTCAGCAGTCTTTAACCATAAGTTCTTGTTAGTTGTGTTGCAAAGACTGTGTTTAGTATTTAGTATTTGGTACAGTGCTTCAGAAAAACTCTGTCGCTTAAAAAACATGGAACTGAAAAAGTCAGACCAGGGAAAGTAAAGTCATATAAGCAGACTCTGACTACTTCAGTTAGCAGATGACTTAACCACTTTCATTTCCACTGGCACGATGAACAGGCCATTTTATGATCTGTGATGGAAAAATGCCATGCCCGACTGGCCGTTATTCTGTTAGAGGTTACTTCGGCAATTTGTATTCTCAAATCAATAAAGAGTGATAACAAACATCACTAGGCACAGATTTTTCCACACATAAACATGCATTCCGTGTACATTGACAAGGAGCTTGAAGCCAAGGATTTCCAGGTCCACATAAGTTTTGAACTATGTGCTTGTGTCACAGTAGGTGCCTGGGCCATTGAGATGGCGTTGCGAGAAACTCAAAGCCCTGGGTGATTTCACTGTCCTACTCGTATGTCTTAAGATCTGAAGGTGTTTTAACAAGTGAAGTACACGAAGTGCCTCCGAACTGACTGTCAGTTCATCAGCTCCTGTGGGCGACTGCATACAGAGGTGTGCCAAGACCTAAATGAAACATTTCTTTCAAGATCTTTTTTCTCTAAAGCAACTTAACCAAGTTTACAACCATCACAGTCATGACAAGTAGTCATACTTTCACTACTTAGAATGAACATTAAAATGCTAAAAACACAAGGATTTTTTAATATATGTAGGTGGTGCCTAATAATTTAAGTATGGCCTGGTCTTCACTTCCTGAGAACTTTTCAAAATGATAATATTATCTTAAAGCTAAGGATATAGATGCTGATTATGTACCACATTTAAGCATACTAATAGTCCTATTTACCCCAACCTTTTCAAACACTATAAAAACCCCAGTATCTTCCCCTTGAAAGTGAAAAGTCAGAAAAAGACCATTTGCATAAGCTCATTTCTATGGCTTACATATTTGAAAATGCTTAACAAAGCTTCCTTCTATTTTTTGCTGGTTGCCCTGTCGTACATAGTGTACTCTGTCCTGCCACTTTAAACAGGCCATTCTTTGTTAATGAGAAGCACTTGTGTCCTTAAAAGGAATGAGGCTAATTTCTGTGGAAAGTACAGCTGTGGCCTAATCTGAGCTCCTCCTGCTTGTTTGTGTATCCTTGGAAATCAGCTAAGAAAATGCAGGGGAGGGGAAAGGAAGATTTTGCGCAAAGAGGTTCCTAGCTTTGAGATACCATCAAAGGAGCAGGGAAGAATCTCCAGAGACAGTATCTTTAGCATTCATCTAAACAGATAGAAAATAGATACATTTTAGAAAACATAAACACGTACGCTCTTGTCTTTTTATTACAAAAAAAAGGTAAGGTGGTGAATGGGGGCAATAGACTTCAGAGTCGGTCTAACACTCCTAACAAGCCTTCAGCTTGACTTATAGAAACCTGCAAATGGTCCCATGTATGCTAAACTTTCGAGATGTGAGTAGTCAATCTGGACAACACTGAGTAGTCAATCTGGACAACACACGTGGTCCAGCAAGTCCCGAGGAGTTTGGGCAAGCAGAGGCTCGCTCCAGCAGCCCGCAGTACCCGCACAGGTTACATCATTTAGTGGCATTTAGCTCACCTCTCTATGTGCCAGTCATTTTTTTTTTTTCCATTAATTCCTGTAATAAAATCTTTTAAGAGCTGGGAGAGAAAAGGTATGTAAAGATTAGCTTAGGGCTAAACTCTTTCACCCTATCTCGCAGTCAACCAAGGCAACTGGGGTGGCTGTGAGAAATGTTAATATTAGGCATCTAGTCTGGTAAGTGTGTACCCAATGCACAGCACTGTGAGATGGGAAAAATAATTTCTGTAAGTCTGTTGTTTCACTGACACTCTCTTTTTTCACATACTCACTTCTAACATACCACCCAGGACTGAACCACAACAACAAGCTGGAAATAATAAGAGATTTCAAACATTGTCATTATGAAGAAGAGAAAATGACACTAAGAAAAGCAAGAGATGTTAAAGTTTCTAAAGCTTTTAATATCTAAATAGTAATTAAAATTAATTCCCCTCTGCAGTTTCCTGTTAATTAAAAAGGAATGGGACAGGAGGAAAATATTAGAGCATGGCAAAGCACAGAAGCATAACTTTTGACCCCAAGAAGTTTTAGACAAGAATTTTAGGAAGAAAAAACTAACAAAAAATTCAATTCTGTACCTTTTTGATTAGCTCTGCAAAAGAGCAGGTGGCATTTTAAAGACAAAGTTTGAAATAAATCAAGCTTGAAAAATGCAGAAGTTTTATACTACTGAATGAGAGGACTTGTCTAGTCTCAAGTTACTCTGTTAATATTAACAAAAATAGCAAGTGACAGAGGATTATTATTACACCTGGAATGTATGGCAAATATTACATTTAATAAGGTTTTTAATGCTGTATTAAAACAAACTCAACAACGTAAAGCACACGGAGCAAAACAAACATTACTTGATTATTACTATAAGAGTAAAAGGGTCAGAAGATTGCTTTAGCTCATCAACCTTAACCGAGCAGAGATATATATCATATAATGTATTTAATACTTTAAAAAGCTGCTTCTATAGTAGTTTCCTCCAGCAGAAGTTAAACAGACTATACTTTCGTATTCTTATTCAGCAAGGGAACACGACTGATTTCAATAACTGTTTCCTCTCCTTGCAAATCTTCACCCAGGCAAAAAATCTATACACAAGACTATATAATCACTATTTAAATAGAAAAGATGGTTGAATTAATAAGTGATTTCTAGCTCAGCTTAATTTACTTAGCCCAGGATCCCTTGAATAATACCAAGGTCCGATACACATGCCTGCTTACTCGTTCCATTTGCAGAGCAGAGTGAGTTTTCCCAAGAGAGCAACAAATGGGCAGAGCGTAACATTTTAAAAGATCCCAATCCCCGTGCAAATCAAGCAGAACTGTAAATTATCCTGGCAGACAGAGACGTGTAAATAGAGAATCACTTACCCCACTTCTATTACAAGAACTACAAAGTTTTTAAGAGCCAGGATCTTTGAATACTTCAGGGAAAATGCAGTATGCAGCTGCTGCTTTAAGCCCGTGAATTGGACAGTACTGACATTATAATCAACTGTTTCTGACACAAAGCTCGCGAGAGTTGGCAGCAGCAACTTGATCTGCAGGCAGCCATTCCTTACTGTCTGACATCTGCTCAAAGGCTAATGGTATAGTTGGAGAAATGCTACAGAGAGAAACCCCTTTTGGAGGAAATCAGGCATGAGCTTCTACAGGAAAGGGAAGATGCAGTGATTTGTTCTTAGCACAGGGCAACGGGTTTATGATCTAGAAAGATAAACAGAATTATAATAAAATCCTGCCTCTCTTTCCTTCATCTTGCTTAGAGCACCGATCTCACCTGTACTTTTTGCTGTTGTACAGCTCAAGATTAGCACAATTTTAAGGTACCTCAAACTTTTCTTTTCACCGTAAGATAAGTAGCTATTTTTGGTTTTCAGCAACTGTGGCAGATAAAAAAAGAGTGTCCTCTGCACAGACATGTCAACAACTGGCAAGCATCAGTTGTGTTACTTGACTCATGGCCATCTGTAGGCTACCGTAGAAATCTGCATTGTGCTCTTCCGATGTTAGCGTTAAAAATGGTACCCATATGGTGTCACAGACTGTTTTCTCTCTCTTAGGCTTCAAATAGGAAATCACCCCTGCTGCTTACTATACCCAATATCCTTCTTTTCCTTGAACCTCTTAAGTATTGTTTCCACCAGAATTCAGCGCTGCAGGTGCAAAGCCAGCCTAAACCGCAGGTCAGAATTGTCAGGGTTGGGGGCATGTCCCATGCCGCAGGGGTCTACAGTGCGTGTCAGCAGTAAATCTCACCCGTGGTCCCCCAGCTGGCAGTGGGACCCTCTTTGCTGTGTGCTATAGAGATGTTTACTGTGAGACTATTTAAATTGCAAACGTTTTGAGGTACAAATGAAGACAGACTAGAGAAGAGGAGTGGAGAAGATAAATACATTACATACACTCCCATTACAAAATGTCTTGTCAAACCCACATCCCTGAGCCACCACATCAAACCACCTTGGTGGTGGGGCTGCTGGCCCCCAGCAGCATCTGCTCACTAGCACTGCTCTGAAAAAAACAGTTTCCACATTTTAAGGTTTTCTTCTACCAAGAGCCTTTGCTTCCCCCGTTAGAGCTGAAGACAATTACTTTCCCTTGTTTAATAATCAAACTGCAGCTCTGTTTCAATTACACAAAAGCAATATTTGGCAATGCATAGAACAGGAATAAAGCCGAAATAAAAAGTTAAGTATGAAGTTTATAGACCTTAACATGGAGACTACAAATGATTTTTAAAAGCTAGCATGTGAAATAGTGTTTTAATAGAGAAAAGCTCGGGAAAGCATGGTCATTGAGTTTCTCCCAGTAATTTTACAGTCTACCTTTAGGAACAGACATTTGAAAGGTACATTGCAGGGACCTGTCCGTTGGAGAGAATATGTCCCAGTCTAAACATAAACCAGGTTATAAATCCCTAAGCTTTTCGCATGGAAGTGTCCAATATAGTTGCTAGTTGGGAATTCAGAATTCTTAGCTGAGATTGCTATCTCAGTAATGTAAATAGAAGCATTTAATAACAAAATAGGATTGATTCAGAATCAACTCTAGTGGCAACTCTTGCTGATCAAAACTTTTCAAGTGCAGTTTGCTGCAGGAAACGCTAAGTTGTGCTCTTTAAATTAAGGCAGTTTTCAATGTTCTCTGAAGTGCGCATTCACTGACTTTCTGTAATGCCTCTTCAAGCCCTTTGGAAACACGGCCAGGTGACACACATTTGCTTCATTTCCGTGACATCAGAGGAAGGGATCATAAGCCACAAATCTTGTCAGAGGCCACTTTTAAATAAAGTGTTTCTGATGCTTATGACAAACCATCGTATTCTCAACCCTCATCGCTGCCTTCGGCAGCAGCGAAACAGCAGGAGACTCAAAACACTAAAAATGCTCTTTCTGGCTTCATCTGTTTTCCAGCGTTGGCCGTGGTGTCCTACATCTGCTGTCACCATCGCTCCCTTCCCCTCTCTGCTCCCCTTTACAGTGCCCAAGGCACCTGAAACAGCCTCCTGCTCTCAGGCAGACACGGTTACTCAATGCAAAACGTGGAGCATTTCTATGGGCTCTGACAAGGTGACCCTGGGACAAGTGAATCAACTGTCTCAGGCTGTTTCTCGGGTGGTAGGAAAGACTGAGCTCAGCCTTGGGGTTACCTGGATGTCTTCAGGGAAGGGGAGCATTAGGACAGACCGTTTAGACTGTTATACTTCTTGACTATTATACTTTAGTCTAATGTTAGACTATTATGCTGTACTTTTTAAGAAAACTAAGCCCTCTTCTACATTTTTTCCTTTAATTAAAAAATTAACATATAAATTAAAGTTTCACAACTGTGTGCTGTGAGAGGAAACACTTATTTTAGTTATTACTTAGCTTACTAAAAATACCTGCGTGAAAATTAGAGATTAAATACACTTAATGCCTTTAGTAATTCTGTGTAGAGTGGTCATTTTCTCAGTTTTCCTTTGGGAGCTTGAAAGGAAAGGAGGTACAAACCAGCAGATAGAATGCCATATATATATATATATGTGTGTGTGTGTGTATATATAAGAGTATATATGTACATATACTGGTACTTCTAAATATCTCTATCCATCTATCTACCTATCTACAATACTGGGGGGTTTTGAGGTCATGCAAATTTTATTTAAGGCAAGGTTCTTAAAAATCACCACCAAAGATAAAAGTGTCTTTTCATCATTTAACATGTACATATGAAACAGATCTCACACTGACATAGGAATTTTGATAGCAGAGATGCCCAAGTCTCTTAAGAAATGAAAGCAAAGGCCAGCTCTAGGAAAGATTGACATTTAATAATCTAAGAAGCTTAGATAATTTAAACAATATGTATTATAGACATATCAAGCATTTTTTATATGGTTTAGTTCATTATTAAACTGCCCTTCAGGGTATTACCTAAGCATATGTAGATGTTTACACTTATGAATATCCTAAATTATGCACATTCTGGGTTATCTTCAGGACTTACCTAATAGCGCTGAGAAATCTATGAGCGACAAAACTGTTTGGAAAAAGATGTATCTCAGATATTGCTAGTGGACAACACGTGCCTGTCTCCCAAGGTGTCCTCTGAGCTTTCAGGGTCTATTTGCACGTGAAGAGTCCCATTCACCAGACTTGATCCTGCCCTTCCGAGACATCTGCAGCCTCAGAAAGAGCACCTGGGCTCCTGTAAGGATAACTGAGCTGAAAAGCTTCGCAAATGTCACTTCAAAGTAAAGGATATCACATGTGAAGTGTGTGCATGTGTGAGGGAATATTTACATGCTAATAGGATGCAAAAGTAGGAAACATTCTTATCTTTTTAATTGCTGAGAGGAAAATCGAAAGGTGAATTACAGCTAAACTATATGAAATGTCATTTGTATGAAAATGTGGGGAGGTTTTGTTTAAACTCCAGCCGTGGTAAGCTCCCTCGGGGGTGCTCGGCCGTCTCTGATCCCCGGCTGAGTTTTCATGCTGAACATCTGTGTGACCTTGGCTCGAACCGCTGAGAAAACTGCTATGTTGTGAAAAAAAGCTGTGAGGAAAACAAGTAAACTCAAGCTGTACAAGATACGGAAGGTGAAATTGCAGACAGGGGTAAGATTGCCGAGACGGGGACAGTTAGCGGCTCAAGGACTCAGAGGGAAAATCACCAAAGCCGCAAGCTGTGAAATCTTCGGGTAAAAACCACAGAAGAGAGGAGCTCAGCAGCAGCAAGGATCTCCTGATGCTCAGCTTTGGGGCTTGCATTCACATTATTCTACTGTGCGTACTAGGAAATAAATAATTGCCTTCACTTTTAAGTTGAGTATACCCTGCTTGCAGAGCATCTTTCCATGCCCAAATACAGTGACCTCAAAAGGTTACACCTTTCTCCTCTTTCTGTATTTCTTCTGCAAATCTCATGCTTGGTACTGCACACAATACTTGTGTATACCCATGAATGTATAACGGGGACACCCTAAATAACCTGGAGAGAGCTTAAGTGTTGCTACAGGTGATTGTAGCTGGTGGTCAGACCCCTCTGAAATTCTGTTGTTATTCTGGTTATTCCAAGAAGCCTCACTCCAGAGGAGCTTCCAGGACTAGCAGAAGTTCCCAACAATAGATCTGAAGGGTAATTTGAAAATATTAGGAAAGGTGTCTTAGATAGATACATACCATGAAAATGGATACCAATTTATTAAGTATACAGAAGACACTAGCATTCATATAAGCCATTAAACATGATTATATTTTCGTCTTATTGGTTCAATTATGATCCACTGTACCTTTCTCCTTATTACTCTAATTATAGGCTGGTATAATTTCCTCTTTATTAGCACAGTTATGGTCCGTACTTCTATAAAATTCTTGGAGAAATCAGAACCAATGAGAAAATATAGCCAGTTAAAAGATAAAGGTATTTATTATTATTATTATTATTATTATTATTATTATTATTATTATTTCTTTTGAACGTTCACTTACTCTTAATTCCTTATGGTACTCTTACATAACTCAGTATTTTGTCTCATATAGGGTTCAGATTCAATAAAGAAAATAAAAAATGATTAATGTATACACAATGTGTCTTGCATGACATTATTATAGCCTGGTGTTTAGCTTGTAAGAAAACAGGCAAAACTGCAGTGTCAGCAAAGAGCTGAAATCTTGTGTGAGGATGATAAAGCTAATTAAATTATAAGCTAGGTTTCACAGATTTCTGCAGAAGATTAATTAATCGACAATATAACTGTTTTCCATTTCTGTTCCCTTTTTCTTTTCTAGGGACAGTAAAGCTCTAATTGTTTAAAATTATGTAAAGCTATCGGAACAACCAAACTTGGTTGCTGGTAATCACCTACCAACAGCAGTATGAAGTTCACAACGATAATATGTCCTCTCAGGCCCAAACTCTGTGAATAACTAAGAACTTTGATGGATAAATGAGCTCATTTGAAGCTGTTAAGTGGAATTTGTATCTGGGAGGTGGGAACTCCTCCCAACTCCCAATTCTCCCAATTCTCCCTCTTTATTTTAGGCCTTATCACTAATATCATCCTCCATCTTTCAGTTTCTGCATCCACAGGAGAGATACACATCTCTAATGAAAAATGCCATAGAGATGTTCAAAGATTTAGCTTAAGCCTCCGCAGTTTTCAGGTTTCAATTTCCTCCAGCATGTTGAAAATAGGAATGAAAGAATTGAACCTTACATCAGGACCTGCTGGGACCTGCAGGTGGGAAGTTATAGAGGAAACAAGGTCAGCGTGCCCCAGTCCACTCTCCAATGAATGGGTCACAGCACCTGAATATGTCACAGCTGTGGATTTTAGTGGAAATAATTAGGCGTTCGTCATGAGATAAAACTTCAGATCCACTGGTGCCCTGTCTTTGCTCTGCGTGGGTCTGAAGCCTGTGGGAGGGGAGGTTTGAGAGGTTACTGCAGCCCACGTGCAAGGAAGGCAGCTGGGCTGCATCTTTCCAATAGCTTTGCTCGAGGAGGAGGAAGGCAACGTCGATGTTGGTCAACATCAGGTCACGTATTTTATTTTTCCTATGACTGCATCAGGGCAAAACTAAAAAACATTCCAGAACCATTTTTCCTTTATTTTCTATAATTCACAGCTGATTTGATCTCTTTGCCTATGTGTTTCATGAAAGAAATATAACTTTGGAAAAAAATAGATGACCCTGGAAGAGGTTGTGCTTATTTTGTTACCGCTGCGGCACAACACACGTAGGCACACGCTGACCTCTGCCGTAGGGTCGTGCCCAGGGACCATTACGCTTATGAAAGCTCAGGCACTGCTGAGCACTGTTGTAGGCCCATCAGAGAAGCAAACTTCTCAGGCTGAGTGACTTTATAACAGAAGGTCCCTTCGTTCTGTGGATGTGCAAGTGTTGTGCAATCATGAAAATCTCGTTATAAGCATCTGTGTAAATTTTTCAAGGAAGATGCCATGATTGGTGAATATCGGGTAATTCATCACAGTACCATCTGCTTGAGAAACAGAGTTGTCAGAACTTCCTCAGGTCTTGCTATGTGTCTGTATGTTAAGTACATAACATTAACTTAAAGGTAATATGATGTTCAAAATATGATGCTCAATATGAAGTTCAAGGATACAAATCAAAATACTAAGGGCATTTTGATTCCAACAGTGTCCTTAAAACATTAATCGTGTATAACTATTAGGAAACATTATATTATAAAAGAGTTAGAAGAATTCATCAGTAACCTTCATTAGTTTATTCATGCTCATTATTATCCATATATATCTATATATCATTCTGCTCATTATTATTCTGCCCTGTGCAGATTTCTGATGGATTAACCCACCCAATAAACATCTTTTCTTCCTTTCACCTTTGTTTGCACCAAGGAGATCATACAAGCTTGAAAAACATTGACTTTTCCCAGTTCCTATCATGTAGCAGCATTTTAACACCAAAACCAAGCCATAAGCGTATTTTCCCTTAGTAGGGGTTGCAGCAGGTTGAAACAGGAAAGGAAAACTTCAGTACACTGATAGAGAACATGGCACCACGGGCAGACCTTGCGGACCTCGGCTGGGGAGAAGAGGCGTTTTCAGCAGTTGCAGGAACGTTACGATTCTCTTCTTATTCTCTCCCTTTTACCTGAAGGCAGGTTCAGTACAAAATGCACAAAGACAGCCCGCAACCTAAAAGACTTTCTGTTTAAGTTATCCGACCAAGGATACTGGGAAATTGAAAGATGTGCCCAAGATTGTAAGAAAGACTGAATTGCATTCAGACAGCCAGAACTTTAAAACACCATTCTACTTGGTTTGTTTTAAATCCCCCAGTTTTATAGCTGCAGTGTGGTAGGTTTTCTCTCAATATATTACTAAAAACTTGTGCTGGTTTTGGCTAGGATAGAGTTAATTTTTTCCATAGTAGCTAGCATGGGGCTGTGGTTTGGATTTGTGCTGGAAACAGTGTTGGTAACCCAGGGAGGTTTCAGTTCCTGCTGAGCAGTGCTGACACACAGCCAAGGCCTTTGCTGCTCCTCACCCCACCCCACCAGCGAGCAGGCTGGGGGGCACAAGGAGCTGGGAGGGGGCACAGCCGGGACAGCTGACCCCACTGCCCAAAGGGACATTCCACACCATACGGCCTCATGCTCAGCACATAAAGCTGGGGAAGGAGAAGGAAGGGGGGACGTTGGGAGCGATGGCGTTTGTCTTCCCAAGTCCCCGTTACGCGTGCTGGAGCCCTGCTTTCCTGGAGATGGCTGAACACCTGCCTGCCCACGGGAAGGGGTGAAGGAATTCCTTCTTTGCTTTGCTTGCGTGCGTGGCTTTTGCTTTCCCTATTAAACTGTCTTTATCTCAGCCCAGGAGTTTTCTCACTTTTACCCTTCCCATTCTCTCCCCCATCCCACCGGGGGGAGCGAGCGAGCGGCTGGGGGGGGCTGAGTTGCCAGCTGGGGTTAAACCACGACAAAACTGAAGACGTTTTTGATGGTAATCTTGAATAAAAGCAGCATTTCCATCCATTTTCCACAGTAAACAGAAGTCCACCCTTGGGATTCAGAGGCTGCATTTTCTAAAAGACACCAGAGGCAAGCATCAGAAGAAGGTACTGCAGAGTACCCCTGGCCTCCCCAGCTGGCAGGCACGCCCTGGGGAAGGGAAGCCCCTTCAGAGCGGTCTGCCCAGGAGCTGCCAGTGCCTCTCGATGGAGCCACCACCACAGCTGTGAATCTTTTGTGGACAATAATTAATCATAAGAAAGGTCGTAGTAAGGATTTGGTCTGGAAATTGATTCAGAAGGCACAGATGGAATATCATGGCACAAAACCACGTGCCTTCATTTTTGTCAAAGCAGCCGCTCACTCCCATTGAAGAAAACCCACAGGTAAGCAGGCAGGCGCTGCTAAGTGAGTTTTACACGGTTTGCCTTTCATTGCCTATCCTGCAGAAACACAGCTTTAATAAAATGTCAGTCTGTTTCCCAGTGCCGCTGGAGGAATAAAGTGCAATGGCTAAGACTTGCTCAGTGAAAACATTCAAGTGATTTTAATTTTCGTGTTTCATGCAAAAAAATCCCATCACCAGCTGATGAGAACATCGCAGATTTTGAATGTCGCAGAAAGAAATGCAAGTGCCTGTGGTCTTGCCTTTCTGATTAAGCACACTTGGACTTATATCAAATATGAACTGTCCTCCCCAGTGAAAGGGCATTTACCAGTGTTTAGGATTTAACCGTGTGAAAAGCGAACAGCAACTTGCTAACACTCCTATGCTGCCTTTTCTCTCCTCCTCCTTTTATTCCACCCCCCCCAATTTTTAGTCAGCTATTCTCGGCGTTGCCAAAAATGTGCAGTGATCTTCTTACATGCAGAGTATAAAAAATAGTTTTTCTAATAAATGTTAACAGCAGCCATAAAACAGCAAAATAAAATAACACTACGAAAAACAATCGGTAAAAATCATACAAGAATTAAGTATTGGTGCATGAAAAAGGAAAAGGGGCTGAATCAGAGTGCTTTATAGAGAAACCTGGCAGCGATTTCAGGAGAAGATGGGCAAGGAGTAAAATTTATCAAACATTGCTGAGATAATTATACCAGAACAGACAGGAAACAAGATGTTTGACCAAAGGGAATGTAAGTGAATGGATCCAGCTCTTTTCTATGCTTCCCAAATCATCGTTCTTTTGGGCTTAAGTGATCCCAGTGTGCCACCATGCAAATGATTTTAAGCTAATGCTGAGAGACATGTTTCAGCAATGGGTGCCTGGACAGTAGGAATTTAGTTCATGCTAAGCACCTGATTCATGGGCAATGGGGATTCAGTCTATGGCATCAGTGTAGAGCTTCTCCAAACTGGGGGGGGGGGGGGGAGAAAATAAAAAGAAAAAAAGAAATAAGAACCCCTGCCCATCAGATCCTCAGAACTGGCTCTTTTGTTGCTCTCACCAAGCTGCCCTACCTGCTATTGCGGCCACGGCGTGTCCGTGGGTACCTCCCTATCCCAAGATGCACACCCAGACATGTCCAACTCATCTCTGCAAACAAACCCAAAGACCATCTGGTTGGCAAGCAGAAAATGGGACTGTGCACAGCCAGTACCTAACAGCCTTCAGAACTGAGCCAGGGTAAATATAAATAAGCATTTATTGTGGATGATCAAATAAAGAGAGAACAGGATCAATATATATAAGCAGCTCCAAGCTCTGGTTCCATGGGCTTTGGTGTCTGTTCTGTGGACTAAGAGCTTTTTACCTCTGAGCAATGTGGGGTTACACGTGGGAAGACAGCCCCTGCCTTAAGCAGTTGGAGGGGTTTTCAAGCTCTTCCTTCGGTATCTCTGGCATTCTGGATATGGGATTGCTACGGGATGAGCTATCAAAGGGCTGTTCAACAGGCATGTTACTGTCCGTCTAGTATGCTACACTTGAGCCAAAATATGAGCCAGGAGCCCAAGGGTCTATGGGTATTAAGCAGAGATTTTCCACCTTAGGTATTTCCATTACATACACAGGTTCAAGAGTAGAGGCTACAGATGTGCTTCCTGTGCCTCAGTGGATATTTATTCAATAAAGTGGCTGAAAGACAGACGTATTGCCTCCTGCTCCTCACCCAAAGATCCTGGGGGGGGAACACAGTCTGCTAAAGCCAACAACCTCACTTGAATAATGGGTGTGAGATTCTCCAAGCATAGTAAACCCCAAATATCTTCTGGAGATGGTAGTGACACCACAGTGAATGCCCAATCCAGTGATGATAACCAGCTTTTGACCTAGCAAACATCCAAAGAGCAACTTTCATTTACTCATTTGTGGCACTTTAGAAAGCGTTCCCTCTGCCCCATTACTGGGTTAAAGATCTTTACCAAGATCTCTTTGAATTTATTGTAGGGAAATTTTATTGCACATTTATGCAGAACAAACCTTTCTCTCAGAAAGCTGTACTGGGTCTTCAGTCCATGACTGGAGTTTCAGTCATGATCAGGGCTTTTCACGTAATGAGGTGCGCAAGGAGATCAGCTATGAGCAGTCTTAGTGAAAAAAAAGCTTTCAATTTAAGATAAGTGGAACGTGGTGGAAGCAGAAAGATGAGACACACGCACTGAAAACCACAAAGCAACATTTGTCAGCACATACAGCATAAAGCCACATGAATGTAAGGCAATAGAAGGTGACAAAGTTGTGTGGAAATGTTTAAGGGAAGCTCCTTCCCATGCACTGAAGAACAGAGAGTTGCTTGTTTGAGATAGGGTCAGCCAGAAACGAAGTCTGGAGTTCTTGGCAGGAGCTGACATCTCAACAGCAGTGAAAACAAGAGGTAGGTTGAGGGCAGGCAGTGAGGACAAGTTGTTCAGACTTGGAGTGCAAGCATCTGCCTGCTAGCTCCTGTTGTCCCCATGGTGCCTCAAAGTCGCATGAAATAAGCCTGATCTTGGCTCACATTAACTCATTTACTATAAATCTTTGGCATAGCATACGAGAGAATGTCAGTAAAAATGGAGCTGTGAACGCATGGATTTTTAGCACTATATACAATATGACTGGCATTACTGTAGTGCTGTTAGTAGGAAGGACTCTGGCACCGTCACGATGCAATATGCCAGTGCCAACCACAGTTATTAACATGTCTACCTTTGACAGGATGCCTTCAGAGTTTCTCCATGGGACAGCTGCTATATTACATCATGTCAGTGCACAGGATAGAGCTATTAATGACTTTTAATGCGATACTCCGTATCCTGACAATGCGTGCTATTAGGCGGTCCTTAATCACCAGATCACGGATATTCATATACCAACCCGAACAGCTCTAAAGACGTACGGTGCCAAAGTGTGCTACCCACGTCTGCAACAGTATATAGTAAAATCATTAGGCAAAGACTTAAAATGTTATTTAGTTCAAAGGAAAATTATGACATTTCAAACCTGAACCTCCAGAGATCCCGTATATGCTAAAAGGAATCTGAATTTTACTTTTCCAGGTGTCCACCTATTCTTGGGTTAATGACTGAGTGTTACAACCAGCTTTTCAAAAATATAACAAAAACTATTGCTGTTCATATTCCTGGCACAGTGCTTGCAATCACTTTAATTTAGGAAGCAAACCATTTTACAATAATCACAGACATGTAAATGAGCCAAAAATGGTGTTTATTTTGTTGCTTTCCAAATTTAAGCTGACCTAAATAATTTAATACAAAATTTGTAGCAATGAGAACACAATTTGGTGGACACATATGGGAACACATTGAATTTGTACTACAGAATTGTTACTCCTCTGAGTAAAAGATGATTCACCCTCTAAATGTACTGTAAATGCTGATACAGCATTCACTTTGGTGGCACGAATGGCACCGTGAAAACAATACAGACCCTCTCTACGTACCCTCCATTTGACATGGAAAAAGGAGAGCTTTCTCTTACCCAAGCGTGGAAACAGGGTACATGCTTATTCTCTGAGTGGGTGTTTGATACTCAATTGTCAAGACTGGCAGATGTCCCCAACCAATATATTAAGTTGTTGCTGACAAATTCTTTTTGCTAACATGAAAATATGGAATAGTTTTAGCAAACAGTAGGGGAAGAAGACTGAAGGACTGATCCCAGCAGCGGCGGTGCGTGTCCGTGCTGCCCCAGACACTACGCAGCAGCATGGCAGTAGGGGCTGATTGAGACATGTGTGAGAGACTGAAAGGGTTAATGTCTCGAACATTGTGGCGATTTGAGGCGCTATTTGCATGGCGACAGCAGGTCTGCGAGCACGGGGTGGGGGAGAGCAAGAGCGGGATATGGAGAGCGCGTCGGAGGATGCGCGGTTCCAGGTTCTGCCAAACCTGACCATGTATGGACAGCGGTCATCTGAGGAAGGGGCTTGCAACCGCCCCAGAGACCCCTCACGACCACCCCCCTCCCCCAGCGCCTGCGCAGAAGATTGAGAACTTTCTAGAACAAGAACCATGTAAGCCCTGAAGGGGCGTACCTGGAGGCGGGGATTAGCCGATAAAAGGCTTGGCCCCCCCCAGGGAAGCGCGCGCACGCCCACCACTGGAGGATTGCCACGTCTGTCATCGTCATCGCGGGATCCAAGGGTGGTGATACTTTTTCTTTCTCTTTTCTCCTCTTTTCTTCTTTCTTTTTCTTGCTTCTCTTCTCTTTTCCTCTGCTTTTCCCATATATATATGCAAGTTTGGGATCGGGAAGCCCGCAAAATAGCTCCATTGCCAAATCGCCTTTGTTCGTTCGTTAAACTCGTCAGGTCGTGAAGTTTGTCCGTTTGTGGAATTCGCCAGTTAATAAAGTTGCTGGCCAGGCTGTTCCTCTGGGTCATTGTCGTGACTCTGCCGACCACACGGCTCTGCCGAGCAGAGATCGGCTTTTGTCGGTACTCAAACAGTCGGGGAATCGAAAAGATTCACCCCTCTCGCAACCCACCGAGTGGGACGAGACAGACATGTCAGCTCAACCCAGCTGATTTGAGGCTCTCCATCCAGTAATCAACACTGTCACCTACTTCGTGAGCAAAGCAAAAAGCAACGTCTGAACTGATGGGTTATAACTAGTGGGTGATGAAAAGAAATATTAAGCAGGTAGACCTGACGTCACTGTGCTCACCAATAATTTTTAGCAAGATGAAAAATGTTCTGGAGTTTCTCCACTGTGAAGCAGGATGTGTGGGAAGCTGGCACAAAGGCGTTTCATCTCAGATGTGTTTGTTTTCTGTTCATAGTTATGGCTAGCTGCGACAGAACTGAACATGCTTCCAGCACCTGCTCCGGTGGGATGCAGGGATGCGGGAACCGCATCACCTCCCTGTGCTTCAGTGGACTATAGGGAAAGGTTGTGAACCACAAGATTTGGTCTTTCACCATTTTGTCCTCTAACTCAGCACTCAAGGAAAAGAAAACCATTATTTATCTTTCTTTTTTTTTTCTATTCTACCCTTTTCCAAAGGTCTTTGTACAGTTTCTCAAAAATATCTTCACTGGTCTTTGGAGTATTTTGTCCTATTTATGTAACGACATATTTCCTCTGTATAAACTAAAGCAGAATAATAAACATTTTCATAAATTTCAGCACACTTTACATTTCATATATATTCAATCACAATAAAATAAATGAAACTTAAGTGTGAGCTTAAGTGTAAGTTTAAATATATCAATCATACTTCCACGGGGACTAAAGTGCTTTTTTGGACCAAGATTGTAAGTCATACTTCAGCCACGAACTAAAATACAAATATGAAGCAACGAGAAACCTTAGCATTTACTTGTGGTGACAGTCCTATAAAAATCTTCACTGCGTAAAAATAACACTACTTTTTGGCTCAAAGCACTTCAGACTTTCAGTGCCTTGGTAAGCGTCTCTTAAGATAACTTTTCCCTCACGTCCAAACCCACACAGGCTGAAATCAAAGGCTCTTTCTATCAAGTTAAGCAGGGCTGAGGAGCCTGTGTCTTGGACACAGCCTGAAAATGAAAAAGACTTGCACAGTCTTAGGACCAGCCCCAGCATTGGACTGGCACCGCCTTTCTGGTTACAGCTAGTGGCTTTTGTCCCATTCTATACGATCAGAAAAAGAACTGAATATGTAGTTCGCAAGAATTTTGTTCAGCAGCCACACCAGTGCCAGCTGCATTGCTGTAATAACATAGCCCATAGTAATAACAAATGCTTCAGAATCAAGCAAAATAGAAAATGTAATTAATTTTATTTGAAAATTCTGTCTGAGCACATTTGGCACCCGTTTCATTTTACTGCCACGTCAGGAGATACACTCTGACCAACGTCACATACCCTGAAGACACAGAAGAAAGAGAATAAATATTATTATTGGTGTTTGAATATTCAGTCTATGTAAATGTATTACATACTTTGCTTGGCTTCATCATAATAGAAAAAGCAAGCAAGAAAAAGTTGTAATTTTTTCAGCACACACTTTCCTTTTGTCTTTTTTTTCAAATTTTGCATAGTGCATATTGCAAGCTTTTCTTTTTAGTTATACGCCCCTAGCTATTATCTTGGAACAAAAATTCAGACATATGCAGCACAAAACCACATGAAATGGCTTGTCACAGCAGCGCCTCGAGGTTTCAGAATCATAGATGCCGGAAAGAAAGAGACCTATTAATTTATCTTTTTGCATATGCCCTTGCAGTCTAGTTTTTTTTCTATTTATTCTGAAAACCTCAGGTAAAATGGTATCTTACAAACGAATTAATGAATAACAGCCTCAGTTCCGTACAGGCAATGAGTTGGTTTCTGTGGAAAGGAAAGTCCTGTGGTTTCTTGTGCAGCTACCTGATCTGATGCATTAGAATAACCATAAACCACCAGGTTGTGCTGTTGCCCTTAAGCATCACCATAGAGCTATGCTACTGTGCTCATCTGATGGCTGTTATTCATCCGGGAAGACCCTAAAATCCTAGAAACCCAGAAAGAAAACCAGTCCCTCAGCCTCATTTTCCTCTTGATTATAGAGCTCAGTATTTTTCATAGGACCTTGGCTCGCTTTGTAAACCACTGGCAGCGTTTGCCGGTGATGAAATTGAGGTACAAAAATAAATAATCCATCTGCACAGGCTTCGGATGCAAACACCACAAAGCTGATCCGAGAATTTATGTTACACTCGGTGCAATTTCCAGCAAACCGTCCATTAATGTTCATCACTGCAGATTACTTTCATTACTGCGTTCCCCCTACACACATAGCCTCTTTCAGTTTTTCAAAACTATATACTGTTTCAAAAATCAGGAGTGTACTGTGGAGAGAGCTTGGGGGACGCCTTGAATAAGCAGAGATTGGTGAAGATGTTGGACACCATGTCCGTTCGGAGTTGGAACCTCAATGCTGCTTGCACTGGACTAACCCTCTGAATTTTATGAGTGCCTCTGGCATACTGGACTAACCCATAATTTTTTCAGAATATTTTTCAGATTACTCTTTTTGACAGTTTATACCTGAGCTTTTTCTTTTCTTACTTATTTCTAAATAGATTTAATTCTTTCCGGTTCCCTATTACACAGTTTCTAAGTAAATCACCACTAAACTGAGCAGATTTTTTTTTTTTTTTCTACAGGACTGATCACCTCAGACAGTGGTGTGACTCAAAATGACTTTTCCACCATGTATGACTAAAGAAATACGTTAACTGCAGAGAAGTAATAACATCTTCCATTAAGTAACAGAAATTTTACATAAGAAGAATGTGTAAGAACGGCCATGCCGAGTCTGACCAAAGGTAAATCAACAAATGCCAGGGGAATTTTACAAAAGTGAAGCAGAAGAGTGGGCTAAACATGTAATGATACATGTAAAATGTTCCAGCCAGCAAAAAAATGAGTCTCAATATCAGGTGATGTTTTCGTATCTTATTGCCACCCAGAGGTTTTTCTTCCTTGAATTTGTCCAAGGTCTTTTGGCGACTTTGTAAACATTTGGCATCCAGAACATCTGGCGACAAGATCCATTGCATAAGTAGATGAGCCATGACAAACCGTTTCTTTCAGTTTGTTTTTGAACCCACCACCTGCTAGTTGTACCTGAGATAGTATAAAGAAAACTGGGCTAGGATTCAAGGCTGGATCCTGATACTTTCCCTCATAAAACTAGATAATTAGATAAGATCAGTTTTAGGGGTTTGTGACACAAGAGACAAGACCATCCCACAACACAAAACCAAAACCAGGACCCCAAATCTTTAAACCTAGACAAAATAACTCAGTCACATATGGAGATGATTTAGTTTAATTTTAACTTCCACGTCGCTAAGCATTTGACTGTGTATTCTCTTCTAAATATTCCCAAACCTTTTAAGATAATTCCCCAGCTACCCTTCCACTTTTTGCTTGGTGCTGGAGTAGCTTTTCCATGCTGTGTGCTTTCCTCCTCCGTTGATGCAACACATACTGTCTTCTATCTTCCCTCAAAGTACTCCAAGAAAAACAGCTTTTAGCTCTGCTTAAAAAGAAGATGGGAAAAGGCTGCTCTTCTTTCATGCACTTCAGTGGGAATACACCCGATCAGGAATTGCTCTTGCGTAAGAAACACAACTCAGGTTATTCAGCTCCCGGTGGGGAGCTGGTACCGTCCTGGCTTGTGGATCACACTTTAGTTGCAGATGACATGCTGCACAGTTACTTTCTGTCCCAAAATAGTCTCCCAAAGAACACACCCAGATTTTTAGCTACTGAAAATCACAGCAGCACTCCTACAGCCTGCTTCTGTACATCTATTTAGCTGAGATGCGAATCTGTCCCTTCAGAAAGAAGGTAATTATAGGTTGGACATTTTCAGATTTCCTACTGTCTAAATTATTGAGAAGCATCTACTACTGTGTCAAGTCCAGTGTTTCAGACGGGGTGATAAATGTGAATATAAAACTCCAGAACATTCAGGAAATCATGAGATAGGGAAAAATTCCCCCTATTTGGAAAGGTTAAAAATCTTACCCCACAGATCTGTTCAATGCCAGCAAAAAAGTTAACAGAGAATAAAAGCAAACTTAAGGAGATCATTCAGTTGTAGTTTTAGAAAGCTTATGACACAATCCCTCACCAAAGCCTATTACGGAAATTTGAAAACTACAGGGTAAAAGGTAAATTTCTGTCATGGATTAAAAACTATTCATGAGATAGAGAAAACAAAGGAGAAGAAAAAAGATCTAATTCTTGACATACAGAGAGGTTAATATGGAGTGCCCCAAGACTTGCTGCTGGGACTGATTTTTGTCACCTTAAATCCCTGGCGTAATGCAAAAAGTACTAGCTTACGCAGCAAATATTCTGCACTTCTCTATTGCAATAAATACTTGTGCTTGCTTGCTTTAGATCAGGCTCCCGAGTCTGTATGCCTTAACTTGTAATAGCACCCACAAGACTACCAGGGCACGCAAAGAGGAAGCTTAATCTCGATGTGGTTACACTTCAGTAGAAATGTCCCAAGGGGAGAATCTGTGTTACTTGTGATTGCTCATAAATCAGAACAAAGACAATTTTTCTTTTAAACCATTCAGTGAGTCTGAAGCTCTGCAAGGCAGATAAAACATATTTTTCCCTTGTATATTGAAAAAATGTGGGAACCATGCTGCTGCTGTGGAAAACATTGCTGCTATGTCTGAATGAAAGGCATTCAGCATCTGAAATATTCTTTAAATCCCAAGTAAACTCTGTCTTAAAGGTTTAAGTCATACCATGGATGTATGCAGATGTTCAGCATGGAAGTAAATGGTATACAACTCATTTTCCAGTTAAATGTAGCCAACTGGAAAAATGGTAGATGAAGTTCCATGCAGATGAAGATTCATACATCTACCAATACAGACACTAATGGATTCAGAGATGCTTGTTTAACTCTCTCTCAAAAAAAAAATCTAAACAACAAGTCAGTAAAAATATCTGCTTATTCTTCAAAAGCAGCCAAAACCGGTTAATGTGTTGCAGGTGACTGTTAGCAGAAAGATTAAGTCCAGTTAAAAAGTTTGCTATTATTTCACATCCTCTTGAGTTTGAATTCAGTTTCAATCACATCACAGAAAACATGGAAAACATTCAGAAGCACAACAGAAATGTCTTCTGGGCAACAAGAGCTTTGAAAAGTGTAAAAGCAGTTTTACGCAGGATTCTGCTCCTTTTTTGACCAGCAAAACCAGCAAAAGTCTTTCAACTATGTGGCATCTCAAAAGCTGAAAAGCTGCCATGGTCACACTGATTAGAGAAATCTGACTCAATTATCCTGTGCACATATATCAAGGTAAAAATACTAAATACAATGAATATTCATGATTCAGAGCATAAATTGATTAACAGTCGGTTCAGCCAAAAAGTTGTCTTTGTGGTGTATTTCATATTTAGGCATCATGGCAGGAGGAATTGGCAGAAAACAAAGTTGAACATTTAATTTCCATTGTCAGTTGATGAAGCAATGATCTCAGAAAATCAGTTGCCTTATGCAAACGTGTATTGTTATGTGTGACTATGTAATATTTTCGTTTGCGTTATGAATAATGCTGCCTAGTGTAGGGCACCTAAAATATCTCATTTTTCTAAAAATGTGATTGGAAGCCTTCCCAGCTTACACAGTACATTTGCCCTTTTGAAAGTAATGTAGAACTGAAGTTAATAACTGTATTTTATTTCAGGTTGTGTGTAGCACATGCAAAGCATTCGCCTTCTATTCACAATGCAAGATTAGCAGTTGTGAAGCCTTGATGGTGCCTGTAGAGGAACTGATGGAAATCAGCAGTTGATATCAAGCTAGAAAGGAATTCAGAAAGTATCCCTGATCTTTATTGGTATTCGTAAGGATATCTACAAAATTAAAAAAAATTATGTTCACAATATTTTTAAAATATGTATTTTTCAGTATCTCCTTTTCCTTTCTCTTGTTCTCAAATACACGGATTAAGGTAAGGCTGAGGATACTGGTTTATTTTGTTAGAAATGTAGCATCTCAGTTTCCTTAGATTCCTCAGTGTTACTTAGCTGATAAGAACACAGTTTAATTAAGCTAGAAGACCTACTAACCATAATAATCCCAAAAGCATCTGTTTGCTGGAGCAGGCTGATAGCTTCTGCTCACTTTTTTTCCTTCTGAAAATGTTGTTTAACAAATCAAAGTTTTTCACAGCAAAATTCCTTAAGACTTCCTGCTCATCATGTCCAGACCTCTACCGTTATAAGAAATCATTATATATTACTTCACTCATTGCTTGATTAAGCTTAATCTTGTAGTTTCTCGCCTACTTTACTCCTAATGGTAGAGTGTTTAACAATCTCAATCACTTGTGATTAGAAATCTTACTCCCATTTCCAGAATAAATGTATACAAAACTATTTTTATTATGAGTGTTACAATTTCCTATTACATTTTCCCCTCTTGGATATTTCTTTGTGGTTAGATTTATAAGAAGGAAATATCTGCATCAGCTGCATCATTTTTCTAAGCTAAGCCAACCTGTTTCAGTTTATCAGGCTTTTTGGGGATAGGAAGGAATTTACTTTCCCCTCATCGTCCAAGTAAACCTTGTCCACCCTGTGCCTATTTGAAAGCATCACTCTTGGCACAGAGGGATCAGAAATATATGCGTCATTATTGGAAAGCACATCAATATCTTACACTTCAGGTCTTATTTCTATACAGCTATTCCAATGACACTATCCTAGATTAACCAGAGCTGTCAAATTCCACCGTTTGTCCCTGAGTGCGTGACTTGGTTTGATTTGACATTACAAAACCAAATAAGCTTGCATGATATTTTGAGATGAAAACAAATGCAGGAATACCGGAAAGTCCTCCGAGATGTAAATTCCGTTTTCTGACTACTCTGCCACATTTCCTTGGCTACTCTGAACCACTACAGGGCTCGCTATCTCGGGTCTAGAAGTCATCAACCACAGCAGTGAGCTGTATGCTGGTAACTGTGTTATCATAGTCTTATTTGAAAAAGACACTGAATCCACAAGGTTTTCAGCATTGCAGAATGACGTGCTTATTTGAATCCGTACTTTTTCTTCCCCAGCCTATCACCATTCTAAAACTCCGTCTTGTTTCTTTGAAGTCAGGCTGGTAGAGAGCAGTCCATCAAAAGCAACAGAGCTTTTCAAAGACTTTTTGAAAAATAATTATTCTACACAGAAATGAAGGGCCACTGGACTGTCCAGAGCTCCTCGCTTCTTCTTCTGCGCTCCTGGCTTGGTTTACAGGACCTCCGGTGCCTGTTCTTCCCTCTGGGCTCATCGACCCAGCCCTGTTTTGGGTGAGAGAAAGGAGGGAAGACCATGTCTTGAATCGGAGAAACTCTGGGAACGTGGATAAAGAAGCAAAGGAAATAAAAGCCGGGCAGGTGGAGCAAAGCAGGGCTGGGATGACCTGGAGTGAGCCAGGAGTATCAAGACCTAATTTGTCCATTATTTGTCAGTGAGGTGGTAAAATTCAGCACCGTCACTAGATGATCTACTAACGCAGCCTCTTTGCACAGCACTGAGACAGGAGGAACTGGGTACCCAGACTCTTTTTTTTCTGATTTCCTTCTCCCCGCAGCTTTGCACCAGAATTCCCCTCTGCTAGGCAAACTGCTTTGGCTCGAGGCGGGATGCAACCGTGTTCCCTGTCCTCAGCATGTACCCCCACGCACAAATACGCACGCCTCTCAGGGGAAACTTCTTCGGATAATTTTTCTCTTCAGAAAGCTGCTTTGTGTAATCCCATATTGACTGAAAGAATTTTCAGGGGAAAATACATCCAAATTAAAATCAGTCACTTTAAAAACATGGAAGGAAAATTGCTGTATAACAGTCAGACTTCTGCCAGAGAAAAACAGTGGTAGAAAGGGAAGAAAAGCCTTTCTAAAGGTTTTACAACTGGGAAAGCCTGGGAAGCTTATTTTTCAGAATTCTTAGAAATGCAATGATTTACTGCTATTGCTCACTAAAACAAGTACGCTAGTTATGGTAGAAGTGCAGGGATGTTTATGCAAAGATTAAAAAGACGAGGAGCCCAGGGAGCCTGGGGCAGTCTGACAGACCAGTCTGACTTCTCCAGGATCCAAAGACCTGAACACAAATGATGACTGTCCAGAAGCGAATGTATAAAATGAGATTAATCCCAGGAGGAAGAACGCAAAGATTTAACTAAGCACCACCGCAGGACCACACGTGTTAATCAGCTTAGTTACCCACAGCACTGACCTCACCACCACATCAGCTAACGACCAACTTCGTCGGTGCCGCAGCCCACCTCTCGTTGCTGCAGATGGCCTTGGGGTCAGCGGGGAGAGAAAAGGGAGGGGAGAAGGGAAGAAGCTGAGCACAACTCGTGTGTCACGAGGAAGCCGAAGAAGAAGGAATAGCCACTCCTCAGCGCTCGGCTTCAAGCAGCGAGCTGTCAGGCATGTTACGATAATAACTGTAATTTGTAACCGCAAAAGCTCTGGGATATCAGCAGTGCCTTGATGAACTGTGACCAAGGATTAGCTGCAAACAGCCTCCTCACGCAGGAGGAGCTTCCCCAGCCCAGGAAGCACACGGCCTCCCCAGCAGAACTGAAAAGCATTTTGGAAAGGCACCATCAAGTGACGGTAAACTTCAGTGTCTGAGTTTTGCTAATCTTATGGCATGACTGCGGTGCGAAGAAAAATACATTTGAATTATCAACCTTATTGCCAACAGTTAGGTGCCAGTGGAGTAGCAGGAAATCAGCTGAGAAGTATTTGCTCTCTTTCTTCTGTTTATAACATGCTTTGCACAAAAGACATCTGAGAGTATTATCAGCTAGAGAGAAATAGCTCCAAACTGTGGTGTAATTTTAAGTGCATTTATTATGGCTGGATTTTTGATGATTGGAAAATTCCCAGTGGGATCTAGGAGATGTAAGCAACTGACATTTAGAACATTTTAATTCCACCTTGATGTCCTGCTAACACTTTAAAGAGGAAAGAGTACATGCAGTTTCATTCTGCACTGATGCATAATTTTATCTCATTCAGTTTACTCAACCTAAAGCTAATTCTCACTCCAACATTACTGTGCAGTTTTAAGGCTGACATTTATTTCTTTGACCGTGATAGATTCAGATGATGTCTTTTCCTCCTCTGCAGCACTGCTAATTCCTACACCAGTCCCCACAAGGGTGATCCCACATAAGCTGGGTACAAACCATCTCCTTGCGTTTGCCTTTCCATGTGTCTGTACATACTGTAGAGCCACTCGGTGCCCCCCCGGCGTGACGCAGAGGTGTCTGTATGTCTATATGCCCTCTTTGTGGCTGTCCAAGATGAGATTATTTAGTAGTAAAGTATAATGGTCAAGTGATGCAATTCATTTAACAGCCCATTCATTCTCCTGGAGCACATTTTGCATTTTTATCAAGAGAGAGTATAGAAAGGACCAACAACATGCTGGTTTTAGCCATCAGCAATTAGTTAATTCTCTTTTGGGGTTCCCACAGAGGATGACCCCCAGTTTCCTGCTTAACATCTTTTGTCCGTCCTCTGTGCGCAGCTCAAAGCATTGGGCAAGAAAGGCCTGGCAGTCCCTTTCAGGCTTTGGGTGCGATTCAGTTCATTTTCCCAGAGCCGCGCTCTGGGATTTGCATGGCTGACTGCAGCGTTGAACACCCTGCAGCCGTTTTGGTCTGGTGCCAGCGGCAATCTCTGCGTGACCGGCAGCCGCAGAGGGGACAGCCCAGAGTTCCGGATAAAGGAGACCAAAGCACCCGGAGCCCCCCGCTGCAGAGCCGACAGCTCCGGCTGGTGCTGCTCTCATGGTTTGCCCCGTTAAAATGTCAGAGCGATGACGTTGGCAACAAATTAACGCGGAAATGGAGGGGAAAGCAGCACGTATTTATTTACGCTAACCTCCCTGTCTGATCAAATCAATGCTTCCACCTCTCCCGCTTTTAATGCTCTCTTACCTGAAAAGGAAGCAGAAAAGACCAACCTCGAAAGCTGATTTTCCCGTCTTGCTGCTTCTTGCTCTGAATAAAAGAGCTTTCTCAGGCCAAGAACTGACTACCAAGTAGCCAAACTACTTCCCTCTGCAACTGCTGGTTTACCTGCCGTCAGATAAGCATTAAGGAGCCAGGAACATCACATGACTCAAAAGATACACTACTTTTTATGTGCAAATAACGTACTTAAGTAACGACACTTTGGCAAACAACTTAAAGAAACGCACACATTTCTGCTCAGCTTTGTTTACACATCTGTGCATTTCCCACTTTGCTGAGACCTTTGCCTGTTATAGCGTATTTTTATAGTTGCCGATAGGACTGGGGGTTTTTGTTTGCTTTGGTATTCTTTCCAAGATTCAAAACAAGTACATGTGGATTTAATTTTTTTTTCTTTAACTTTTTGCACTTTTAATTCACAGGATCGATTTGTCACTTGACTGGAATTCGCTAGATTCCACATTGCTTTTATCAGAAATAAAGAAGCATTAAAATCTAGTGTAACATTAGGGTAGCCATCAAACTCGTTTATTCAGTTTTCATATCTGGTATTACGTGACTGTGTGAGAGTGGGGTGTCAGCTCGGTGCTTGGGACTGAGGAAGGGCTCTGCGTTCTGGTCAGCTACCTGCTGTGGCATTGAGCTATTTTTCCACTTCCAGTTTTCTGATGAAAAAAAACCCAGTTGTTTGTTTTTTTTTTTTAAATTAGTATTTTCCATGAGTATTCTAACTGAATAAAAAACCCCCAAACTTTACTCCAGAAATAAAATGCCTGAAAAATAGTTCAAGTTGAAGAGACCCCACTGTTCCGTTCTCAGCAAATCTGCAATGTTATCACCCTCATGTCATCACTCGATTGTATCCTCGCTCCCGTATGTATTTGCCATCTGCATTATAAACTCTGAAGCCTGAGCCATTTATGTGCCAAGTTTTGGCCTTCTAAAACAACACAAGGAACTTAAGCTAGAGATCACATTTGACTTACTCCAGCTGTTCACACGATCATTCCCAGGTTAAAGAGCAGGTTGCTGTTGTGCTCTTGAATCCATTAAGGGAAACATTAAATGCCTTAAAAGGTTCACATGTGATCATGTCCTAAGCTGCAGAGAGACTGGAGCCACTCTTCATTCAATGGTGAACTACAAATTGGTGTTTACAGCAGAAGTAGGCAGAGCCACACCAGAACCATGTTTGGCTAATTACTCTAATGGTAATGATTAACTGATAACACCAGAAATGGTGGTGGTAACAAGTGGTGTGGGTGGCACAGGCTATGAGTCTTTTGAAGGAGAGGGCTGCTGGGACCTACGTGAGTCTTCCAGATGCCACCAACTGGTTTTCCAGTTTTTATATCTGTGCTGCCAGGTCTTCATTGATGCTTGTTGTTCTGGGACCCTTCACGTAGCTTAGTTAAAGTGGACAGGTTCTTTCCCCTGTGGCAAGCTTGTGCCTTGCTGTAGCAAACAGAGCTGTATCCTCAACACAGTGTTTTTCTGCTCAGGTTCTGACCGTGCCCACCCATGATATTTTCTGGTCAAGAATGATCCTGTTCAGTACCAGCACACCTCATCAGGATTTTTTTACTTAAAGGTATGTATATTTAAGATGCAAAAATACAGAGGCATTTTTAGCTTTCAGTGATATTGTGCTGAAAAGAGCTAAGGGACACCAAAGGAGTCCCTCGTGAGCTGAGTCCTGTGTGAAGCTGATGAGTGCAGCAGGCATGTTATTGCCAAGCAAAGAGATGAGCATACTCTCAGAGGAAAGCTGGCCCAGGGAAATGGTTTTTAGGATGACAAATTCATTAGGAAACCAGACTGGAGTTTCTGAGTTGGGGTTTCTGTTTATTTCTACAGTATTTAAAAAAAAAAAACCCACATGGCTTGGTTTATGTAATTTGTATAAATATTATTTCACCTAAGAAATACTTCACTTATGCCAACAGTGTATTATTTTATAGAAGCAGACTGCTGGGGTTACTTATTCTGACTATTACTCTGTGAAAAATGTTCACTGATATTTCACCTTTGGATATTAGACTTATTCTATATACATTAAGAAAGCTCTGGCTTTCAGTATTGTAATCTGGAAATATAATCTACACATGCTGCGTGAGGCTTTACTGGTACTTCTGCTCCTTGCCCTGTTTATATAGTAATTATTAACTAGCCTAATTCTGAGAACTGTGTTCACGTTATGTTTTTACACGTGATATTTTGGCATGATAAAATGATGCCTATTACAAGTCAAGGTTGTTTTTGCTCAACAGAAACAGCCCCATTAATTCTAAATTCAGTGTAAACAAGAAACAGAATAAATGTTTTCCAAGTAGAAGAACAAACCTGGCAACGAATAAAACATATTTATGCTTTTAAGTGCATAATACAAGCGTGCAGAAATACAGAATTTCAGTTTTGAAGAATGTCAGAACACTTTACAGTCTATGGTTTATGTATTTTTTCCCTTTCGTTTTGAGTTAATTCTTCATCTTAACCAACCTTAATCTGTTTAATTTCAGGTATTAATAATTTGTACATATATCCAAGCCTGAATTTTATTAGAGTCTGAATTAGGACTGATTCTGAATTTCTTTTCAGCCAGGTGCAAATTAGAGCAGTCACTGACTGAATTTACATGAGGATAAACTACAAGCGTGGAAAGGCCCCACTACTAACTTAATTTAACTCATATAATATCAAGACTCCATTGATGTCAGTGATACTATCATAGTTTGTGGAAGGATCAGAAGATTTATTGGTTTTAATAACTTACTATTAGATGATTGTTCACATCAGTGCTTCCTTGACTTCAAGTCAAGAAAGTAATCTCCTAAACTATACTTGGATAAACCAAATACATTTCTTTTCATAACTTTCTCTCTATAAAATAGGTTTTCCAGGCATCCTACCATCCTTTTTCTGAACACTTCCAATTTTTCATTATCAGTTTGGAAATTAGGCTGCAGAATTAAGCAGATCATTCTAATAATTGTCTCACCAATGATGCATGGGCATATGCCACCACTTCCCTGCTTTTTCTTCTTCCTCTCCTGTTTATAGCTCCAGGTGTTGTGTCCTTGCTCTCTTTTGCAGCATTGTACTAATACTTTGTATTCGGCTTGTTATCGGTGATCCTTGTTTCTGCAGTGCAGGAAATGTCAATTTTCTAAGCACAGATATATGACATTGCAGATGTACAAAACACGTTTGTCTATATTAAAATACATGTGATTTACACTTACATGTGGCAAGCCTTCCCCAGTATTTCTTTAACCCATGATTCATTTTTACATTATTATCAAATCAAGACAGGCTCCTGTCAGAAATGGCCAGAAACTATTTTTCAATGTGTTTTACCATAGAGTGTAGTAGTGGGTAAAGTCTAAAAATAGGGGTTTAATGTTGCCTAAGTCTACTGCTGATCATTAAAAATGGTACTAGTGTGAGTGAAGTCCTATACGTTAACACATACTGAAATATGACATGGTATAGATCCTCCGCTAGTGTAAACAGTCATGCTGAAATCAAAATGAATGAACTTGTGATCATTTTTACCAAGTAAGAACTGGTATTTCCTAACTTTACAAATATTTATCTGTATTTTAAATTGCATCTTTCACACTGGAAGAAAAAACTTCCTTATTTGTCATCTAAAATTTCTTTGCTTCCTCCATTTGGTAGAGAGCTGGGAACCAAAATACAGAGGGTGGAAAATGGCAGAAATTGCTGAATAGAAATAGCTACGTCCCCTATCATGAACTGTGTTATGGAATAAAAATCAGCTTTTTACATTTTCTCTTTGCTTAATATTTTTGAGTTGAACTCTTTGCTATGTGAATGACTGGGCACATGCAAATAAACAAATTTACTAATGGTCTCTAGTGTTATCAATAGTTTTGGAAAATAAAGACATGTAAGAAAAGAATGTGGCTGGAGACGAAAAACCTCTGAAAATAAGTCTTACCTCACCTATAGACAGACAGTATTTCTAGCAGAAGACAGAGTAACCTAAGACAAATCATGGTAAAAAAAATTCCTCTGCTAACAAATCTTTGGGTTACTGCTACGAATATCCCCATTTCCTATCACGGTAAAGCCTTGTTTGCCTCTAGGTAGAGCAAAACGGCTTAAAGATATTGACATGAATACTAGACTGGAGAAAAGACTATAATCTTAATCAGAGAGGGGTGAAAGTAGAGAGAAGATTACATGATCAAAAGATATGAAGAATGTTTATTCCTTATTAAGACTAATTTATCCTATGCTATTTCTGCATCTCCTGATGTAGGCTTTAAAACATATGGAACTTGCACAGGAAGAGGCTGGAAGAAGATCCTAGTCTTTTTAAGATAGATATATTTCATAGCGTCATGGGGAATAGAAAAGATTACTCTCTGCATTTCAATAGCTGACATTCAATTTGATTTTTAAAAATCCTAAACCATATGACTTCCATATCTTCTATTATTCAACAGTTTAATATGCTGCATTTCCTGATATTTACATCAAATGTCTTTCATCCCTTATAATGTATTCCCCTTACCTGTTAAAATTGTACTTCCATATAAAAAAGTGAATAATTATTATCCTTTCTATAAGCTTATGTCCTCAAACACTTGAAAGCTGTTATTGTGTTCCTGCATATTCCTTATTTGGCCAAATTATAATCGCTTAATTCTGTTCATTTTTCTTCCCACTTCAGTTCTCATGAAAAAAATTAATTTTTTATTCTGCCTCTTCCCTGATTTCCTTCCAATTGATCATCTTTCTGGGAGAACGCTTCTCATAGTTGCATGCAATGGCCATGACAGGGTTGCAGAAAATCCTTGCTTTGTGACTGCCATCCATGTCCAAAATCCTTTGAAGTCCATGCTGAACTTCCATTGGGTGCAAAGGGCACTGCATCCTAAACTTGCATTTTATTTTTTATAATTCTCGTAACATCCTCCAACTCTCTTATCCACTACTAATGTTCCATCTCCTACATTGCTTATTCTAATGGTTCAGCTTCTGATTGGTTTATGTTGGTTTTTTGTTTGTAGCAAAATATTTTTACTCCATTGATGAATCTTTTTTGGCCATGCTTCATCCATGTTTCTTATCAGTCCCTTTTTATTTCACTGTCTATTGGCCACTTCAGATCTTCTAGAATGAGCATAATCTGTGCATTTCGTTAAGATCTTATCTATGTCTTTTTTTCTAAGTCATTAATGAAGATATAAAGTAAACCCAGACTAGCAATCACTGTGTTACCCCACTGGACATTTCCAACCATCTTGTTACACAGCTGTTTATCATAATTTTTTTCATTTGTCTTTTAGCCAATATTCAATCCACACACAATTGTCTCCAGCCAAGCTGACTCGAATTAATTTTGCAATTAAGATTTCATGAGACAGTGTCAAATGCTTCACTAAAATCCAAATATCTGTCAACTCCTCTTCTGACTTCCCCCCTCCCTCCCTTCTCATATCTCTGTTTACAGCTCATTCTTTCAAGTGTTTCACACAAGGACATCAACAGCTGTTCCACGTATGGAGCACTTTAAAATTGTGCTTGCCAACAGGTAGACTTGAATTGCTTATTTGTCTAAGGACCATTTGGCTCAGGGTTTGCAGACCGTGGAAGAGACATCTCTCTCTGTGGCTCTTTGCAGGATTACTCTGGTGTAAGCTGACAGAGTTACAGGGTTGTTCTAACTAAATCCACTCTCAGACTCTTAATTCCCTCCATTATTTTAGTTTACACAGCTTGAAAATATCTTCTGTCCATTCCTTATCATACAAAAAGCAGCGGATGAATTTGTCATTGCATTCACTGATTTTTATGCCAATAAGGGAAATTTCTTTCCACCTACAACCATCATCTGGTGTCCATGGTGTGCCCAAGCCAGCAGATGCAGGCTTCTTAAACCTGGGGTGCTGTTCCCCAGCGGGTCTAAGGAGTTGAATTTTACCAATCTCATTCCTGTACGTTAATCCTCTCGTATTTCTATTGCTTTCAGAGGGACTAATCATGCAGTGAAGAGCTGCTTATGGTTAATTTAAAAAGTCTAGCCTGGATATTTTAGACCCACTCTGTGCTTTTTCTCATTGAGGGGAGGTAAGGAAAAGGTGGTAGCCCAATGTATTTACATATTATTTAACATTTAGTTAATTCCTTTCCTTCACTGAAAACAGTCATGAAAGTAATTGTTCTTGGCTATATGAACTCAGCGTATCCTGGATCCTCACTCGTTACAAAGGACGTTTTATGTGATCAAAGAGACGGTGGCTTTCTATGAACCAGAATGTGTCATTCTTGTCTGAGCCAACACTAAAAGCAAATCTCCAGCCACTGGGATGGATTTCAAATGAATTCATGATGACTAATTATAAGGTGTTTCTTCCTTGATTACAGAAGAATATTACCAGAAAAACATTTTATAATCTATTCAAACTTCTGCCAAGGTAAGGGAACCAATAAGCAAGTTTTTGAAGGATTAAAATGCCTTTTTCTTCCATGAGAAAAATACAGAAGGACCATCAATGCCCACTTTTGCGGTAGCCAGAGACTGAGATTAATTGCTGAAGGATTATGTGTTTCTTTAAAAAATCACATCTGAATCTATGAAAGATTTAAAGAGGCCTTTGAATAATGAAGAAAACCATTGAAATTAAAGAAACCCAATGGCTTTTATTTTATTGCAAACATATTTTAAGACTTGACAACAGTTGCAGTGTTCCCCTAATTTTTGCTATAAAAGGGAAGTAAAACAACAGTTTATTGTAGCAATACTTCATACTGCCCTACTTCTGTAAATTGTCTTTAAGCTCTAGGGTAAGGATGGAACATTCATGTTTTTAAATTGGATACAAAAGCAGTTTCTATGCTGCGGCTGCTGTAGCATAAATTGCTACACAGAGACTACCAGATATATCTAAACGTACTCATGCTCAGCAAATTGTGAACATTTTTTTTGCCCTGCTTTACCTGTAATGCTTATAATTTGTGCTCCTCTTAAATGCTTTCTAATGTTTGGAAGGTATAACGCAGACCTTGAAAATGTTTCCTGCTTGTAGGAGGTTGCATAATTCTCCTTGAAACAGACCCAAAACTATCTGAGCTGTCCTAAAGTTTTAAAATGTTTTAGCATAACTAATTTATATTATAAATTGGCTGACCAGTGTGAACCTGGATCTTACACTGCAATTTTTTTTGAGAACATAATGTTCTACCCACAATAATGGAGAGAAAATAGTACTTATTAAACTTTCATTTGAGAGCAGCAGTGGGTCATGCACCGTGTCACGGAGGTGACGCACTCTCCAGACCCCAGAGAGGAGGGACTAAAGGGTGGCCTTGCCTCATACGGTCTTGGACAGGTAACAACAGGGTGATATATTTGGCATGCCAGCGAGGTGGTGTGATGGCCTCACGGTCACCCAGCGGGAGCAGTGTCAGCGTCTGGAAAAAAGGTCCCGGGACTGCTTGGAAAGCAGCTGAACGTTTTGCAGGTGGTAGGAGGCTGCTCATATCTGCTCGATATTCCAGATGGCATCTGTAATAATTATGTTTAGTGAGACGGCTAAGAAGGGAACTATGCCATTAAGAAGCCCTTGCGAAAGTCATTTGAACTGACTGCTGTATTTCGCAGACAAGTACGTAATGTGCTGCTGAGCAATTAGACGTTGAATTGGCAATTAGATATTGAATCGAGTAGATCTCTGATGTAGATACCAACTGTCTCTGGAAACTCCTTCCTTGCTTGTACCTTCATTACACTTCCTTTGCTGTTCATTACAGAATAGACTTTTACATTCTCTGTAGGAAGGAAAATACATTTGAAGGCTATTAAGTGTTAATGATCAGATTGTAAGGTCCTATTACTTTATTTATTTATTTATTTAAAGATATTCAGTGCGTGAGAGCAAAATGAGCAGCACAACTTGTACTGCAGTATCTTTGAGAAGTTTGGATGAGATTAGCGGGAGGCTATTGGCAAGAATAGAAATGTAGCTTTTGCATTCACAAAGGGTAGGAAGGCCAGTTGTTAACTGCAAGATTAGTAGTGCAATCATCTGATATTTTAAATAATACGAGGGATCTGAAACATGAAAACAAATTAAGCCTTGCTATGGATGAGAAAACATTACCTGAAAATATGTATATATTTAGAGCTTAGCTACAGCAACAGATGCTGCGTCTGAAAGCAGGTATTTACAAAGATGTACAAAGCTGCCTCTGCATCTTACCTCTAAATTGCTATAAAACTCACAATAATTACAAATTAACTTTTAAGAGAAGAAATGTGTACACGCATAAATAAGCAATGTGGAACAATTTTTTCTTGTTTCTGAAATTAACAAATATGTTGAGGTTTAATTGGCAACTGTTTATAAGGAGAATAATTTTGAAAGTAATATAGCGTGTTCTTATTTAGTTTTAGTGCTTGGGTACTAGATTTTGGGGTTGTTTGGTTTTTTTTTAATTTCAAACTGATGTTATGGAGCCTTGAATTAGTTATAATAGGAAAAATGGCAGTTTTCTTTATTGCTGGTTTTTTGCCTTAGAAAAACCCTGACAAACATGTCTATCATCCTGTTCAGTTCAGAAGACACGGCAAAATCTGTGTGCAGGATGCAGTGGAAAATCACTATGTGTTTTGAGGTAGCAAACATAGTTTCCATATCTCCAGACTTAGTACCTAGTTTAAAAGTAAATGTTAAATTTACAGCAAGATGTTCAGATTACTATCTGGATTTTAAGCAACTGCACTTGTTGAGTCCTTTGAAGGCAACTGCAGTTTCAGCCCCGTGGGTGGAATTAGGCGTGTACATTATTCATAGTATTATGTATCGTTCAGCTTGCTTTCCAAGCCATCTCCAGCCATTCTTCTTGGGTATTAACCTTTGTTTTTGTCAGTTCCAACATTTGCCATTTTCCTAACTGGCCTATAAGATGGAAATGAGAAGGCAGTCAAGGTTCGTGCTAAATGCAACCAGCTATCTTCTAAGCAGGACCTGATGTTTTTTAACCTATGTTTTTAAAATCTTATTTTGCTCTGCATAGAAAACTTGGCTGTCCCTGATATTAATACTGTTCAAAAAATTATTTCCAACAAGACTGAAAGTCTTCCGATATAAGCATACAGTCATGAAACACTGTTAATAATTGGATTGTCTCTTGGACTCTCTTTTAGAAAAGACAGAGGAAGAACACTTTTTCTGAACTAGACCTACAATACATTGAACCTCAAGGCTGGGTCTGAAGAGCAGGTTTTCGGGGCAGGTGCAGCTTTTATCGTTCTCACAAAAGATAAGGGCATACAGGAGAGAAAGGGTGAGGAGGTGAGATACCCGCAACTCAGACTCTAGAACACCTTTAAAAAAAAAAAAATAATAATCCTACTTCTTAAACTAAAGAAAGAAATATGTCTTATCAAGTGTTTTTTCTCTATATTTAAATCTCTTATGACGTTCTTTATAAAATAACTTTCCTAAGCCTCCAAATAAGTCTGACAAAACTCTATTTTTGTAAGTCCTGAAACTCCTTACAGAGTCCTTTTGTTTCTATTGCTATCAAAAATAGGTGAATTATGGGCAGCACCATCAGCACATTAATCTTTCCCAAAAGAGTCAGAGTAGAACTGCAAACATCAGTATGCCGCCTTTGTGTTAAGAAAGTTTGGGCCAAAATAGTATGTAAGTGGTGTCCTGCAGCAGGTTGCTGTTTTGTTCTGGGTTTTTTTTTTTTTTACATTATTAGAATGATTTCTCTTCGATATTGGATGCATTGTAGAAAAATGTGTTCACACACAACAAACTGCATACTCCACTCATCTAGAAGATGATAACAACAGGGTAGAAGATGTTGTTAGTTTGACCCTTTACCTTTGTTGGGAATTTCACTAGATAGATGTCCTCATATCTTTGTGATGATCAGCTATCAAATATATGCTGTTATCTAATCTTGGCTGCTTTTGGTGGATAAAGTGGACAGAACGCAGAGAAGTAAGGCTTAATTTGCAGAAAAAGCCTGGCTAGGCAATGGTATGTCATCCCACACTTACCACAAGACAGGCACTTTTTGCAAAGCTTGTTGCGACAAAAAAGGAGATTTATACTTACAAATTTTATTCAAATGCAGATTCCATGAGAGATTAAGTGCATGTAACAAATGTGGGAATTTCTGTTCATAAAATGATGATTCCTATCTGTCCCTAACATAACAGGAATTCCCAGAGATTCAGTTGATATATTAAAGCTCATTCTTGAGCTATCAGGAGTTAGTTTCCCAGTTCTGGATGACACGTAGATCGTAAGGTGTCCCATAAAACCATGGTAAAATCAGAGTTGTCCCTCTCTCTGGACTTCAACTGGAGGTGAAGTATTTTCTGATCTCTCTGCAGAATGAGAACTAAATACTGAAGCACATTTGGCCTCCACAGTCCATAGGAAGATGAATTTTACATTTTCATGATAGCAGAAGGCACACAGGTGACGCTCAAACTACACCTGGGTATTGATCAAGTGGGAGTGCAGAGACATGGTGAATCTCTGAAGTTCTCCTTCCTTCATATATTGTAGGCAGCTATAAAATTCCTATGTTGTTTTATTTAATGCTTTCTAAATAACATCTAAGTTGTAGTTAGCCCATAGAGAAAGAGGTAATTTTATGTTTTACTTTAAGTACGCATCATTTTATCTTTCTGTTATGACATTGATTTATGTATTACGCCAAAAATAGAAAATCTGTATTGAAAGAACAGCAACATTGCACACAAAAGCACTCGGTTCGAGCATTGTTTAGCTTGTAAGGTTACCCATGGGGTTTTAAATTGCGTCACGTGTTTTTTTGCTCTTTGACATTAACTTTCATTATGATATAATATACTATTTTATTCCACCATATCCTGCCACCTTCAATTGATACGATTCTCACTACTCTCTAACAAATATAGTCATTAAATATTGCATCTAATCCTTGCTTTTTAGTGTATGAATTGCCATTATTTATTGCATATTCTTTAAAATGAGGTTGTTACTCCTAAGTAGATGGGAGGAAAAAAAATGTCATTACATGAGCTAATTCTAGGTGTTGCCCTTGAGGTGTCATGGTCCATCCTTGGAAGGAAAGCTCTGTTGACTTGTAGCATGCCTGTTTGAGCATCTGCAGCGCAAATTTAAGTTTGCCTCTTGTGGTTTAGCTCCAGTTGGCAATTCAGTACCACCCAGCCGCTCGCTCACCACCCACCAACCGATGCCCAGCCCGTCCCCAAGCAGCAATCGCTGCCCCCGGCCAACTCCCCCAGTTTCTATACTGGGCGTGAGGCCATATGGTATGGCATAGCCCTTGGGCCAGTGTGGGTCAGCTGTCCTGGCTGTGCCCCCTCCCAGCTCCTTGTGCACCCGGCAGAGCAGGGGAAGCTGAAAAGCCCTTGACCGGTGTAAGCACCGCTTAGCAGCAACTAAACCATCAGTCTGCTATCAACATTATTCTCATGCTAAATCCAAAGCACAGCACTATAGCAGCTCCTAGGAAGAAAATTAACTCTGTCCCAGCTGAAACCAGGACACCCTCCAGCAACAGAGGAACATCTTTGAGAGGTTTTTTTGTCAACATAAAATACATGCTCTTTCACACGCACACACACAGAATAGTTTCCTAACCTGGGGCACTTGCATGTCTCCTTAGCGGCACGGCACGTGCAGAGCTGCCCAAACACAGCCAGCTTGGGGTGGCTGGACGTATGAGGAACTAGAAATTGGATGTTTCTGTCTCAGTCTGCAAGCAATATAACCTGATGAGCAGTCTCAGGGTCTTTACTAGATAATGCTCTGTGCACAACACGGACATGGAAAGGAGGAGTCCAATCTCTCCTTTACAAGATAAAGAAGCACCCAGGATATGGAAAAAAGTTTAATCCCTCCCTTTATGTTTATAACCACATCCCTGCTTCCCCATTTAATACTCAAGCTACCAGCCTATAACTTGCAGGAGTGTGGTGGGGGGGAAGACCAAAGTAATGCATGACTTGACAGGAGGCTGGGAAGAGGGAAGGATGTGTGCCTTGCTGACAATTTAACATGAGGAAAGCTAAGTGGAAAGCTGTTATCTTGTCTGTGAAACTGCTGTGAAGGGTGACATGAATTGGCAGACAGATCACAGCTATTTGCTAAACAAATAAGAACGCTAAAACTCAGGAATAAGTTGCCCCGTTCTAGTTTTCGTAGAGGTGCACGTTGCAGTGGCTAAATATCTTTTACTTCTCTGCTCCAGTTGCCTCTAATTAGCCCTTTCTGTAACTTTGCAAAGGTTTGTTTTACCTTGTATCTCTACAGATATTTTCTGTATGATTTTTTTTTTTAAATCTTTGAAATTTGGGTAATTATACCTCTGCAAAGCAGTGTCGCTGCCTCCTTTCTTCCTCTCTCCATTCTTTATCTCCACCACCCCTCCCTCCTTTCATCAGCTACAGATTTCCACTTCTCCTCTCCGTTTACTCCTGCTCTTCCCAGCTTTTGCGGGAAGGAGCGGCTGAGGGAGCTGGGACTGTTTAGCCTGGAGAAAAGGAGGCTGAGGGGAGACCTCATCGCTCTCTACAACTGCCTGAAAGGAGGGGGTAGAGAGGTGGGGTCGGTCTCTTCTCCCAGGTAACAAGTGATAGGACGAGAGGAAATGGCCTCAAGTTGCGCCAGGGGAGGTTTAGGCTGGATATTAGGAAATTTTTCTTCACCGAGAGGGTTATCAAGCATTGGAAGAGGCTGCCCAGGGAAGGGGTTGAGTCACCATCCCTGGAGGTATTTAAAGGACGTTTGGATGAGGTGCTTAGGGACATGGTGTAGTGGTGGTCTTGGCAGTGTTAGGTTTATGGTTGGACTCGATGATCTTAAAGGTCTTTTCCAACCTATATGATTCTGTGATTTTGCCACTCTCCGTTCCTGTTCACCATCTTTCTTCTCGGTCCCTCGCAGGTTCACTACTTGTATATCTCCCTTTGACTCCCATCAGGAATTTCCCACGCTTTTAGAGTGAGCAGGAGAGCCCCTTGTTTCGTTTTGTGCCTCTTACCACAGTGGGCCTGCTAACAAGAAATTACTATTGCAGGAACAATGCTGATCAAGTGCTGCAGTAGAGCGTGCGTTTTGATCACGAGCAGCGTAATTAGTAAATATGAGGTGAGAGAGGGGACAGCATGGAGAGTGGAAATGAACTGTCAGATGTGTTAGCATCTTGTCTAGATTTCTAACAAGTGTCTGTGTGCACGCTGGGGTTTTAGAAACTTGTTACAGAGCCAAATATGGATTTGGGAGATATTTTTTGAGGGTTTCCCTACATTAAAAAGAACGGTATGACATTAAACAATCCCATGTTCAATTCCCATGCCTGGAAATACCAACTTAAAAGGTCCTAGAATTAACAATTTAGCACCATTCCTGACTAATGTCGCATTAATGCAACATGACTAATTTCATTCCCTGTGCTATAGTGCTACATGGCTTCTGGTCAGGAACATAGTTCAGCTGAAACTGGCTCTAAGAAGTACTGAATCATGCAGTGCGAGCATCTTTTTATCTATATATTTATATCTGTATCCATATCTTCATAAAACAGCACTGAAAAGAGTTTCCCCTTTAACTCATAAATGTTTGAGGTATTTTAGAACCAAGATGCTTCCCCTCCTGACCCCCAAGTTTCAGCCTGATGTAGAAAATACCCCTTAATGATTTGTTTTGCAACATTAAAACCAGATGAAATAAAGTCCTTCCAGTAAAAGATTCTGGGCAAACACAACTGCAAGTGACCCATAAGAGAAAATCATAAAGTGCATTTGAACTCTGTGCTACCGTCTGGTGTTTTATTACCATATGTCATCTTAGATATTTTTCCTGTACTTAGTGTTGCAATTAATAAAAATCCTTATATAAAGGTAACTAGGTGTCAGCTTCATTTATAGTTAAGACTGTCTGTTGATTAAAAACTACCTTACAATGACATTAAGCTGCAAAGAACAAGTCAAAAAAAGCATAAGCCCAAGACACGCGCTGTCAGTCCCCATAGATTTAAATTTAATTAAATGAGAAAACTGCAGGACTTCTTTTGTTCACACTGAAGATTCCCAGAGCTATCCCACAAACAGTATTCAGTTATTGCAAGTCATGAGCTCAGCTTGGAATATTGTTTTATCATTAATGTTGCCAGTCATTCCCCATTAGGTCTAGTATCTAAAATGCCATGCTGCCACAATGAAAATAAAAGGCCTTGGCCTCGTACTAAATGTGTCCTGAGGATGCCGCCCGTGTAATCACACCGGTTTATCCATTTATTAACACAGTAAGCCAGTTGTTTCGGATGTGAAATTCAACACCGAAGTGGTGCTATTTTGAGAGGTGTTGACCACCTGCTCCTGGATGCAACTGAGCCTTTCATTTTGGAACACCTCGAGTGGGATGTTATCTCCCTTTAAAACCAGACCTCCACGGCATGCCCCGGACCCGTGGCCGCGGGAAGCAATGCCCTCTCTGTCAGCCCGTTCTTCCCCCTCTGCGGGTGTCTGCGTTCCCCAGGCAACATGGAAAAATGCTACACCTATTCCCAGTAAATCTGATATTTTTCCCACAAAGTATGAGAAGGAACTGGACGTTGCTTCCTGACCCCCACAAATAATTTGCTGTCCTTTGAAGGATGGAATTATTCATCTGACATTTTATCTTGTCTCTCTACCAGCACCATCAAGTCAAATAAAACATCTTCAAGCCCAGTTTTCATTTGTTTGAATTTTAGCTTTAATATTTGTAGGTTTTCTGTTCGCAAAGATAAATTAGGGAATAAATGAGCCTGCAGACAAAGCTGAGACTATACTATATGATAGCGGTAATGTACAAAGATGAACATGAAAATGTCATCAGCATCATTGCCAGATATGTTCTTGTTAATATTTTTTCAGAAAACTGACTTATAGTGTTGGGGAGAGAAATAAAAAGAGGCCAAGGAGATGAGACGAGAGAAAAGATAGGGGACTCAGAGCTGTACAAAGATACCTCCCCAGTGCCTCTTATTTGCTCCCAAAAAAGGGCATTGTTGCCTTTGTAATTGCTGAATTTTTTAAACTGACCTGGTCTGTGTGTGAGGAGCTGTCCTTTCGAGCAAACACTGTGACTTTTTGAGATTAAAGGCCAAGCCATGTGTTCATGAATTTTAATGTAAACAAAATCAGCTTTTTTCCAGTTTTTAAGATCTCTCTGTACTTTGTTGTGTGGGGTGAGGGGCGAAGGAGCAAAACAGCAAAACAGCCAAAGGGTGAACTGCAGCATGCTGGTACATATGTTTTCATCTCCAGCTGAATCTTATCCTCCATGCTCTAAAGAGATCACATTTACAACAAAGAGACCTGAGAGACTGAGACCAAATAAGTACCTGGAGCACAGCTTTTCCAAAACACCACTAATAGAAAAAAAAAATGAAATGAGATTAGCCCTTTTGCCTCTTCACAGGTTTCTCTGAATTTGCTGAAGTATATGCTTCTACTGCCACAATAATCATTAATAATATTATTCACTTTCAAAGCATTTTGCACTTATTCGTCTTAATTCCAGTGAAGTAACTAAACATTTCTGCCTCTGTTTTGTTACTTGGGAAGAAGCACAGAGGAGGCAGAGCTCACTCCTTGCTCTGCAGCAATGTATCGACAGACCTTCGGCTAAAGCGTGGTAGCTCCAGCTCCATGCCAATTAGCCTCAGCAGATATTCAGGCCAAGGTGATCTGTCAGAGGAGTTCAAAAAGGAGTCTTGCAAAGTAGCATCTGCAGAAGGTAACGGCCATATTTTCTTACCTCTTTTCTGTCCTGTGGATTCCTCAGTTGCAGAAGTGAATGTGTTCCTAGCACAGTTATTTCGAAGGAGAGCTGATTTTGCAGGGTGCCTCCCATCCCCAAATTTTTACTTTTGAAGCTCTCCTGCTAACTAATGATGCTGAGCCACCAAAAAAGCCATCTGCCATCACTGAACTGACACCTGCCCTGCACATAATTTTGAGCATCTCGTATGGTAATGCCAAAGAAACATTCAGGCTTTTAATCTCCACCATCCGTCTCTCTCTCAATCCTACTGAAACATAGCTTCCCTTCTAGTTAGGTATTCCTGTACATACACCTCTATATAGCTACAGCAACATCCAGAGATGTGCTCTGGGAATTAAAAATGCAGACTCTATGAATATTTTTGGGAAGGAGCATAACTCCTATTACTTCACAACTTCACTCTGAAATCTGGAAGACAAGAAGTACCTTCAATTTATTTTATCACTGTAGTTTAAGGGTACATATATTTTTCTTATTTAAAACCCAAAGTCTGGATGAATAACTACACTTTAAGGTATATTTGCTCTAAAATAAAAGGAATCGTGTGACTGGTTTTGATACCTGCAGTGTAATGGTACTGAAACTCCTAAATTGTAATAAACATTATACTTTCTTGTAATACATTGCAATAATGTTACTATTATGAAAAATGGTGTTCACGTTGCCAAAAAGTGACTGAATTAATGTTTGACCCCTTTGAGCTGAAAACGCTCGTTCCAGCCTGAAGTTCTCCAACAAAAGACAGTACTGTGACAACAGCTTTAAGTCCTTTTCCCATTCTTCTACCTGCATCTCTTCAGATATTATTATTTTGGTCCAAATTCCCCTTGACACAACCCACCAACTGAAATATGCCTAACTCCAGAAGAATTCTGCCTTGGCTCAGCTTCCCACTGAAATGAAGTTTTTGTTTACAGCCGCGTGTTACCTTGTACAGCACTTGCTCACTCTGCTGCATCTATCGTGTATGTGCTGGAAAAGCCACTCGAATGATTTGTAACACGTTCAGCTGAATGCCTCTCTGTCAAGGATCAAGCTATACCGCACAGCACTGCAGGACGAATTCAGGCTCTCGGCAAAGCAAGATGCAGCAGCACCGTTTGATTACTCTTCTGCAAAACGACCACTCGAGAGCACAAAACTCTCTCCGCTGCCATGACTCAGTACCAGCACAACCGGGCTATTTCTTACCGTTTCTTTTTCAATTGCCACCTGAAATTTCTGTGCTGTACCTTAATAGCTAGAAGTTAGGGTTATCCACGCACACTCTTAACTTCTGTCCGTCATCTTCCTTTCAACAATATATATTTCCTTTCAACAATATATATTTCCTTTCAATAATATCTATTTTTGTTACCACATCTAATACAGGCAAAAATTATTCTTGTTTCTCCATTATCCACTCTTTTTGTCCCAGCTTAGCCAGGTTTGCTCCTAGAGAAATGCCAGGCACACATTCAGGAAGGAGGTTGTAGACTCCAAAATGTTCAAGCCACATGGGGACACAAGGGGTGAGGATGCACAGGAGCCCTGGTGCAGCTGGGATGCGGCATCTGCGTCCTGCAGCCCTCATTGAGGAATCATTTCTCTTCTGTGGCCGCTCAGGCATGAAAGTTCAGCATGGGAGGAACCCAGTTTTGGGGTATTGCGTGTAGAACTTGCTAGATATTTAAAGTTTCAGACCTGAGATATCAAAGTGACTTTTTTTGTTGTTGTTCTAAATAGGCTTAGAAGAGTGAATTTCAATTCCCATCCCTCTCCCCTTCCATGGAGGGGATTATTTTAGTTCTGTGAAGCTGATATGTTTAAAGTTGGCGGGGGGTGGGGGGGAGGTGTCATCTGTTGTATTGCACTTTTATATTCTGTTCATCAGAAATGTTATACAGAATATAAATAAGTCTAACGATAAAAAGACATTGTAAAACAAACAAACATACAGCACCTGCTTTTAAATTACTTTTGCACCTCATTCCTGACACAAATAATGGTCAAAATGCAAAACTCTTGCATAAATCATTTCCATTTCAATGAATCAGCGGTTGCCAACGGGAAAATATTTACATCTTTGCTTGTTCTATCAGCTTCTAGATTGCACGTATCGTCTCAAAACAAGAAATAAGCAAAAATCTTTTGGGAAGTTACAAAATGATAAAGATTTTCTTGGCCAAGGGAGAAAACTGGAAGGATGAGTTACTTGAACTCTAACATCTCTCCGTGTGGCAGCACGGCAACAGTCTAATGCTGAATTGACAAAAATTACTTCCATTCAGTTCAGCAATCCAAACTATTTTGGTTCCAATTAAGCAAAAGAGAAAATGTAGAAAATTGGAAAAAAATCATTGACAAAAAATACTGATTAGCTCAACTAAAAAGGCCCGGATGAAAAGGCCCAACTACACAAGGGCAGAATAGAAAGTTGAACCTATATTTGGAGATGACAAGAACTATGGAATAAAATAAGAGGTGGTTATATTTATTTTGGTTTTCACTGTTCTATCTTAACTTAAAATGTTTTGATTGCAAAGGCTAGGAAAGATTACCAGCAAGAGGTTCCATTTTACTTGTCAATTATTTAGGTTTTTAATAGGAAAAAAACGCCAAAAACAAACCAAAAAACCTCTGTCCTTTGATCTCTCATTTTCTGTATTGAGAAACTATATAATCATTTTATAAGACGGAGCAACTGTTCTTTTATCCCTTCATTATATCAGCTAATTCACTGTGCCAAGAGAGCAATGGAACCACAAGTTGAAATGCAGTGTAAATTAGGAAATTGGTCTGTATTACAAATCCCTTTGCGTATCTTGCTGAAGCAGTCTGGCAATAGCCACCCAAGATACTCTGTCATGTTAGAACAGTCTAATCCTCTTCAGTATTGAATGTCTTTTCTGTTTGCTCTTCACTTCATTGATGCAGTTATTACCCGACGGAAAGTGGCATGAGGCCTCCAGGAAGAGATGATGTGATTCCAGATGTGGTCTCAGCTCTCCTCAACAGTCCTTTCGAAAGAAGAAGGGAAACAAAAGTGAAGGAACATCTAGCTGGATCTATCAATCAATCCATCTATAGCACATCTAAAAAAACCCCACATTTTGCTAGGAATTAGCTAGTGGTATTTCAAGATGATCCTCATCCAGCTGCCATTAATATTATATTCCTGTTATCTACTATGAAAATTGGACTTAATGCAAATATGCTGCTTGAAAATAAATGAACTAAAAGAAGACTGCCACTGAAAATGCTGATCCCTCTCTGCACCTGCTTTTTGACGTATGTTTTTGTATTGATCCTTTTTTTTCTTACTGACATTTTGGGAATATAGGTTAGCGTTCAGCCACAGTATGTTGTGTCACAGCGTGCACAATGAATACAATCCAGGCATAAAAATAAGAGTTATGAGTAGATGCATGTAACAACAATATCTATGTCCTTTCTGGCACTGTTTACCCAATGAACAAAGTGTTCTTTACAGACAAACCTATAATTATTTTCAATTTTACTGTAAGGCCTTGGCCAAATCTTGATCTTAATCTTATACTTTTGTGGATTAGACCTTTCTGAGTACCAAACTCAGACCAGCTTTACTGAAAAGTACCTACTGCATATATAAATTCAAATGACGTTAAGGGCATTTCTTTATTAAGTTTACTAGAGTCCAATGAGAACAGTTTTTAATAGGACTAGTTAGGAAATAGTTTGTTCTGTTTTCAATTAACATCTCAAAACAGTAGCCTCACATTAACTTTTCAGTTAAAAAATGCTGGGTTTTATACTAAAACATTCCAACCAATTGTCTTAATCACTTGCGTTGATTGGTAATTTTGTGTTCCCCTTGCAAATGTTTCACAGCCTTGGAACTTCAAAGCAGAACGCGTAGCCTGGTCTTCTGAAGCACGTAGTTAAAGGAACACAGAAGTGAAAGTTTGTTCTTGTTTTCTTCTCAAGTATTTATGTTTCTGCTTTTATTTCAATTTGATTTTCTACACTTTTTTATTGTATGTTATTAATTTTGTTTCATACTATAATCTTTCATTTCTGCAGCATTTCTGGCTGATGTGATGCAAGACATTTGATGCATCTAGCTTACAAGTATTTATTGGCACTTGCGTTGGAAATGAAAGTCCGAACTGGTTTCTGTGTCAGAAGTAGCATTTTTATTAGTTTATTTACCCTGCCAGAGAAGTAGGTGCACTCTGTTTGCTGCCATTCTGCCACCCTTATTCCCCGAGTACATTTCAACAGAGGTGAGGTACGGCAAGAGGTCCGAGGGGATCAATAACCGCACACCCACAGACTTTCACCTCTAGATCGTTGTTCAAAAGCTGGATTTTGACCAAAACCGTGACAGTTTGACAGCTGTTTGGCCATTTATAGAATGGTGGCCTCCATCCAGTTGCTTGTGCAAGTTGACATCTGCATCCAAATATTTAGATTAAATTAGTACCTTTATCTGGAAATCTTGGCAGAGCTGTCAGGATTAAATGTCATGGAGATTTGTCTCAGGTACCATGCCAGTGCCCTGCTAAAAATGCTGGTCTTGCTGGGCTTCACGGATAACTTTCCAGGTATTTCTAAGTCTTTCAAGGCTGCATATCTTCCAAAAATCCTTCCACCTGTCTTTTACAGAGAAAAGTGTGATAGCAATCACAGCCCTCAGGCAGGACCGGGGACCAAAACATCAGCTTCTTGCTGTACAACTCATTTAGCTCTTTTGTGCCTTAATCCCCTAGCTCTAAAATTCAGAAGAGAGAGTAGCACCGAGGATAACGTCAGTATCCCACCACACTGATGCTATATACGGTGTTTCTCATTTCGGTGCCTTTTGCACCTCGAAAATCCCCTCTGATTTCACGGGCTGGTGTATTGAGTAGGAAACCATATCACCTGACGGCATCGCAGGGGCGTGCCTCAAAAGCAGCGACCCCACAAGTGTCTCTGTTGGCACTCTCTCTTAATTCTCAAACTATGACATTATTTTCCATACCATGTGCAAGAATCCACACCAAATTTTATTTAATTAAACATTTATAGCATACTAATTTAATGGTGCCGTTGTAGCAACGCTTCTGGCAATGATCCAGTTCCCTCATTGGAATAAACTGCGCAGCCTTCGGCTTCGTAGTTTATTCACTTGGGGACTGTGTTACTGCCTCATAAAACAGCGCGATAGTACTATTATCACTTAATTATACAGCAAGCTTTTTCAGACTTCGGTGTCTGCCTCCCTACATCAGCCACAGCATATTTCTCTGAACCCCAGAATGTGCAGGAAATATAAATTGGTCTGTTCGAACACGCATAAATATATCTCAGAAAGCTATTTTGTCAGTACTTGGAGAATTATCAATATATTATACTCAAATGTGATAAATTACTACTTTAGAACAAACCAACAAATATATTCCTAATAGAATTGATTCTAACAGGTAATTCTGAGTCATCACCTGCAATTCTTTACATAGAAAGTCCCAGCAACAGAAATGGGCTACTTATCTGGGTAATGAGTATTCACTGAGAAAAAAAAAAAGAGACAGAAAGAAACGCTGAAACTTAAACTGCATAATCATTATCACTAATTATTGGTATCTGCAATAGGTATTTTTGGAGGTAATTTCAACAATAAAAATATCTAAATGTCGCACACAGCCACAATTTATTCCAGGAGATCAAGGTTCCTAGTATTTTTTCTATTTGATGACTAATGGACTTTTATCTGTGTTGAGGCACTTATTAAAGTGAGGAAATATTGCTAAAAAAGAAGCAAATACAGAAGCTAAATCAAAATAATATTAACATTTCCTAAATCCTGGTTATTTTAGGTAAATTTAAGCCACAATTTCATATAAATTAAACAAGTGTAAAGCGTAGGATTACTTATTTTATACCTTATTTCTATGGTAGTTGCTATTTATTAAATATAATCACTTATGCTCTTTTTTTTTAATCTTCATGCTGATTTAATTAATGCCCAGAATGAAATTTGAGTTAGGTTTATATTAAAATGAAAGGCTATTTTCAAAGACTATTAAAATGTAAGGATATTAGGTAATCCATATCTGTCTCCAGATTGACAAAATTGTTAGAAATGCTGAATGCTTAATTTCCCTTGAAACAGGTTTGGAAATGAGAACATTTGACTTATGTGACTAAACAAAGATTCACACACTTACGTTTAAAAGTTTTAGATGAAGTGACTTGTGCAGCTGTCTCAGTTTAATGACCTCATTCAACCCACCAGTTCTTTCAGGTTGCTCTGGTTTTGCTCACTATTCACCATTTAAATCGATCAGCCCCAGACAGTCATCTCCCATCTCCCAGTGTAGCATGACCAGCTGTCGACAGGCAGCTCAAAGGCTCTCTTCCTTATAATTTTTTTTTCTTAGAAATAGTATATACAGAGTGACATTGGAACAACTCTTTAACGCAACAACTTGCTCTTTTTGGAGGTTTGCTAAGCATCAGCATCTCAAATGCTAAGACCACAAGTATGTGAGAAAAGGAAATATTGTGCTGTTTCTGTAATTTAAGGCTTTGCAATTCTTCCTGTTGATATTAATAAGTTTATATTAAAATACATATTGTAAAACCGAGTGGTTTAGATTCTATCATTTTTCATGTGAAAAGGAGCAAGACTGAACTTCATTGTCTTTACTAAAATTATTGTTATATGCCTATACTTTATAGGCTTTTTCTTTTATAACTACTTATTCAAAACCCAAAAACATGAAATAAATCTTAATTAGTTATGTAGAAGGGGAGAATAAAATTTTATACACTCCTTGGTATATCTAAAATGACCTTCGTTTATGGCCAGTATCTTTTATAATTACTAAAAAAGTAAATTAAAGTGATTTAAGCATAGCTTACCATTAGGATTTCTATAGCATGACACTAATAGTCCTCAATAATAGTGAGTTCATAAATACCTTTGAAAAGTTTGAATTATTTTACTTGGTTGTTTTCTCAGACAATGGAGCACATGGGAGTAAATATCCATTTTATATTTCATTTTAATTGGCTCTTATAAGACACCCGCATATGTGACAGTGAGGCAAAATGGGACATTTACTCCAGATATGACTGTTGCCTGGCAAAGAAATATTTATTTGAACATATGGTCCTTTAGTTTTTATTTGATTGTAAAGTGTTTATTTGTATATCCCACATGAAAACCATGGCAAAAACTTAGCCATTTGAACCTTATAATTATGAATGACACTGAGTTAAAAGTCATCTTGAAAAAAACATAAGACGAAAAGTATTTTATACACTTTTGTTACCCAGAGTACATAGAAAGCTCTCGGTGCAACTTGACTCATACCTTTGTTTCTCTCAACCGCTTACCAAATAATTGTACTCTTTATATTGTATTAACTTCTCTAATGATGTCCATACCAGTTAAAAGTAATTTCTAGAACATAAAATAATGCTATTTATACTCTATTAGGTGTCTACTTAGCATTTAAATACTGTCTTCAAGTGGATTTTAAAAAAATAAACAGTGATTTCTTTTGAACATCAGAAAAGCAGGTCTTTTCTTGGCTAGCAGGAGAGAGATTAAGTGGTGGTGTCACACCAAAGACAATGAAAATGAAGGTCTCTTGCCCCTCCTGATAGGAAAGGGATGTGAAGATTGTGTGATTTGTATCTCCATGGTAGAAGTTCACTCCGGAGATAGTGTAAGTGCTAGGCTTCAGTCAACCTTGAACAATTAGTACCCTATAAATCTTAAGCCTTCTCTTCCATCAATTTCTGTCATTCAGATTCCAGTTTTCATATTCACCCACAGCTGAGAAATAAAGAGAAAACACTGGGACTCACCACTGGAGTCTGTGACTTATCCAGGAATAACCGCAAAGCAAAGGCCCCATCTGTTTCCATCACAGTCGACGGCAGAGTCCCTGTCCCCGCCGCAGAGCTGGATGGATGCCCTCAGCCTCCTGACGACTGCGCCTCCAGCCCCCGAGAAAAGCATTGAAAGGAAATCTCCAAAGTAAATCCATAGTTGTGGATGTCTCAGAGCACGTCTCCTTTCCTAATTTGTTTTACTTCTGCTTATCTTTGTATGACCGTGTAATATAACCGAGCTCTTTATATAGATGGTAGTAACAAGGGGTTATTTTGTGTAGAATGAAATATTTATGACCCCTGCTGCATGATGCAGGGTAGAGGAGTACAGGCGGCTGTGCCAGCGGGGACGGCAGAAGAAGGGACTATAAAATGCTTCCCATACAGTAAATTCTGGCACGGAGAGGAGCTGCAGGGCGCTAACGAAGGAGCACGGTGCACAGCATGTCACACATGCGGCACCATGAGACACCAAAATCTCAGCCCTGGTCCGTTAAGTAGGGAAAAGATCCAGCCTCATCTGTGCCCTGCTATGAAATCTAGGGCAAGAGGCTTTGCAGGTAACTGCTGATACTGTAGCCAGCTGCTTTTTCACAACAGAAAATGTAAAAATAAAAATTAAAATGCTGAATTACAAACTTCAGTAAAGGAGTAAAGTTCAGCTGCTGCATATTCATAGCCCATCTCTGAGTAAGCCTTCTTCCATTGACACATACCCTTCCTGCATACCAAATGCTAATGCATATTTATATATTCATAAAGCGTACCCAATACTTCAGCGTTCACAATTATTTACTACGCACAGGTATGCAGTCAAAATTCAGGTGGCATCTAATTTCCCATACTGTAAATTTGTCTCCAGACCATATTATTATACTCTGTGCACCTGCAGAATCATAAGGTATTTCACTGCTGAGGATTTTATCTTCAGTTATTCCTCAGCCTCCATATTGCAGTTCTTACAGCATTATGCAATACACAGCCAAATTTATCTCCAGGTACATATTATCTAAGCTTACATGCCTATAAGCATAAATAGCCTGTCATAATGCTAATTTTGGTATTAGGATATAGGCAGGAAACACAGCTCAAAGATACAAGGAGGCTTGTGTTGGTTTTGGTTTTTGTTTTAAACCAGCAAATAGTGCTGGTTTTTTGCCTTTTTCTGAAGAACTTGGAAGCTGAGTTACTGGGCCTCAGACAAGCCAATGCCAATAGCACACTTGGCAGAAATTATGAAATATCTCCTAAACTAATCTTTCTATGAAAACGACCATTTAGTTGGGAGTGAAACAGCCCACTGCACACTACCCTGATATTTTTTTCTTTTTTTCTCTTTTACCCTTTCCAACACTAAATATAGAAACATGAATGCATGAAGTGTCAGATTTTTATACTTTATTTAAAGAAATCAAGAGGTATAAAAATAACTGAGAATGACTAAAAGTTGTTCTCTTGTGTACTCCTGAGTTCTCGTCGCACATCACTCACAGTACTAGTCTAATTTTAAAAATCAAAGCTGTAGAAATAAGCATTGTTCTATTCTTTGAATGTTAACCAGCAAGTCTGAATCCATATCTAACAAACTACCATAAATAAATATGGCTTTTTTCAGCAGTGGGATGAATATGTCATGCTTCCTAGATTGAATTAATATCCTAGGCAAATTCTAATTTGATTATTTGTTCTCATGATGGAAAAAATTTAAGGCATTTGTTGCCAACTACAACAGGAGGATCTTGTCTTCCTTCTGTATCTGAGAATTTATTTTAAAACAGAAATTCAGGCTGTAAAACAAGATATCCAGTGACAAAGAAGTAAACCAAACCATTTCAGGATACAGATAAGACCAGCAATGGCATTGGTGTTCTGTAGAAAGGCACTTGTTTCCTTTTAGAGGGGCATACCCATTTCTGATGAGAAAATTCAGCAATTACTTTTAGACAAAAAGTCACAAAGGGAAAAAAAAATGCTCAATAAGAAAGTATGTAGATAAACACGGAGACAGCGGAACCTAATCTCAGCAGAATCATTTCTGGAAGAAATACATGCTGTTAAGGCTGAATACTCCATATACTTCTTGCTGCTGAAGAGAATACATTAAAAAGATGTGTGGAAGATACATACATACCCAGATACATTTGAACATATCTTCCTTTAAGATTAAAGTGAAAATACAGGTACATTCCATTGTACTTGCTGAAGCTTTGTGACAAATGCGAGACTGAAAAAAAATATAATGTTAAATTACAGTTTTACAGTTTGAATATATAATCTTCTCTTCTTATCCATTGATAGTCTAAATAATTCCTTGCTATTAATCCTATCCAGACAACAGTTAAGACCTTATCCTGTAAGCAGTCATAAGATGCTTGTATTATTT